>NC_057849.1:157229170-157532200 GCF_015237465.2 Chelonia mydas | reverse complement strand
AAAGGAGTCCAGGAGAGCTGGCTGTATTTTAAAGAATCCTTATTGAGGTTACAGGGACAAACCATCCCGATGTGTAGAAAGAATAGTAAATATGGCAGGCGACCAGCTTGGCTTAACAGTGAAATCCTTGCTGCTCTTAAATACAAAAAAGAAGCTTACAAGAAGTGGAAGATTGGACAAATGACCAGGGATGAGTATAAAAATCAGAAAAGGACCTAGGGGTTACAGTGGACGACAAGTTGGATATGAGTCAACAGTGTGCCCTTGTTGCCAAGAAGGCCAATGGCATTTTGGGATGTATAAGTAGGGGCATTGCCAGCAGATCGAGGGACGTGATCGTTCCCTTCTATTCGACATTGGTGAGGCCTCATCTGGAGTACTGTGTCCAGTTTTAGGCCCCACATTACAAGAAGGATGTGGAAAAATTGGAAAGAGTCCAGCGGAGGGCAACAAAAATGATTAGGGGACTGGAACACATGACTTATGAGGAGAGGCTGAGGGAACTGGGGATGTTTAGTCTTCAGAAGAGAAGAATGAGGGGGGATTTGATAGCTGCTTTCAACTACCTGAAAGGGGGTTCCAAAGAGGATGGCTCTAGACTGTTCTCAATGGTAGCAGATGACAGAACAAGGAGTAATGGTCTCAAGTTGCAGTGGGGGAGATTTAGGTTGGATATTAGGAAAAACTTTTTCACTGTGAGGGTGGTGAAGCACTGGAATGTGTTACCTAGGGAGGTGGTGGAATCTCCTTCCCTAGAAGTTTTTAAGGTCAGGCTTGACAAAGCCCTGGCTGGGATGATTTAGTCGGGGATCGGTCCTGCTTTGAGCAGGGGGTTGGACTAGATGACCTCCTGAGGTCCCTTCCAACCCTGATATTCTATGATTCTATGATAATGGCTTGCACAGTTTTGGAACCGGAATGTTCTTGGTCTGATGCCCATCCAAATACTAAACCATGAGGTGAACAGCTTCCAGGTTGGGATGACTGACCCTGCCATTCTTGAGTCAAGAGTTCCAGGAAGGGATGAATGCTGATGAGTGGCTGGGCTAACGTATGCAGGAGACCTGGGAACCAGAACTGCCTGGGCCATTTGAGGACAAGGAGATTAACTCTTTCCGCCCTGTCGAATCTTTTGCAACACTCAAGGGAGCGGCAGGTTAGGAAGAAAGGCATAGTTCAAACGATTTGTCCAAGTGCATAGGAGAGCATCACCTCTGGAGAATTGGCCCTGAGCTCCCCTGGAAAAGTATGTGCTGCACTTTGTTTATCAGAGGTGAACAGATCCCAGGTAGGGGTTCCCTGCTGAGCAAAGATGTTCACCATTGAGCTGTGTAACCCCACCTGTGGCTGCTGGCAAAGTACCTGCTGAGCCTGTCTGCCAGCAAATGTTGGGTTCTTGGTGGAATACACACACCAGTTCCATAAACTGTCCACTTCTATACACAGAGGAATGGATCTTGCTCCTCCCTGTTTGTTTATGCAGACTATAGTTGTCATATTGTCTAACGGTGCAAGAATGTGACGAGACCTGGATTACTGGTAATAACGCCCTGTATGCTTCTCGGATAGCTCTGAGTTCTGGGAGATTTACGTGCATTCTAGTTTCCTGAGGTGTCCAAGTATCCTGTGTTGTGTGACCATCGATGTGAGCCCCTGAACTTAACATGGAGATGTCTGTGATTGTCAATCAGGTGTGGGGGAATAGGGAAGAAATGCCTACGCACACTGGTGTGGGATCTTTCCACCACATTAGAGAGGCCCTTTTCTCAGTGGGGAACGTCACTAGAGCATTTCTGCAGTTCGTGTTCAGTGTATATATAGATCAAAGTCCAGCCTTCAGGCAGCAGAGGTAGAGTTTGGTGAACAGTGTTACGTAAGTCCAGGAGAGTAAGGAAAATCTAGACTGCTGTCTATGGGTTGTGCATAACCTGGTTTATCAGGTTGCCCATGGCTTGGAAACTGCTGATAGGGACACAAGCCCTTGCTCTGAGTCAGAGGTCAGACTAAGCTCTTATGAAAGCTATAGTCTGGGTCTGAGCAAGGGTAGATTTTTGCATGTTTACAGAGATCCCCATGAATGTGGAACAGCCCTGTCTGAGTTGTGATGCTACTACAGAAAACACTTTAATAAAAACTCTGGATGTAGTTGCTAGACTGTATTGACAGTGGTCAGGATCTAACACAAAACTGAAGAATCTTCTGTGAGAAGGGTGAAAATCCACATGAAAATATGCATCTTTCGTATCGAGAGCTGTAAACCACATCTTTTTCTAAGGACATTATCATCAATGTCAGCGTAACCATGCAGAATTTTAGCTTGTGATTAAAAAAAAAAACACGTTGCTGCAAGTCGAGCATGGGTCTCCACCCTCCTCCTAGCAGAACTTTTAAAACTAAACTACATATAAAACTTTGAAATATTTAGAGGAAAACATTGAAAAGGATCAGTTCCAGACACTGGAGATTCCCACTCAGGCCATACGGCTGTAAGGAGGAACTGGAGAGGTGTTGGTCTGCACTGTTCCTTATACCTTCGGCATGGAACATAAGGAGAGAGGGGGCCCAGGCATGGACCAATAGATGCTACTTGCAAGAATTCTCTGGTCTCGTGTGTGGAGCGCATGCATACCCACAGTACAATACACATAAGGACCAACACTCAAAGAAGAACTATGAATTACCATTCCGATTATATTGAAATATGAGCACAGGGGCACCAAACCCATTCTCCCTCACCCAAACAGGCTGAATAGAAAATAGGAGGCCCTGCCAAGAATATGGACAGGTTCCCTGATAATAATGATAATTCCCCTTCTAAAAGATACAGAAAAGCACCCCCAGATCGTCATTGTCCTCCACAAGCTCCAGCTTTTCTCAAAAACTTAAGGCTGCAGAACATAACTAAACCAGAAAAGCAAAAGAGGATTTTGAGGCCATTAGGGCATCTAATCTGACCTGCTATTTAACACAGGCTGTAGAATTTCAACCAGTAGCCCCTGTAATGAACTTAATAACCAGGGTGCTTAAAGCATATCTTCCATAAGCCATCCAAGTCTTGATCTGAAGACTTTGAGGTGAGTATCTACCACTTTCCTTCATAGTTTGTTCCAATAGTTAATCACCCTCACTTTTAAAGGTTGTGATTTCTAATTTGAATGGATCTGAAACTTCCAGCCACTGGTTCTCATGTCTTTCCCTGCTAAAGAGCCCTTTAGTAACCGTTATTTTCTTCCCATGAAAATAATCATACCCTATAGTTGCCTCTTGATTTTTTTGACAAGCTAAACCAATTAAACTTAAGTCTCACTCTAAAGCTTTTGTTGTTGTTGTTCTTTTCTGCACTGTCTCCAATTTTTCAACATTCTTTTTAAAATGTGGCCATCAGAACTAGGCAGTATTTCAATATTGGTCTTACCGGTGCCATAGACAGAAGTAAAGTCACCTCCCTCCTACTACTCACTACTCTATTTATACACCCAAAGATTGCATTAGCCCAGGGGTGGGCAAACTTTTTGGCCCGAGGGCCACAATGGGGTATAGAAATTGTATGGTGGGCCATAAATGCTCACAAAATTGGGGTTGGGTGCGGGAGGGGATGAGGGCTCTGGCTGGGGATGTGGGCTCCAGAGTGGGGCCAGAAATGAGGAGTTCAGGGTGCAGGTGGGGGCATGGGGTGCAGGGGGAGTGAGGGCTCTGGCTGGGGGAACAGGCTCTGGGGTGAGGCTGAGTTTGGTGCAGGAGGGTGCTCTGGGCTGGGATCAAGGGGTTTGGAGGGCAGAAGGGAGATCAGGGCTGGGGCAGGGGGGTGCGGCATGGGGGGAGGCTCAAGGACGCAGGCTCTGGGCAGTGCTTACGCCTGAAGTGGCCCCCAGAAGCAGTAGCATGTCCCCTCTCCAGCTCCTGTGTGGAGGTACCGTCCCTGCAGCTCCCATTGGCCACAGTTCCCGGCCAATGCGAATTGTGGGGGTGGCACTTGGGGCAGGGGAAGCATGCAGAGTGGAGCCCCTTGGCTGCCCCTACATCTAGGAGCCGGAGGAGGCCATGCCACTGCTTTGGGGAACTGCACGGAGTGGCTCACGACCCTGCTCCCCAGATGGAGTGCCGGAGTAGGGCAAGCCCCAGACCCCGCTCCCCAACGGGAGCTCGAGGGCCAGATTAAAATGGCTGTCGGGTTGTAGTTTGCCCACCCCTACATTAGCCCCTTTTGTCACAGCATCATATTCAGAGCTCATATTGAGTTGTCTATCCACCATGACCCCCTACTGTAGATCCTTTTTAGTTATTGCTGTCCAGGATACAGTCCCCGTTCCATGACCTACATTTTTGTTCCTATCTGTATGACCTTGCATTTGATTGTATTAAAATGCATTTTGTTTTAATGGGCCCAGTTTACCAAGCAATCCAGATCATCTTATGACTGCCCCATCATAATCATTTACAATTCTAATCTGTAAAAAGGAGTACTTGTGGCACCTTAGAGACTAACAAATTTATTTGAGCATAAGCTTTCGTGAGCTACAGATGCTCAAATAAATTTGTTAGTCTTTAAGGTGCCACAGGTACTCCTTTTCTTTTTGCGAATACAGACTAACATGGCTGCTACTCTGACCTCCAATCTGTGTCATCCACAAGTTTTAAGCAGCAATGATTTTATATTTACTACTTTATCATTAATCAAAATATTGATCAGATCCCCAAGGAACCACCCTGGTAACACACTCATTCAATAATTACTTTTTAAGATCTGTCAATTAGAGAGTTTTCAATCCATTTAACATGTCCATTATTTATATTGCACAGTGCTATTTTTAATCAGAATGTTGTGTACTAACTCAAAATATACTTCTGTGCATTTATCTTTACCATCCAAATTTGTAATCTCATCAAAAAGTGAATTTTTTTTTAATACTACCAGTGTACATAAAACTGTGTTGACTGACATTAACTGTATTCTTATCCTTTCATTCTTTATTTATTGAATCCCTGTCAGCTTTTCTATTTTGGCTGGGATTGACGTCAGAATCACCGGTCTGTAATTACTTGGGCTATCCTGCTTGCCCTTTTTTTTTTTTTTTTTTTTTTTTTTTTTAATACTGGCACATTAGCACTCTGCTAGTCTTCTGGAGTTTGCCCAGTACTCCAAGTTTTAATAAGAATTAACATCCTTAAGTAAGAGATCTCCTCGGTCAACTTTTTTAGCACTTTTGAATGCAAATTATTTGGGCATGCTGACTTTGAAATGTTTATCCCTAGTTTATCCCTGTTTAACATCCCCCTTAGTAACAAATGCAGGCGTGGATCCTTGTAAAAGCTCTGAGGTTTTTGTTTTTTTTTTTTTTTAAAAAAAGAAGAGTCAGACAGCAGGCCAGAATTCTGCAACTTTTCCACTCTGGAATGGATTAAAACCAGGAGGAGGGGGAAATGTGGGGATTTATGTCTAATTAACCCCAAACCCTATTAGGTGAGGAGGGCCAACTTGTTGAGCCCTGTCTTTTCAGAGAGGTTACGGAAGACGTCTCAGCAGGCAGGGAGTAAGATGTCCTAGCTTGCCCTCCAGACTGACAATTTAAGATCCGTGGTAGTGAGCAGCTATGTCAGAACTCCTCTTCTGCTGCTTCTCCTCTTAGCACTTCTTGGGTTTTTGGCTTACTCTTCCATAATGAGGAGGGACCACATAGGAAAAATGGGGAGGCTCTTCCCTTTGAAGGAACACAACCCTGCCCCAAAACATGCTTTAGAAACTAGTATTTTAAAAATAAAATAGGATTGTTGAACAGCCACTTGGTCTCCAGAGGCAGGGCCGAGCCCTATGGACAAGACTTAATTGTCTCCTATGCTTGAAGAAAGAGGCACCACCCCAATGTCTCAGATTGGGGATCCAGAAAAAGCAGTATTTATTTTCTCTGTTGATATACATGTTTCTTTCATCACTATTTTAATATTAAAGTATACAAGTAGCAACAGAACTAGATTGAAGTTCCCCCCTCAACGTCTGGATTCATAATAGATGTTCCATCTTATAGTCTATCTTGTTTTATCCAATGAATAATGAAGAACAGAGATGCAGCCTAGTGCCTCTCCTTTCACAAGGAACCTGCCAGCCAGAACTATTCCACAGGGTAGGTGGAAGTAGCCTATTGTGGAGTACAGTGTGTTGCTGCTCTGGGCAGGGGCATCCATAAATGTATCAGTTAATGCTTGCTATTGACAACAGGGTATGCTCTAATTAGATTTGGAGGTAGAGGTAGGGTGGAAGCTGAGCACTTCCCCTATAACACATACTATGGCCCAAAGGGGGGTATAGCACATGGGCTCGTATTAGCTGGGTCCACCTCCAAACACATTCCTACACATTGTGGACAAGTTCTATTGCTTGCCCAAGCAGCACTTTCAACATTTTCTTCTGCCCACAACTTGACACAGAACAGGATGGACTGCTGTTCCTCACTCTCCCTCCCCCTCCACTTCTCCCCCACACTTTCCAAGCCCAGAGTTGTAAATGCTGCAACTCTCTTGCAATTGCTGAGTAACATCAATAAAGCCTTCAGCAGTGCAGGGAGTTGTTTTCTGAGAATGGAGTTACAACTTAAAATAGTGAAAAATAGCCTTGTAGTTCACCTACAAATGATGCTTGTGAAAGAATAATTGTTTGACTTTGGGAGAAAGGGGTGGAAGATTGCTAAATAAGAATCAGCAGACATAATTCCATTTACCTTTTAAATGTTTATCCTCCTGTTGTAACCAGAACCCTCTACTACCTGCCTATACATAGTAAACTGAAATAGCATCCAGGAGCATATGATAACATAGAATAAAATATTATTTTCTCCCAGTGATTAGGGTGTGTGTAAGAGAATGATTGTCAAATATTGTAAATGTGTAGCATGAACAATGCAAGTTGACTTATGAAAGATTGTACTTTAGAAAAGCCAAATTTTCCCCTCTCATGCACAGAATGAGAGCCCTTTGAATGCATCAATGGGCAGAGTTTGTCCCCAACCATTTAGGCTTGTTTTATGAACCTATAATTATATTTGTATACTTCCTTTGAAAGTACTGTATTTGAACTTTAAAAGATCTCTCTTTAAATCTAGGCCTAAACAAAAATTACACACCAAGGTTGAAAATAAAAATCCTAACAGACCTACTTAATTTATACTTATATTAGATGGCAAGAATTCTGAGGCTCCCTTATATCCTCAAGGGTTTAATCCAGGACTCCAAATTATTACACTTCAAAAACCACTAATTACCAGCCCAACCAAGCAACCACTGAACAATGCAGCCAATTAATTTTCAGATAAAGCAAACATTTATCCCTTCTGACAAGGGCATTTCTAAAGTACTAAATACAAAACACTTAAAACAGCGAACAATCTCAATAGACAATCTGGTTCATACTTTGGCATCTTTGCTCTGCTTAAATAATCAGAGACAAAGAAAGATGAACAATTTAAACCCACAAATGTCTACAAAAATATACTGAATTAAGAGCTATATTCAAATCAGAAAAGGAACAAAATATTAGGGCACAAATGGTATAAACTAGATTTCCATTAGGCTTAATACAGACTAGCTGTGCCTGTTCCTGATCCTACGGGAGCACCGAGCAAAGGACGGCTCCTCTCCCTCACAACTAGCCAAGGAAGATCAGGAAATGTGGGAGGAAAGGGGGAGAAAAGTTGAAACCAACCACCAGTTACAGCTCTGGCTTCAGTAATGGTGCAGACTGAAGCAGTCTGGGGACTGCTCCAACTTTTGCCAACTTGCTGTGGTTCTCAAGGAATGATCTGCCAGCTAAAATAGCCGGAGTCTAATATTCCAGCCAATTTCCCACCCCTCAAACATGCCCTTCTCCACCCTCAATGCAGGTGGTTAGCTACAGAACTTGGAGAGAGATGTAGGATACACCTGTGCCATATGCCCACGGGGGACAACCCCCACAGTGGGGGAATCTCCAGGAGTGGACTTATGGATGGCTTCCACTACCTTTATACCACCAGAACAGTGCAAAGAGCAGAAACATGGTAGAGAAATTATTGTAGTCCCTTGACCTTACTGAAATAGTATTTTTGATTCTTAAGCCCTAAAGGTTAGACAGCACGGATCTATGACAGCAAAGTGAAGGGTTAAATGTTGATAGCAAAACAATTAGATTTGAACTAACGGAATGAATTTTGGGTATGAAGGGGCACCACTGAAAATAAAACTGTCATTAAGAAAAGTCTTTATGCTATCAGATTCATGAACATCTTTCTTCCTGAGATTCTTACTGCACTGCACCATATCAAGCCACTGAGAAGGATTTAAATACCACTCCTTGAACACTTTGCAAACTGCATCAGAAACTGATGCAGAACTACATATTTTTAGTTTGAAAAATATACATTAATAATTGTCCAACTCCCTTTCCCTTGTATGTTATAATAAGTTGAAATTATTTTTGTTCTCAACAATGGCAACTTAAACATCAGCATGTAGATGTTGTATGACGACAATCAGAATTTGGTGTGGTTTATCAACAATCTAACAATGAGGCACTTTTAAGGTAAAAAGTTTAAATTTAAAGAAGCAGGTGGGCAACTGTAGCAAACACATCTGAAATAATATTCTGAGCCTCAAACTTTTCACCCATTTAAAAGATAAACAAGTTTTAAATACACAAGTTTTAAAAAATACACAGCACATGTTTCTTTTCATATTTTATAAACATAAACACACACAAACCCTTAGGCCCAAGAGTTCACCTGCATTTCGTGGTCTCAAATTTACAGCATGGAAGTCACATATTAAAAATGACAGTACCACCTGTCTGCAAAACCCTATTTTTACCAATACCATTTTTTAAAAATTGGTAAATATATATTTTCCATTACTAGTTGGTTCAGGTTGTGTATTTTCAATAGTGGTAGCACTGTACATTTGAAAAGCTGTACTAATTCGTTATTAATGTAATATTCATTTATTATTTCTGATGTTTGTAATGTCATCATTCACCACTATTTTTATAATGTACAGTAATATTTGCAAGTCTGTTACTGTTGAATGAGATTTCATACATTAAGAGGTGTTAAAATCAGCTGTTCTTGAATGCACTTATATTGTAAGGCCCAGGTAGTAGCACATTGCAGCACCCAAAATAATACTCAACATACTGCTATTAACCTGTTGCCAGGTGTTTAACTTTTTTTAAACTCTTGTTATATGTAGTAAAATACCAGTAAAGACAAAATTTTGCCCCTATAATGAGGCACATTTTGGCATCTGTGCTAAATGCTGCTGCATGGGCAGGCAAGTGCAAGTCAAAATATGAAAAGGAGAGTCATGATTTGACGTTAATAACTTTTTCATAGAAAAATATAAATATATTCCCTGAAATATAGGACAAAGAAGAGCCAGCATTCATCATGAATCCTAGCACTATTACCATAAAAAAAGCGGACTGGCTTTTCCTCTTAAGGTTATGTTCCACAATCTATGTCATCTAGACCTCTATCATCATCACCACCACCATCATCATCATATCTCACAGTCCTTCTACCCCCATTTCTAGTTCTTATTTTAGAACGTCGATTTGCTCTTTTATATTTGGTGTAGTCCACATCGTCAGAGTCATTTTCTTGATTAAGTTTAGAGCGTTTTGTTCGCTGGGGCCTTCTGGAAGGCTTAGATACATTTGAATTTTTACCTTTTCTAATTACTTTAGTTTTTCTTTTTCTTTTCCTCTTTTTTGTTTTTGTGGCATTCCTATAGCTACTGTTACTAGAATCAGTTTCAGATTCTAAATTGGAAGAGCAATTTGAACTGGCACCAGGTCCAGATTTTCCAATCTTTGCAGTCCCAGAAGGATCAGTCCGCTGGCACACAGAACTTCTTCCACCTTCCTGCTCTCCTGTTTCAGACTCTGTGTCCTTTATGGCACTCAAGCATTTTGCTTTTCTGAAAGACATCCCGGCCTTTTGACCGGTCACCTCCTTGGTTTTTTTACCTTTGCACTTGCCTGATTCAGAACCTGCCTCATCCTCAGAGTTGCTCACTGCATGGTGTTTGCATGCAAAAGTCGACTGGTCAGAAGCTTTCTTACTGCTCCCATCCTCTGATTTACGGCTTTTGGAGTCATCCTCTGAAAATTCCACTGCAGAATTTTTCACTTTAAGAGACGCAGCACGGACAGTTCTGTGTGGCTGCTTATGGTCATTACTATGCCTGTTCTTTTGTGTCATCTTTGTCTCTTTTTCAGATTCAGATTTTCCCCTTTCAGACTCTCTAATATATTTTCTTCTAACAGTAGCTGAATTAGGCTGAGAAAGTGTTTTACTGTTGGTATGTTGCTCTTTTACTTTTTCACTTTCAGACTTGAAAGTGGCATCTACCTTAGAGCTGTCCCTTAGCCTTTTCTTGGATGCAGCAGACACAGTCCGGTGAGGCAGTTTTCTATTCTTTTTTTCAGTGCATGCACTTTCTGAGCTGGAGAGCTCTTCCTTTATATCACTCATTATCTTAATTTTATTAGCAGCCAAAGTAGCACTTCTGCATGGAGTTTTTTTTCTAGTAACAGTTTTGGCATTTAATGTCTCACTAGAAAACTTTGTATATTTTTTGTAGTCATTCATATATGTCCTGCTCCTGAGCACTTTTGTATTTTGTCCAATCTCCTCAGAGGTTGATTCTACAAAATAAAGATTTAAAAGTTCCTTTAAATAACTTACATTTCTATTAAAATCATATAGTTTACTCGGTACAAGCTTTACTACTAATGCTGAAATACACAAATTAAAGTACAGATTATGCACTTCTCAGCGATGTGCAGTTTACGTTGGGTAATTATTTAAAATAAGATCAGCAATGGACATCCTTTTAACTTTCAACGTTGTGCTTTTGTTTGAGATAAAAGGACAGGAAGCGACATTCTTTGCTCACAATGACAGTCAATCAAAAAATCACTACTTACCTTCAAGAAGGGGAATGATTTCCAGATTCTAAATATCTATGAGTAGTGTTAAAACTATCATTCTATTGCAAAGAAGTCTCTAAAAGAAATTACACATATTTATGAACCTGTAATAAATTTTGTTCTGCTAAGGCAGAGGCAGCCATTCAGAAAGCAAAGAAAGTACAAATTCTATTACCAGAAGAACTTTAATATTTTATGCAGTTGATAAATGATCAGGAAAGTAAAAGAATTTTTTCAACCCAGATCTGGACTGTGGAACTTACTCCCACAAAAGTAATGATCACAGGCAGTAACACTTTCAGAACTGAACACATACCTCATTTCTTCAGAATAGCTCTCCCTTAAATTCTTCACACAGAGACACGAGGTCTTATAAACTCATAATTAGGGCCCTACCAAATTCACAGCCATGAAAAACATGTTGTGGACTGTGAAATCTGGTCTCCCCCCATGAAATCTGGTCTTTTGTGTGCTTTTACCTTATACTATACAGATTTCACAGAGGAGACCAGCGTTTCTCAAATTGGGAGTCCTGACCTAAAAGGGAGTTGCAGGGGAGTTGCAAAATTATTTTAGGGAGGGTCACGGTATTGCCACCCTTACTTCTGTGCTGCCTTCAGAGCTGGGTGGCTGGAAAGTGGCAGCTGTTGGCCGGGCACCCAGCTCTGAAGGCAGCGCCCTGCCAGCAGCAGCGTAGAAGGAAGGGTGGCACTACCATACCAAGGCCACCCTTACTTTTGCACTGCTGCCTTCAGAGCTGGGTGGCCGGAGAGTGGCGGTTGCTGGCCAAGGGCCCAGCTCTGCAGGCAGCAGTGTAGAAGTAAGGGTGGCGATACCATACCATACCATGCCATCCTTATTTCTGTGCTGCTGCTGGTGGCAGCTCTGTCTTCAGAGCTGGGCTCCCAGCCAGCAGCTGCCTCTCTCCAGCTGCCCAGTTCTGAAGGCATTGCTGCTGCCAGCAGCAGCGCAGAATTCAGGGTAGCAGTACTGCAACCTCCCCTACAATAACCTTGCTAACCCCCCTCCCCTCCACACAACTCCTTTTTGGGTCAATGACAATAATGTGAAATTTCAGATTTAAATAGCTGAAATCATGAAATTTACAGTTTTAAAAATTTTGAAATTAACCAAAATGAACCATGAATTTGGTAGGGCCCTACTTACAATGCTATTTATTCTACAGACCGTGAAGCAAGACAGACAAAATATCTCTCTATTTTCATGATGACCGGTGCTCAGATACTACACAGTGACAGGGAACAGAAAGGCCAAAAACCAAAAAATCTTCCTTTTGAGACACAAAACAGGCAGGGATAGGGGTGGAATGTGAAAAAACTGACAACAGAAAGTACAAAACTAGTAAAGAAATGTTAATTTTCCAAAAAGATAACTTAATTATGTTATAATTAATGTAATTAAATATAAAAGTACTTGATAGTATCTAATGTTCTCTGACATGTCATGATGTGTCTTTAAAACCTAGTTTGTTTAATTTCTTTAGATATTAAAAGAATAATATATAAAGGAAACAGGGGGGGGGACTGTGCTGCACTGATGGATTCCATGGTAGGATGGGATCACTGTTTATAGATTTGGTTTAATGAAATTCCATAAAACTGTATTAAGACTGTATATTTTATTACTGTAATTACAATACCACCTACAATCCACAGAGATTAAAAACAGAAAAAACTTTTGGAAAAAAAGCTTTTTAGGTTATCTGTATATCACAAAGCAGCAAATAAGGACAAACCCCTTTTTACCCTTCTCAGATGGTCAGAAATGTATCTTTAATACATTTGATGTTGATCTGTGGATGAATCTTTTTTAAAAAAAGATTTCTAATTTAGCCTTTGATCAGAAAGCATGTTATTACCAGAGCCCTGCAAATCCACAGATATCTGCTTTATATATGCGGCGATCCATATCTGCAGACCATTTTTGCGGATCATGGATTGGATGCGGATACAACTTTTCTATCTGCAAATCTGCGGATATCCACTTTATATTCACGGACCATTTTTGTAGATGGATGTGGATACAAATTTTGAATCTGCGTAGGGCTCTAGTGCTTCATAGTCTAGTGAACATACATTCTCAGTAAATATTGGGTGTTCAAAACAAAACAACTTTATAAAATATTGTGGTGAAAATTATATATAATAGCAAGGTTGACACTATACATTTTGGTTTCATGTTTTTTCACAATAATGTATTGGCAAATTCTCAATTTTCTGAAAAAGTGAAATTTGAAAAACAAATTCATGGAAAGCACTACAGAAGTGCTAGGTGGTGACACTTTATTAATCTTAATCCATTTAATCAGAACATCTGCTGGACGACCTGTTGTGTCCATTAAGAACTCTTGAGTAAGAGCATACACTAATTTTTATTAGTAAAGCCGCTGCTGTCAGAGGAACTGCAAAACCTGTTGTCTCTGGACAAGCCCATCTAGGAGTTGAATGGAAGGCATTGTCTACAATGAGACAAGGACTACATCTGCTGCCTGCCTAGTGCCAGGAGCTGCACTGGTGGCAATATGTAGTGGCATGGAAAGAGCCAATATAACATATCAGAACAGAAACTACTGAAGTTCTCACACGGCATGTATCACAGCCATAACAGGACTGAAAGCTAGTTCAAGAGACACCTAAAAAAATGTGGTGTAGGCAGAATTGTCCTTATTAAGTATTGTTATTTAGTATTACTAAGCTTAATTAGTTCCCTGGGAGATGTCCCAATTAAATGTAAATGCCCCCCAAAAATGTCTCCCCTCACACAAGCCAATCAAAGGAGTATATACAATAAATCTCCTACTGCAGTTGCTAGAATTACCATAAATGGTGGTGCTGCCAGGACAACCAGAAATGCTGGACTTTGGAAGCACTGACCCAATACTGCAAAGTGATTTGTGATGCCATGATTTTGGCTGTGCAGACAAGTACCCTGAAGATCCAGAGAACAGTGTTTGCCTGAATCACCAATTTCATCCTGATGCTTGATGTTCCAAAGAAAGAGTTCATCCTCTTCCAGTCTAGAACAGGACAGGTAGGGACTATAAAATGTTGACACCTCCCCTCCACCCCATCACTGATCTGTGCACTTTAACAGTGATAAACTTGAGAACATCCTTAATTCTTTGGTTTTGGAAAATCTGGAGCAAAGTAACTAAACAAAATAGCTGCAGTGCTTTGAAATGAATCATATAAACCTCATTCTATTGTGTCCAGTTAGAGCTGAGTGAAATTTTTTTGGTAAATTGTAAATTCAATGGAAAATGTTTTTTCAGGGCACTAAAACTGTGAATTTGGGTCAAATCAGCCTAAGTTTCAGCAGAAACCAATGCAGCCTGTTCAGAGTGGAGCTGCATACTAATTTAAACTATCACAATTATATTATGACAGCCTTACATTTGTCATATTGGCTGCCTATTGAGGAGCAGAATGGTTTAAAGCGGACACCTATCAACTTAAAATAATTACATTACTGTCTGAGTAATCCCCCAAATTACTATAAATGAAAAAATGAGAAAATAAATTTCCCATTTTTAGTTTTCCTTTGCATATTTACACTAAAATATTGCCAACATTTAGTTTCACTTTTTCCTCTACATAAAAGAATAGTTTCTCCTGTATGTGTGGAATTTTCTACACAGCAATAGAGGAGATAAAAACATTTTAAAGACAGGAAAATTATAAAAGCACAGAAATGGCAGTTGTCCTCCTGGGCAGATGTGGTGCCTAAGGATATTTGCAACTCACATTTGAAATGTGCTAGTCAGTGTCTCTTTAAATCAGCTCTATTGGTTTTTGAAGCCCTTAAGGATGCTGGCTCTGAATACATTTTGATTCCACATCTTTAGCTTTGTACCATGATGCACGTGTTTTTACATACTACTCTCAACACAGATCTTATCACATCCAAGATCAGCAGTTGATTATGCTTCAGCTGTGGTGAGCCCCATGCAGCACAGAACTCTTTCCATCCCTTCTCATTTTATTAAGAACACCTTTGCTTTTCTAGAAGTTTCAGAACATTCATGTTGCCTGACACATACTATCTTGTCTTTCAGTCTTTCCTTTAAAATTAGATGCCCTCATTTCATTGCTTATATTTTAAGAGGGCAGTATTTTATTGCTTAAAGGGACACCAATTTAAACAAACAAACCATAACACAATGTCAGCAATCACACTGCTCTATTTTATCAGCACTTCAATGCATTGGCTGCTGTATCTGGGGAGTGAGGAGTACTATATAAAGTATAATTATTTCATGACAAGTATGGCCACCTTCAAAAAAAAAGCAAGACATCAAGAAGCTCTATGGATAAGCTATCTCTCAGATTAAAATCCTTCATAATTTACTATATTAATTAGATGCATCCCTCAGGTTTGGCATTAACAGATGTTGCCCTCATGGCTGGAAAGGTTTTGCACCATTGATCCAGTATTAGAAAACCTGTATTTATCGTTGCCAGTTTGATCTAGCTGTTAAAAACCGATTATTGCTTTGTAAAGAAAAAACATTAAAAATAAACCGACACGTTTTAACTCGGGAATTGTATAATTTTTTTTTTTGGAAGGATTAGCACTCTTTCATTAAGAGAGGAGACAATGATTCATATTTGAATTTTTGCTCTATTTAAGATATCAGAAACTGGAAGACATATTAACATTTTGAATCCAAGAACATAAAAGTACAATACATTGAGAGCTACAATTTAACCAGAGAGTAATGGGAAAAAAAGGGATATAAACCAGATTTTCTTCAAGCTGCAGAAGATGACAGATAGGTTAAAACATCCACCTTTCATACTAATGGCAAAACCTCCCCCTCAGAGCATCCCCCTCCCGCCCCAGAAAAAAAAAAAAAATCAAAGCTCAATGCTGGCTGATCTATTTTGGCACTTTTCACATTTATCATGGTTAACAACTTTCCCACAGAAGTTTAAGAAAAAAATCTTTAACTGATCACCTTTGAACAGATAGCATTTTGCAGCTTTTTTTTTCTTTTAAAAGGAAATACATAAAGTCTTAAGTCAGGAAAATTTTCCTTGGTGTTTATATCACTTCTCTTTCCTTTCTACCACAAAATATATAAATTCAAATTGGATGTAATATTTTATATAAAAATTAAAGATTCCCTTTTACAATATTAAAAAAAACTCTTCAAAGAATTTGAAAAATAATTTTTCATGTCTCCAAAAATAGTAAGTTATATAGTGGATTCAAATATTTTCTACTTACAAAACAAGTTTCAGATAAGAGCCATTTAATACCAAAAAATTACTGAAGGGTGCTGAAAATAAAGCCAATACTTTAAAAAATATTAACTGAATGGAAATAAGTATCTATGGCAATGCAGCTACATATAAAGTTTAATGGGCAATCAAGGGCTCAGTGACTGTTTTGTTGCTGATCATCTACTCTACCTGCCATTCTTATACATTTAATTGATGTTAGAAATCACTTGGTGTATTTGGCAGAAATTAATAAGTGTTTAGATCTTAATAGGTCAAAAAATTATTTCTTGTGGGAAATTGCCAAGATAGCAGAATTAGTCACAAAACACCTTAGATGACTTTCTTCCTGAGATTCTCACCCCATGTAAACATATACCCATATGTCTCAAAAATATATCAAAACTATCTGCCGAAGAAGGCATACAATACTCATTTTAAAGTGTGACAATAAGTTATGTGGCAATCAAGAAAAACGTAGGTCAGTTTGCAAGAACGAAATGGCAACATTTTGACAAGTTTGTGTTAGAAACACAGCGATGACCCAACTCCATATCCTCCCCCCTCATATTTGGTAGTTTGAAGAAATTATTTTGGTTGAATTAATAGCTGGAAAAGGGTAACTTTAACATGAAGATTTTAACTTATTATAATGCAGTTAAGGCAGGTCATCTTTCCTCAGCTGTCAAGTTAGAGGTGGAAAATAACTCTGGGCCCCATTTTTTTACAGTGGGGTATGCAAGATAGTAACCCTCTCTTCAAGCCCACGCCCAGGCAAGATGGGCAGAGTAGTTTAATGTTATCTTTTGTGTTTTCATTCTTAATCATGTTTGGTGTCAAGCAAACAAAAAAAAGTAGTTTTTAGAAGCTGAGTAAAGTAGTACATGGGCATGTTACTTTAAATTCAACAACAATTCTGAGACTAGAAAAAGGGGGAAGAGTACTGCAGCTATAAGACAGATATAATTATGCAAAGGTACAATATAGGCTAACAAAATATGAATATAAAATATTAAATTCTTACTTTTCCTTTATTCAGTTTACTATCTGGTGAATTATTTACCATTGCTAGCTACAGTATTATTTCATCCAGGATCTTAGAGTTACTGTAAAAACATGCCTCTATTTCCCCCACACTCCTATTCAACCTACTGATTTGCTACATGAAGTTGAAAATATATGGAGGGTGCTAACCACGAGTAAAGCAATATATGTTCTGGCTTCACAAAGCGCAGACCTCTCCAGTGAAAAGACTGGTCCTTCTGCAGTATAGTTAAAAAAAGCACTCTGCAAAAAGGAGATGGAAGAGAGAGAGAGATTATATTTTTCTAAAGAGTATGTATACAAGTTCCATGTACCACAACTCCATACGCTAGATTCAATCCCCTTTACTGGGGATTACAAGTCATGAGAATTCTCCAAGCCCTAAAACTAGTTGTAGTCCCTATGAGGATGGTATAGATGCCTCCCACTTACAATAGAACAAAAAGAGCAAGTAAAAAAAAAAAATACTCGCCCAATTGCTTCTGTTGCAATATTTGTGGGAATTCTCTAAAGTAAGGTCTGCTAGGGCACTTGGGATGTTCTTTCTTTACTTTTTGCAATCTTTTTTTGGGAGGTTGCAGGGGGGGTGGGGGGGGGGGAGGGAGAAGATGGAGATAAGGTAGTTAGAGCAGTTTTGGGGACTAGTGTCTCTATCTCCCTAACATCTTTGGAATAGTTAGGAAAAGAGAATATGCAGACTGTAAAGAGTCTTTAAAGTTGGCTCAACTATGAAAGAACCACCAATCTCCTAAAAGAGGAAGTTGTAGCGACACACTAGATATGGCCCAGTGAATCGCAATGTCATTCTGATGAGCCAAGTTGTCAAAAAAATTCCCAAACTGGAACTACATCTCATTTAGCACATGGAAGTGCATATGAAAGAAAGATGAGAAATGGAGAAGAATAAACTCGAGAATAGGTTGAAACTGCAAAAGCAAAATTAGGCTAATGAACATTTCTATGAGACCATAACTTTGGGCTATTCATTATCAACTGTCTGCCAGTGAGATGCTGCACATAAGAAAATTTCTTAAGGACCATAAGAGTGACTTAACACTTTGGCTGAACACACGAAAAATCAGAATATCCCATGAAATCTGGAGAAACAGATATAGGGGACATCTCTGTATCTGTTGGACAAAAAGCTTTATCATCTTGAAAAATTTACACCAATAGTAAGAACAGGAGTGCATGCAGACACCAAATAAATACCAGAATATTGCTATCCTGGACACACTATGTTTTCACCTTAAAAAAAAAAAAAAGGTAGCAAAACTGCCATCAAAACAAAAATTAAAATAAATTTTGCAGATTCCAATTTACCTCATGGAAGCAACACTGTATTAAAAAACAACACCTTTCAGTCAAATAATAAAAATTATTTAAATTTAAATTAATGGCTCTTATGTATTCAACTGCATTAACAAAGCAAATAATTTGGAAAAATAAAAATAGTTCTCTACTTTGTAAAGTAACTGTTACTTTACTCATGTCGTCAAGATCAACAGGACTAATTATAAGACTTATTATAAAACTAGGTTACTGTTAGCTGAAGTCTTTAGAATAAGGAACAGGTGTTAGAACAGTCCACTTTGAGATTCTGAAATTTCTAAAACCGTATGCCATCAATTTTCTCATACAGCACCGATCCTCAACATTGTGCTAGCAACATACAGGCCAGTGTTCAACTGGTTTTGAAAACTGTTACTCTGAGCAGTAACATTCCAGTCTCCACTGAAATACTGCCCCAAAATGAAACATTTTTGGTATCAGTTGCTACATACTGCTACATGGACCAGCAAATGCAATCTGAAATACGACAAGGACAGTCACAGGATTAAGTTTTTCACAGAAAAATATAAATGTTTTCCCTGAATCTCATGACAAAGAACAGCTACCATTCATCATGAATTCTAATATTACCACAAAAGCGGAATAGATTTCCCTCCATTATGTTCTGTAATCTCCCAGTTGGAACACACTGTCTAAATCTCTATCATCATATCTTGCAGTCTTTCTACCCTGATTTCTAGTTCTGATTTTAGAGCGTTGAGGAGCTCTTTCATATTTTGTATAGTCCAAATCCTCCCAGTCATTATTATCCATATTAATCCTACGTCGTTTCCTCTGTCTAGACAATATCATAGATTTAGATGCATTAGCTTTAAAATTTTTACCTTTTCTAATGACTTTTGTTTTTCCTTTCCTTTTCCTTTTTTTTGTGTTTGTGGCATTGCTATAGTTACTGCTATTGGAATCAGTATCAAATTCTAAATTAGATGAGCAATTGAAACTGGCATCAGGTCCAGATTTTGAGCTCCCTGCAATTCCAGAAGGTCCCATTCTCTCTGACACAGATCGTCTTCCATTCTCCCTCACTTCTGTTTCAGACTCTGCTGTGTTCTTCAAATCACTCACGGCTTTTGCTTTTTTGAAAAGAGTTGCAGACTTTTGACTGGTCATCTTCTTAATTCTTCTATCATTCCACCTGCCTGACAAAGAATCTGCCTCATCCTCAGAGTTGCTCACAGCATGTTGTGTGTGTGCAGAAGTTGACTGGTCGGACACCTTTTGACTACACCCATCCCCTGACTTATGGCTTTTGGAGTCCTGCTCTGAGAATTCTACTGTGGGATTTTTAATTTTAGGAGATGCAGCACAGACTGTCCTGTGTGGTTGTTTATGGCCATTGCTTTGCCTATTCTTTGGTGCCATTTGTGCACCTATTTCAGAATCTGAACTTTTATCTTCAGATTCACTAATATATTTTCTTCTAGCACATGAACTAGCCTGTGAAAGCGTTTTCTGTTTAATATACTGTTCTTTTAGTTCTTTTTCACTTTCAGACTTTAAACCTGTGTCATCTTCAAAGCCATCCAATAACAATTTCCTGGCTGCAGCAGAGGCACTGCGGTGGGGCAGTTTTCTGTTCTTGCTTCCAATGCCAACACTTTCTGAGCTGGAGATCTCTTCCTCCACATCACTCATTAGTCTTAATTTACTGGCAGCCACAGTCGCACTTCTACGTGGAATTCTTCTACGACCATCATCTTTGTCATTCACTATTTTGTAAGCCCCCTTTGAATATTCTGAGTCACTCCCATAGAACCTTTTCCTGGTAGCTCTTCTGCTATGACCATTCTCTTGAGAGAAAGATCCTATAATATAAAAAATAAAAATGATTGAAATATTTGTTAAATTAAAAATGACAAATTTATGACAAATATTTTAAAACAGAACAAAAAAAATTTATATTTTAGTACTAACAATGTACAAACCCAAATAGCACTGGAGAACAGCTCACACTGTGTGTTTAGTAAGGTGATAAAAACACCTGTATTTTTATTTTATAATAGCAAGGGTAATTCAAACATATTACATGTTATATTCGGTGGAGAGCAATTAAGGTTTTGGCCAACTATATCATCATTCCACCTATGATTTTTATGTTCTCTGAATTACATGCCCTGAAAAGTCCATCTCCTCACCCCCATTTTAAGAATGCACCTGCAAGAAAAAATATTATTTGTTTTGTTGCAGTTTGGTTGATCTGTTCTTGGCAAAAGACCAGATGTGGGACAAGGGCCATTCAAAGATGGCTTTCAAACACCTTTGCATTCCCCTAATCCTTGAGCCATCAAGGGACTAGGTGAGTCTCCAGTGCATGAGCACAACTCCAAGTTGCTCTTCTTATTCCTGGCTCTCCATGGCTCCAAATGCCTATCCAATAGCCAGGAATCACTGGAGCCCATCCTGGATATGTGCCTTTCCCTCTGACATGTTCTGTGCGGTGGCAGCGTAGGTGGTGCTACAACAGTTTTAGGTGACCTGGAGATGTGCTGAGACAAGGGTAATCCTTTTACTAACTTTGGTCAGCTGGTTTTATACTTGCTTTGACCCAGAGTGATGCAAAACCATCCGAATGAATCAGAGCCCTAAAAAATTACCATATCATCTGTGGCAACAGAAAGCTGTGGGCGACCACCGTATTAAGTCTGTTAAATAAAAGCCACAAAATTAAAACAAAGGAATTAAGAAATGAATCTAAAAAGTAGAAAAAAAATACTACTAGTATTCTAGAACTCCAAAAACTTGTTTTATTTAATCCAAAAAATCCACAAAATGCCTAATTCAGATTTGAGGAGGAAGATGTAATGATAAAAGGACATTATATCTGGTCAACTTCAGCCCAAACTTTGTTTTGCAAATATATGCTTTTACCAAACCTATAAGCAAAGGAAATATTTCCGTGTTTTAAAAAACCCCAAACGATTAAGTCATTTTTGTAGCAATAATTATTTGACATTTACGAAAGATACTGTATGATTAGTTAGGAAGTGCTAGCTGACATCAGGGTCTGACTGCATTTTATATTGTAAGTTAAAGCAACATTAAGGCTGCCTACGAAGCACTCAGTCAGGACACGCCAAACTAAAGGTTAACTTTTTTCACAGGGCCCCATCTTCATTTAGTGAGCAGGTAGAGTCTGCAGTGGACCAGGCAGGGATTCAACATTTATTTATAACTTGCTTCTTAGAAGCAAAAAGGAATAGTGTACACAATATAAAATGCTAGCTGTCAACAAAAAAAGATTTTCTCTATGCAAATACAGTTAATTTAAAAATACAAATATTTAATAAGTTTTTCTCACAGTTAAATGAGTATACATCTCTGGCCCACTTGCTGCTGTACACAAATCCAACCTGCATATTGAGGTCCAAATATTTTATTCAAATTCATTTTTTCATTTATTCATGTAAATTCAGAGTAGAGTTAATTGATTTCAGCTGATTTACTCCTAATTTACACCATTGTAAATGCAAACAATTTGGGCTAGAATACAGGAACCTGCAGGAAATCTATGGAAAAAATAGTAAGTGATCATCAGGGATCCTAGCTTTCCCGTGATAAAAAACAAAACTGTCCGATAAAAAAACCCAAAAATCTGTTTTTTTCAGTGAGTAAAATGAAAGGCTGAACTTTTTCCCTAGCCACAATATAGAGTGGAACCCCATTTATCTGATCTAATTGGGGCCAAGGCCAGATCAGATCATCTAAAATTTGGATAACCCAGAGAATGGGCAAAGAGCTTCAGCTGTAAGCCCCACTGCCTGGGGCTGACAACCGACAGCACCAATTTGGTTAATATGGAGAGCCGGATAATGGAGGCTCACATAAATGGGGTTCTACTGTATATATGTTATTTTTTCACAAAATGTAAAAACTAAAGATTCTCTGTAAAAATGCAAATTTCGAGTTTTTCCTGTGGCAAAAGGATTTCTAGAATCCCTGTTGATCATAAAATTTAAATTACTTTTCTGAGGCAAATATACAAAGTATTCAGATGCAACCTTAAAACATGACATTTCTTGACTTGAGCGCTTCACTTTGCGATCTTATGTTTTCCATAGGAAATATGCTAGAAAAAGGAAATAATTCAAATATGACTTTCATTATATGCCTAGATACAAAACTAGGCCAGACTGCACAAAAATGCCTAACGTGAGAGCTGGTCTACAGAGTTTTTGCACCAATTTACATAAATCAGTTTAAAAACAAACTTACTTAAACTGGTGCAACTCCCCAGTGTGAACACTTTCATACTGATGTAAATGTGTTTTGCTTACAACTATAAATTTAGTTAAACTGAGGCAGAAATTGTGTGTAGACAAGCCATGATATGGGGTTTGCAAGAACTTTTGAACATCTCACTGAATGAAGCAGGGCTTCTCTGGAAATCATAGAAACCTTATTAAATACCCATGACAACAGAGGGCACCATATTACTTATTTCTATTCAAAATTTTATGCGACTGCATTAACAGCCCTTTTACTTTATATTTCCAGGAGTTATTTTTAAAAAGTATTGTTATTAAAAATGTACAATGCCTGCACGTTTTAAAAAAAATAGTGATAATCTGAGCTAATCGGAACACTTACTTTAAAGTGCACCTCCAATATAAGGCCTATGAGTAACATTGTGAAAAGCATCTAACTGAGAAAGTTTTTAAGTCAGTGAGGTGCTTTTGAAAATATTACCCTATATCAGTGTTTCTCAATGACCAGTCTGCGGACTGGTGCTGATCCTTGAGATTTCCCTGGCAGAGTTTAGGAAGGCAGCAAGCTGGTCCCTGGTATCAAGAAGGGTGAGAAACACTGCCCTATAGCCATGCAAAATTTCTACTTTCTTCCCAGAACTGGAGCTGTTTTAAAAAATAATATATCTATATCTATATCTATATATATATATTTTAAAAATTACACGGTCCTGTTTTTAAAGAATAGGGGAAGCATTTTCCCACCTCCAGACTACTCATTCTCAAAAACTGCAGAAATGCCTTTGCTCACATTTATAAAAACATGACCACCCTCAGGTGGAAACCAGCCTGAAAGGTGAAAAATTCACCAGGTTGTAATAAACGAAAATGGGCTTTCAGAAAGAAAACACTCAGGTAACCTTAATAGTGGCTGTGTGCTATATACTCTAGCTATAGTTATCATGATGACATTCAAGAACAGAATCTAGAACATACATATTTATTGATTCCTGAATGCACAGCTTATCAAAGGCAATATCTGAGTCACCCATAACACTCCATATTCTACTAATGAACTGTCCCCAGTGAAACCATTTGTAAACTTACTGGATGAAATGAAACAATTCATACTTAAATATGTTCCTCAACTGAAGAATATTTTGTCATCTGTGCTAAATATTACAATGTGGACAGAAAGTACAAGTTAAAAATGATATAATAGTATATTTGCATTAATAGTTTCATATTAATATACTTCCAGAATAGTAAGACACTCAGCATTCATCAAGAGATCTAGTGCCATGAGGAAGGGAAATAATTTTCCTCTGAAAAATTACACTGATCACTACCCAATTTTAACAGCATACACCTTTATACTTCTATCATTGTTGCACTTTACAATATTCCTACACAAGCTTCCTTCAGAATGGCAAGGAACTCATTTTGTGTAGTCCAAATCTTCCTAATAACCACCAATCCTACATTTTAATTTAGTCCGTATCAGATTTAGATACATTAAGTTTTTAAACATACCTTTTTTAGTGACTTCCCTTTTCCTCCTTTTTGTGTTTATGGCATCGCTATAGTTACTATTATTGGTATCAGTTTCAGATGCTAAATTAGAAGAGCAATTGAAACTAGCATCCGGTCCAGATTTTGAGCTCCCTGCAGTCCCAGAAGTTTCCATGCTCTCTGACACAGAACTTTTTCCATTCTCCTTCACTTCTGTTTCAGACTCTGCTGTGTCCTCCAAGTCACTCAAGACTTTTGCTTTTTTGAATGGAGTTACAGGTTTTTGACTCGTCACCTTCTTGATTTTTCTACCATTCCACCTGTGTGACTCAGAATCTTCCTCATCCTCAGATGAGTTGCTCACTGCATGCTGTTTGTGTGTAGAAGTTGATTGTTTGGACACTTCCTGACTGATCCCATCCTCTGACTTATGGCTTTTGGAGTCGTCCTCTGAAAATTCTACTGTGGGATTTTTAATTTTAGGAGATGCAGCACAGACTCTCCTGTGTGGTGGTTTTTTGCTATTGCTTTGCCTATTTTTTTGTGCCTTTCTTGTATCAGTTTCAGAATCTGAACTTCCATCTTCAGATTCACTAATATATTTTCTTCTAGCAGCAGATGAACCAGGCTGAGAAAGTTTTTTCTTCCCTGCATACGGTTCTTTTAATTCTTTTTCACTTTCAGACTTTAAACCTGTCTCATCATCAGAGCCTTCCAATAACAGTTTCCTGGCTGCAGCAGAAGCATTGCGGTGGGGCAGTTTTCTGTTTTTGCTTCCAATGCCAATACTTTCTGAACTGGAGATCTCTTCCTCCACATCACTCATCAGCTTTAATTTATTAGCAGCCACAGTAGCACTTCTGCGTGGAATTTTTCTATGTCTACCAGTTTTGTTACTCAATGATTCACAAGCCACTGCTGAAGTATTTTCAGAGTCACTTCTATATAGCCTTTTCCTGGCAGTTTTTCTGATATTTCTATTCCCCTGAGAAACCGATCCTGTAAAATAAAGAATTGCTGTCAATTTTAAATATAAGGACACCCATTTATGTTAAATTTAATTTCCTGTAAAGTCAAACAAGTTCAACTCAGGCACAAACTGAAGTACAAATGTAGTAGTAGCTGCAACTTACATGGAACATTTTATTTAACTAGAAAATAAAGGTAACAATTTTCATTCTTCACAAATCTAAAAGATGAGCATTCACCGTGAATTGAAGCTTGCTTTATTTGTATTTAAATCATCATTATACCATCAGTATCAGTTGTATTCAATTTCTTTTTTATAATTAAAAACTAAGGGAGTTGCAAAACCTTCATCCTCACTGTTTGACTATCTCTTTGCCTTACTAGTAACTTCCTTCAGTGCTAATGTTAATTATTTCACCAGAGCAGACAGTAAGATGAGAAAAGTCTAACTCTTACAGCAACAGTATTGGTACAAGTGCCATGCCACTAAGCTAGCCTCAGTCACGTACTCAAAATGTTAACATACAGTTTTAACTTTTCGAAGTGTTATTAACATGAACTTAATTGCACCACATATTAACTACTGAATGTGCATTTTCTTATGTTATTGGCCATTCACAGAAAACACTAATTGAATCTTACCCATTTGCTTTCTTTGAGCTGCTCTATTTCTGGTTACCCTAAAGCTGCTGTTCTTTGCTCTGGATATGCCATTGTGTAATACTGGGGATGCAAGAGCCATAGAGCTTTCTTTACTTTCCTCTGAGCTACTTGAAGAAGAGGAGGAAGATCCTGATGAGGAGGCAGAGGAAGAAGCCGAAGAGCCTTCTATTTCACTTTCTGGTAAAAAAAATATTAGAATTCTAAGTCGGAACTCAGTAAGTTAGTTACCTTGAAAATTAATTAGTAGCTGTAATTTGCTGGTTTATACGTTACAGAATGTTTCTTACACATATCACTTCCATATAATTAGTTTCACAGTGTATTGTTTATAGATGACAATGACAGTAGGGCATATATTATAGGTGGCACTGGTAGTGTCACCTATAGTGAGTGATAGCTGGCTGACATTTTCCATTGTAAGACAGTTTTCAGTTGCTCATGACTTTGCCAAACTAAGTATGTGGGCTGAATTTTTTCATGCTACATTGTCTGGTGGCATTTTTTCTTTTTTTAAGGTTCAGCTAAAAACGTTCAGCCATTTTCAAGGAAGGCTTTGCAATGTTAATAAAATTGTGGTGGCTTCTTTAAGAGTTTAGCACCTTCATGCTTTGGAATAAAAATGTGATATGTGATGGGGTGGCCTTCGTGTGTTGCATAGGCAACATTAATTCCAGCACTTCCTTTCATCTGAGTGCATAACTTTGAAATCTTAATAGCCTTTTGGCATAGCGTGTTGTGTGCAATACACACACACACACACACAACTACAAATCATATTTATGTGTTAAATGTACTGACATGACAAGTTCAAAGTGTTCATCACAAGCACTGTTTGCTAAGACTGTTGTCTGAGACTTCCAGGTTCCATTTTCACATTTAGCAGAAGATTTTTAAAGCAGCAAATAAGTATAGCTGATAGGACTATTTTTCTCCCTCGCACCCCTCAACAAGCCATTTAGCTCCGTGATGACTCCCCACGTGAAATTGAGTACAGGCACACAAAGACTATCACCAACAGGATTGAAAGATGGTGTACAAGTCTGCTTCTTTGATTATAAATGTATTTTTACTTATAAGTTTCTCTTACTGCAGGCTCTTCACTAGTAAAAGCTGAAACTAAAGAAACTTATTGGGTTCTATACAACTTTAAAACAGAAGACTTCTATACTTAACATGCAAACGGCATGAAAACACAAGATGTTATTACAAAACATTCATAGTTCTCAGAGACAAGGTTTTCCTACAGAAGGCATTTTAAAAACTTTGTATTTTTAAGAGTTATTTAGCTAGAATTTATGGGAATTATGGTAACTTTGCCTACAAAGGCAAAAAAATATTAGCATACATTTTATAGCTAAAGTTTAGTATATAAGCAAACACAGCTTTTAAAACAGATTTTGTTTCTCACCTGATGACAACGCAGAATGATTTGTTACGGGTGTAGTTCTAGCTTTTCCATTTCTTTCACGTGAGGACATGCAAGCAGAATCAGAAGATTCACCAGAACTGTGGGGATAGGTGCTAGCATTTATTTTATGGCTTGTAACACATGCTGCTCTGCTAGAGGTAGGTTGGGTAGAAGAATCTTCCTGCTCAGATTCAATTTTTGCCTGAGATTTTAAGGGTTTCTGCTTCACATTTCTAGCCATATAAAGGAAATAGAAATAACTGTAATATACAATGTAAGCGAGCAGAATATTTCAATAAGAAATAATGAAATATTTGGAAACTTGGATAAAAGGCAATAATTCCTATTGCTAGAAAACAGACTGTATTCAGTACCATTTCCGACTTGGTGAAATGCGATTAAATTTGTGAACTAAAACATTAAATTTTATTATGTCTGCAGTTGTAACTCTTGTTACAGTGTGTATGGTAACACCCATTGTTTCATGTTCTCTATGTATATAAATCTCCCCACTGTATTTTCCACTGAATGCATCCGATGAAGTGAGCTGTACCTCACGAAAGCTTATGCTCAGATAAATTTGTTAGTCTCTAAGGTGCCACAAGTCCTCCTTTTCTTTTTGCGGATACAAACTAACATGGCTGCTCCTCTGAAACCATTCACAACTCAGTAGCTGATGCTAAGTGCTCATGGTAAAAGTGCAATTTACACCTACAGTGAAAATATCTGATTAAATCAGGGGAAATGGATGAGATATCAACTATGCATATATACATAAATCTGAGGCTGATCATGTTTTTCCCCCTATTTTCCAAGTTGCAGCAGCTGCCTTTGGATTTCTGATGTACCCTAGAATCCTCACTTATCAGTTGCAATAGCCATTTAAAAGGGCCACGTGTACCAATTATATCCTATGATAAACAGAGTCCCAAAGACACCCAGCTAACAGGTACAATCTGGGAGAAAGCTCTCTGAAATAAAATGTGAGTACCCAGAAATATGAATACACGAAGTCTATAGTTTTCCACCGTAACTCAGATCTAGCCTGTGTGAGTGCTGCACACAAGCCTGCGGTTCAATTTGATTACTGGAGAACAATGCTCTTCTGGTAGAGGAATGGAAGAGAGAAAGGGCACTTGTTCGACACCAGAAATATTTCTTCTAATAAATGAAATTAAAACATTAAAAAAGCCTAAAGGGAAAATTTGTTACCTGATAAAGCCCTGAATTAACATATGTACTAGTCCTTTAAATCTTGAGTTCTTCAGTGTTTAGAATAAGGCATCCTTGTACGCTTAGGCCACATACGCACTAAGGGCTCTTTGCTGGTATGGCTATACCGGTATAGTATACTAGCAAAGAGCTCCTACCCTGGATGCAGCTTATAACACCAAAACTGTGCCTTTATTAGATTATTATTCCACCACACCTAAGCAAAAAACAAAGTACATGGGTAAAAGTGCAATTTTGCCAGTATAGTTGCGTGTACTAATAGGGGCTTCTGATAGCACAACTATGTTGGTCAAGAACCACACCTCTTCAACTCTCTGGCCAACACAACTGGGCTGGCAGAAATCTTTAGTGTGGAGTTGGCCTTAGCCAGAGAGGATTTTGCACCTCTTGCATCTGTTCTGCTTGTCTTAAGAGACTTACACATAAAACTACATCTCTTGGTTTATGGGAACGTTTGTACACTTCTTCTGTAGCTACCTCCTAGCAGACTTTTAGCTGGGAGCATACCAAGTGTTCCCCTCTGTGACCTCCTCCCCCTGTCCTCTTTCACGGGCAAAGATCTGGGGCAAGAATTAGATTGAGAATCCACCACATATAGGAAAGTCATCCAGAGATTTCTGGGGAGCCTTGAAGGAGGCCATTTTGTTTGCTCACATTAGAAAATACCTACCACTTTAGGATACTAAGTGGTAACTTGGTTCCTTTGGGTTATAGACTCACTAAAAAAGATTTTTCTAATTAAGCAGCCACAAATTCATACAGCCAGAGATTCTTTTTGAGGGACAAGAAGTGCATGCTGTGGTCAAGATGTGTCTTGTAATTTGCAGAGACCTATCTGAAGCACTCCTTGAATTCTGCTGAAGAGGAAATGAGGTCTCAATAATCCTCTGAAACCCTAATCCTCGGCTCAGTGAAGGTCTGTGTGCTGGGAACATGTCACACACAATTCCTTTTCAGATATGAATGAGACTGATGTTTCAGATAGAGCATTGCCTGCTCTTTAATGTGTTTCTTTATTTCAGCCATACTTGCCTGCTGTTTGGTGGAGGGAAGGGAGCAGATTGAGAATGTGAGGAATACTCCTGTAACAGATCCTAATAAGCTCAGCGCACCTGCCACTGCCCCCATATGCTCTACAGTTAAGAGCTGAAAACCTAAGTTGGCTCACTACTTGCCAGAAACAGTAAGGAAATAAAGAGCTGTATTTGGCCAAAGTAGGTGGACCTTTCTTCTGCTGCCAGCAGCAGAATGGCTGGGTGGCAACAGAAAGGGATATATCCAAATAAACACGTTGCTAGGCAATGAGAGCCATTGCCTCTGGATAACAAGCACAGAAGGGAAAACCACATTTAAAAGGACTGGTGGATAAGCAGCTGAAAATGATTTGTAGGTGATAAATCTAGACTAATTACATTTGCATCAATCACTACCACCACCAGGTTTGACCCTCAGAGCCTTCTTGCCACACCACCATGCACACACACAAAGTGTGGAATAAAACATGGAGTTAACCATGTTGCATTAGGGATATTGAGGCTTATTTTCTTGGAAATTTTGGGTAAACTTCACCATGAGCTACCAACACCACATTATAATACATGTGGAATATAACTTCCTACTATATATGCTTGGTTATAACAACTTATCCCTATTATGGCTAGCAACTTTTACTAACTTGTAATTGGTTATCATTTAAGCCTTCCAGCTTTCATATAATTTCAGTCAGTTAAAATTTGGTTGTCTGGCTAAAGCGGAGATTAAAAATGGTTCTGCTTCATAAGCTCATAACTGTTTTGTAATCAATTTTGCACTACACAAAGGACTTTCTTTGCAAGTCTTCACTGCTGCAAAAAAAATTGTACTAAATATTTCACTATAATTAACCATTTAACTAATAAGTTAATCCTAGGAGATCATGCTGCCATCTTACAAAACTGAATGCAACATGCATAATTTTTACAATAGTGAAAATGCCCCAAATGCATTCATCTTTTTAATCTATTTACCTGAGTGTTTTGTTAGGGTGCTGTACCATGCTATGACTTTGCAACCTCCTATTACATCTCTGGCTTCTTCGTAGTCTTTCATTGTGTTTTTGGCCAGTTTTAAAGTCTGAAACGATTCTTCTCATTTTTTCCTCAAAGAGCGCTGATAATCTCAAGGTCATACTATAAATCTAAATAAAGAGATGTTAACTTTAAATTACAAAGTATCTTACGAGTGAATTGAATGTTTTACAAAAACAAGAATTTACTGAAGAGAACATCTGGAGAAAATGACAAAATGACTCAGCATAAATTAGAGCTACAAGAGACATATGACTGACACCTACTTTTTCTCAATACTTTTGTTGCACTCTATTCTTTGTCCAAACCCACCAGACTGGTAGCTTGCTCTGTTGCATTACTAAATAGGTATTAATAAAGGATCCAACACTAAATGAAGCCGAGCCCAACCTGACTACTACTATGAAAGCATAGTGTACAAAAAGTTACCTTTGATCTTTTACTTGGAGTGTAAGATTTTGCATTGCTAAATATTAGTCTTATATCTTTGCATAATTCCATCGGGTTGTCATAATTTCCAGCTTCCAGCGTCTCCCTCACTGTACCAAAGTCCATTGGAGTGTCTATAATATGTCTGTAGTCCTAGATAAAAGATATGGAGCAAAAAAATTTCAGTAGCTCAAAAGGGCATATAGAAACTAAAGCAGAAGAATTTTGGTGTGTTATTTTATTATTTCTATTAGCACAATAAGGACAGCTGAATAGTCTCAAGTCTTGAGCTATGACCTCAGCAATTTAAACTCCCCAACCCCAGCAAAAAAGACTCAAGCTTTTAGGTTCAGATGGCTTAGGTTCAGCCTCTGTTGCTGCTGTCCCACCTGGGGGAACATACTACAGCAGCTTTCATTTTTAAAAGTTTCCATCTTTTATGGTAGCAGAGAAAACCGTGAAAATATAAATAAAGAGCAGCTAATGCAGTGATGTCTGAGTCCACAGAGCTTTATAGCTTTGAGTGGGTAAACTGTCCCCATTCTTCTCAATGCAAGTTATCATTATTGGGCCCCTGAGTTAACATTAAATGTCAACATTGACTATTTCACCAATTATCAAAGCAGAGGGAAGATCATTGCATAGATCTTTCATACTATCTACTCCAAGTGACTATGTAAATTGGTAGATTGAGTTTACAGGGCAGGCTTAAGAGATACCACCACTTACTTCTCCCCCCCTCAATTAAGAAGGGGCTGCGCAGTGCCCAGCAAGGCATCTGAGCCCCACCATGGAGTCCAACAGAGCCCATGGGTGTATTTGAACCTCAATAAAGGGAGAGCCAAACTCAAGGACTAGAACCCAGACAACACAATCTACTGGAGCATTATCTTATTTTGTCATCTTAACTGGGCAGAGCTCGGAAGAGTAACACTACTTTCTTCTGAACCTTTGAGTATTACTGAACATTTATGTTACTTTAGCATGCAAAGACCCCAACCAGGATTGGGGCCCAATTGTACAGAGTACTGAACAAACACAGACAGTCCCTGCTACAGATATCTTATAATCTAAAAAACATTAGAACAAAAACTGTAAGGAAGACATAATATACAAGTAAATGAACAAGATGACTAGTGGCACACTTTGGTTCTTACATGTTATGTGATGTGTTTTTAATAGGGTCAGAGGAAGTATTAGGAAGAAATGAAGGTTACTTACCTGTAACCTGAGTTCTTTGAGATGACTCCACATTTCCTACTTATGGGTACTCCACCACCTTTTGGTTGAACCCTCTTCTAGCAGAAACAGACATAGGACTCTCGTATCCCACCACTGAGGATGAGACTATAAAGGGCGCAAGTCACCCTCCCAACTTCAGGTCCTTCCACTGCAAAGCCAGAGACATAATCACAAGGCCTCTGACAGAAAGGAGGAGGAGGGTGGGAAGCGTGCATATGCAGAGACATCTTGAAGAACTCCAGTTACTGGTAAGTAATCTTCATTTCTTCTGAGAGTGGCTCTGCATATTCCTACTTATGGGAAAGATTGACAAGCAGTGCTGAGACTAACCTGGAGGTGGGAACAGGGAATAAAAACAGAAGCACCACTTTGCCAACCCCAGAGCATGTTGCTTGGTGAAAGGGAACACTGAAGTTCAGGTTACAGCTTTGCAAATCTCAGTCTGAGGCATCTGCCTCAGACAAGAAAAGAAAACAGCCACACAGCTCTAGTGGAATGTCGTTGAATCGAAGCAGCTACCGGAATTTTTGCTAGTGTTTAACGCTCAGCAATACATTGCTTAATCCACCAGGAAATAGTCTGAGAAGAAACCATATACCCCATATTGTTCCTGGCATATGAAACAATTCAGTCATTTTACAAAAGCTCTTAGTTCTGTCCAAAAATAGGCAAGTGCCCTTATGGCAGCCAATGTATGGAGGACAGATCTTTTTTCACTAGAATGTAGCTTAGAGCAAAAAATGGTAAATTAACAGACTGATTAATGTGAAAGTCAAACACCAAATGATAAAATGAACATTTAGCCAATGGGGTGAAATGAGATTTCACCAACATGGTCAAAACCAAACTAAGGTCTAAGGAAAGAACAGGGTCCCTAAAAGGAGGCACATTAGATACACCTTTATAAACTTTTTAACTGAAGCAAGAACAAACAGTGATCTACCATCAACGAAAGCATGATACGTAGAGATGGCTGCCAAATGGACCTTTAATGATGAGTCAGACTAGACAACTCTTGATTTTTTAAAGTACGTTAAGTAGTCCAACCAATATTGAGAATCAGACCTCCTCTGCATCCATGCCTAAAAACTAGACCATTTTAGGAAGTAACAGTTTCTAATGGACCATTATCTAGAGTTAATTAGTATGAACAGATGAACACGACTGCTCAAGAGCAGACAAAGTATGACCATACACGCTCAAGTGAAGGGACTTACATGAAAAATCCTGTCCCCATCCCGGGACATGAGGTCTGGAGACAGAGGGAGGTATATGAAGACTCCATTGGACAGTTGAAGGAGATCAGTAAACCACTGCTAATGTGGCCAAGATTGGGCAATGAGTATTATCTTGCCTTATCCTAACAACTCTCTATCACCTTCTGTATCAAGGGAAAAAGAAACATCAGACCCCTCTCCTCAGCGCAGCAGGAAAGCATCTGACACAGACTGTTCCTACCCACTCTAGAACAGGAACAATGACATGTTCTTCGGAACCTAGTTGCAAATAGGTCCACATTTGGGTTGACTCCATCTGGAAAATATGGTCAACCACCTAATCTTTAGGGACCTCATGTGCATCTGAGAGCAGTCTCTGTTGAGACTATCCACAACTACATTGCTTTCCCCAGCCACATGTAGTGCCACAAGATACATTTCATAGTAGATACATGAATCCCACAGATTTATCACCTCTGCAAACAAGGAGGCGGAATGATCATCCACTGCTTCTTAATATAATACTTTTCAGACATGTTGTCTGTTACTAGTTGCACAACCTTTCCTGGCAGCTGATGGAGGAATGCTCTTAGAGTGAGATGAACTGTTCTTAGTTCCAGTATGTTGATGTGCAACGTTCTTTCCTGAGAAGACCAATGTCCTTGAACTGTTTAAATGATTCAAGCATACGCCCCCAACCATTGGGTGTGGCATCTGAAATCCCTTTCCAAGATGAACCTGAAGAACTGAACTGCACACTTCAGAGCATGTTTGTCCTGCTTGCCCCCCAGTCCAGAGAGACACTGATGTTCTGAAGTATAGTGATCAACAGCTAAAGGCTAGCTTAATTTCGACTGTAAGCCTGGGACCTGCCTCACAGGTCTCATTTTTAAACTGGCAAATAGTCACATAGGTAGTGGCTGCCATAAAACCCATGAGACTCAGGAAGAACCTCACCCTCTATGTGGGGCAACTTCAAATTCTTGACACTACCTCATTTTGAGAAACCTGTCATCAGGTAGAAAAACTCTCGTTACCACTGAGTCCAATATGGCACCTATGAAAAGGATCCTTTGTGTAGAACAGAGGATTGACTTTCGGATGCTAAGAAGAAAAGACTGGTCATAGTAACTATATGACAAGTCCTCACCACAGCAGCTTTTGATAGCCAATCATTCATATAAGGGCAAACAAATATACACTGCTTCCTCAGATACAACGCTACCACAGAGAGACACTTTGTAAATACCCTGGGTATTGCAGAAAGGCCAAATGGAAGCACCTTGTACTGGAAATGGCACCCAGCTACCACAAATCAAAGGTACTTTTGATATTTCTGAAACTGAAATATGAAAATTAGTGTCCTTTGGATTGAGAGCTGGGAACCAATCCAGGACTGACAGCAAGGGATTACTGAAGACAGGGTCAGCATATGGAAATGAAACTTCCAGATGTATTTATTCAATTCCATCAAATTTAATATCGATCAGAACCCCCTCATTCTTCTTTAGTACCCCAAAATATCAAAAGTAAAAATCATGACCCTTCAGGTAAGCAGGAATGTCCTTGACTGCTCCTAACAAAGCAACTTCTCCACTTCTGTGCGAACTGCCTCATGAGAGGGGTCCCTGAGGAGGGACAGATGGGGGAGTTTGAGGAAGGCAGCATTTTTTAATTGAATGCCAAAGCCTTTTCCCATGATCTCTAAAATCCACTGTTTGATGCTGCCTGCCTCCATTTGTGGATGAAATGGGGTAGAGCCTGTCTCCAAAGGAGGGGGTAGAAAATGGTAGTTGGCTGGTCCTAGACTCTCAGGCATCACGTCAAAACTGAGACTTGGTGTTCCGGAATGAGGGGGCTGACGAGGAAGTGGGCTATCTGGGTTTGCAACCTTGTTTGAAAGGTCTCTTTCTGTAACCGTTCTGTGAGGCTGCAGGTTGTTGGTAACTTGAGTCTCTGACTGGATGAAAAGTAGGGTGCTGAAGGCTGGGAGCATTGCTGCCTCTGCTACTGAAAGGAGGGCCAGGCCTCCTTTCAATGGGTGGGATTAACCCCAGAGACTGAGCGGTCAAACTTGCATCCTTCAGTTTTTCTGGTAAGTTGCCAGTCTTTATACGGAAAAGACCTTCCCCTTCAAAAGGGAGATCGTCCAAGCTTACTTCTGGTGTCCATAATTATACAAGAGGATCAAAGCCATGTACGCATCCTGATAGCCACAGCAGACCCAATCCTCTGGCAGCAGTCTGAGGCACTGAAGGAAGCTCTGAGGAAGTATCTAGCTACATTTTGACCCTCCAATAAGATGGCATTAGACAACCTTCTCCTGTCTTTAGGTACATCCTGGAGAAGACAACATTCTCCCAGAGAAGGAACTGGTCACAAGCCATAACTGCCTGATAAGTCACCAATTCACCATCCTAATACCGAGGGATGAGGAGAACACCTTTCTCCTCCATGAGTCAATCTTCTTTCCCCTCTGTCACTCAGGGTGAAGTATAGTTGTCCCATCCTTGCCCTGTTGCTGGCAGCAACTATTACCAGCAAGTTGTTCACAGGGTGGGTATGAAAATACGAGAACCTGTTCAAGGGTAGCTGGTATAGTTTGTCCGCCTTCTTTAAGATAGGTAAACAAGAGGTGGGATTGGACCACACAAATTTGGCCGACTACAAAAACCCAGTCAGGATGGGGAGTAATATCAACAGATCCAGGGGAATCAGACCACAGGATCTCTGGGCTTTCAGATTCCTTGCAGATGAAACGTCGCCTCCACATCTACAAGAAGAGTAACTAAAGAGGTCTTGGCATGGTCATCAGTAAGTCCCTGGGCCCTGTTACCCAGGATTTTCAAAACCCAAAGCAGTGGTAACAAACTGTTTCACTCCAGGGGCTGTCAGGAATAAATCAATGAGAACACAGCAATTCTATCTGATGAAAGATTAATACAAGTAAGCGTGCTCTTATCTAAAACTTCAATTTATTAGATATAAGCACACACAGAGATAAGCAATAGGTTTAGAACAATCCAAATAATTACTTAGAATCTGAGATGGTATAATGTGCAGCAGGTCAGCAATGGCCCGTTGCTTCCCCACCGGGGAGTCTTGTGTCAGAAAAAGTCTCTCAGAATAGCTTCAGATAATTCCTTCCAAGTACACTCTATTATCTAGTTTGTTTGTTTTTTTTAACTAAACTAACTTTTACAAAAGACACAGCTCATAGTGACCCCTACTGAGTCATCACCTCTTCTTACTTCAATAAACTACTTAACAAATATTCCTAACAATATTAGTTGTAATAAGGTTCTACATCTAAGGTGCACAAATTGAAGATTCTCATCCACTTATTTTCTTTCAGTTTCAATTTGTTGACTCTTTCTTCCCCTCCTCCCATTCTGATTAGCAGAAACTGCAAGACTCTGGTTGTTTGACCTTGCCTCCAGAAGCCCTGCTTGTTCAAATTAACCCTTCACTATGCGGTGTTCTATTTTATTAATTAATGGTGGGTGAATGCACACAATAGAATAGTAACAGATCTGGAGGGAGGAATGGGAATCTAGTCCTTTGTGGTAGACTTTGATGGGAGACCTCAGAGGAGGGATCAGAAGATGATCCAAGAAAGGACCAACAACGGGATCTGTTTTCTTCCCAATTGGAGACAAAGATCTTAACCCTAGAACTGAGGATACACACCACCTTTTATGAGTTGTGCCCTTCACACCTGGATCCAGGACATGTATCGAACCTGAAGGCAGACTTGGGTTGTTATAGTGACATAACTCTCCAGAACTGAGAAAGTAGCCAGAACTGAAACAGGAATTGGGTCAGAGAACAACAGTGGATTTGAAGACACTCATGGGTTTGTCTCTTTTGTTACTGAAGCTAGAGGTGGAACAGGACGCTGCTTTGGAACTGTGGCAGCCTTACCAGAATCAGATAAGATCCATAGTTCTGATGCACAGGAACTGGCACTGCTAGAGTTGGCCATCTTGCTTCTATGCTGTTTCTTCCTCGGCATCTCAAAATCCGAAACTGAAGGCAATGATGACCCTCATTCAGAGACACCACATACATACATCTGGAAGAGGTAGCTGAACTGACCCTGGTCCTGCTGCCACAGGGATTACATCAAAGTCTGACTGCTGTGAGGCACGAGGTATGGTATGAATGAGACCAGCCGAACTGTTCCTTAACCTTTCTTACAGAACCAGGGTGTGGGATCTGACCAGACAGCCCTCAATTTGGACATTATCACCTTGGGGATTTGACTGGGGGAGCCATAGGAACTGATCCCAGTCCCAGTAGGGGCTGCGGCAACTTGGAACCCAGCAGTCAAGCAGAACAGACTGAGGCCACCAAGGCCAAGGCTAGCTCTTTAGACCTTTGAACCGAAATCAGAACAGATACAGAGGGTCTAGCCTCAAGGGCTTCCTTAAGTAGTAGTAGTTGTAGGTGAGTCTTCCTGTCTTTGCAAGCTCTGGGGAGAGGTGGGGTGAAAGTCTGGTATCCATGAAGAGGTTTAAGAAAGTAATATTTAAAGTTAACAGTCCAATGAAGTTAATGCACACAAAAGAAGTTCACACTTCTCAATCACGGTTTCACGCTGTCTGCGAACATCACTGCATTGGTCTACATTTGCAAGGTTTTCTTTTGCAACCATAGGGGCTAGGAATTGACGATTTTTCAAATGAAAGCTTAGATTCTATAGAATATGAATGTCATATGGTCCACAAATAAAAAAAAACAGGTCAGATTGAATTCACGGCCAAGCATTTGACAGCCCTGCCCATGAATCTCAAGGAAATTGTAAACTTTTTTTTTTTTTTAAAAACACAAGTAACTAACTTCAAGCAACACAAAATGATACTAGTATGAGATAAGCAGTTCCAGTTTCAACAACAAACAAAAAGACCTAGGAATTAAGAATACAGACAACGTGAATCTTTTCACAGATGATAGGACATAGATACTTAGGCACATGGCAAGGCTAATTTATGTCAACGGTTCTGGACTGAGAATATAGCACATAGCTCCAAGAGCTTGGATCTATGAAGCCAACTTCATGAATGACAGTCTTATTATGGTCCAAGTTCTGTACCAAAAGAGAGAAATGATAAGACAAACGTTAAATCACTTAAGATTTATGAAGGATAACTTACAGGATATTGGTCCAAATCAACAGGTTGCCTAAAAGGCTCAGAATCTTCGCATTGGAAAATTAAATTCACCAGTTCCATACATTGTTTCTTCCAGGTATTTTCATCATAGTTAATTTTCACATTGTTTCGTCTCTTCATAACCCGTCTCTTAAAAAAAAATAAAAAAAATTACTTCCTGAAAAAACTAAGTTACAAAAATAATTCCAATTAGAATTTTAAACACGTTGCAGAAATTGCTGGCTAAACTTCGAGAGTAGTATCTTAGTAAAGAAACAAAAAATTAATAGCAAAAAAATGCAAAAAGCATTCTACTTTTTGCATTTTTTGTAATTCCTGCTCTTCAATTTTTGATAAGTGTTGAGTAAGAATTTTCTCCTCTTCAACCCAGTTTTTCTGATTGGCTGGCCTAGAGGATTAAGCATACTATTATATTTAAGGGTGATAGGGATGCATAGATGCTCTCTTTCTTGATCTCTGCAAATTCTTTTAGGAAAACACCTATACCCAGTGATCAAAGGGGTTAAACCCACATCTTGGGTTTTTTTCTAGCTGTTTTCTTGCTAGAAACATTGTCCTGTGTCCCTTAGGTATAAACCTTAAAGAAAAGACCTAAGACTTTGTTTCCTGAATAATTCCAACGGTTTACACATTAGGTTCATATACTCAGACTTTAAGGTCAGAAGGGACTATCATGATTAAGGATAAGATTTTGTCACAGATATTTTTGGTAAAAATCATGGACAGGTCACGGGCAATAAAGAAAAATTAACAGAAGCTGTGACCTGTCCATGACTTTTACCAAAAATATCTGTGACAAAATGGGGATCAGTGAGTCCCTGCAGCGGGGCAGCTGCACAGCAGCTGGGAGCAGCCGGGGCTCCCCCACAACCTGCTGGGATCGCTGGGGCTCCAGGGGCCGCCACAGGCAGCAGGGGTACCCCACAGCTCCCTGCCCCTGCGGGGGGACTCTGCATCTCCCCACTACTGCAGGCTGAAGCCACGGAGGTCACTGGAAGTCACGGATTCAGTGACTTCTGCGACTTCCGTGACTAAATCGTAGCCTTAATCATGATCATCTAATCTAACCTTCTGTACATCGCAGGCCACAGAGCCTCACCCAACCACTCCTATAAAAGCGCCTTAATGTCTGGCTGAGTTACTGAAGGTCTCAAATCTTGATTTAAAGACTTCAAGTTACTAAAAATCCATTTACTCTAGTTCAAACCAGCAAGTGACCTGTACCCCATGCTGCAAGGGAAGGTGGAAAACCCCCCACAGTCTCTGCAAATCTGACCCGAGGGAAAATTCCTTCCTGACCCCAAATATGTTCATCGGTTACACCCTGAACATGTGAGAGAGACCCACCAGCCAGACACCTTGGAAAGAATTCTCTGTAGTAACTGAGAGCCCTCCTCATCTTGTGTCCCATCTCCGGCTGTTGGAGTTATTTATTTGCTACTAGCAGTTGAAGATGGGCCATATGCCATTTAGGCAACCGCATCATACCATCTCCTCCATGAACTTATCAAGCTCATTCTTCAAACAATTTAGGTTTGTTACACCCAAATACTGCCTTGGAAGGCTATTGCAGAACTTCACTTCTCTGATGGTTAGAAATCTTTGCCTAATTTCGAGCCTAAACTTGTTGATGGCCAGTTCATAGCCATTTGTTCTTGTGCCAACACTGGCCCTTATGTTAAATAACTCCTCTTCTTTTCCGGTGTTTATCCCTCTGATGTATTTAGAGAGAGCAATCATTTCGTCTCTTAGCATTCATTTTGTTAGCCTCAACAAGCCAGGCTCCTTCAGTTTCCCGGTTCTCCGTTCCTCTTATCCTGGTAGCCCTTCTCTGCACCTATTCCACTTTGAATTAATCCTTCTTAAACATGGGAACCCAAAATTGCATCAGTATTCCAGATAAGGTCTCATCAGTGCCTTGTATAATGATTCTAACACTTCTCTTTCCCTACTGGAAATATCTTGCCTGATACATCCGAGGATTGCATTAGCCTTTTTTCAGGGCCACATCACATTGGTGGCTCAGTCATCCTATGATCGACCAGTACACCCAGGTCTTTCTCCTCTTTCATTACTTCCAACTGATATGTCCCCAACTTACAGCAAAAATTCTTATTAGTCCCTAAATGCATGAGTTTGCACTCTGCATTATTAAATTTAATCCCATTTCTATTATTCCAGTTTTCAAGGTCATCCAAACCTTCTTTTATGATATTCTGGTCCTTTTCCATATTTGCAATACCTCCCAACTTTGTGTCATCTACAAATATTAGTACACTTCCACTTTTTGTGCCAAGGTCATCGATGAAAATGTTAACTAAAATTGGTCCCAAGACTGATCCTTGAGGAATTTCCTTAGTAACCTCCCTCTAGCATGCCAGTTCACCTTTCAGCATGACCAATTACAACATCCCCTTTAACCAGTGCCTTAGCTCATCATCTGATTCTTGTATAAATCCCTATCTTCTCCAATTTAACTAATAACTTCCCCTGTGGAATTATATCAGCCACTTTACTGAAATCCAGATAGATTACATCTATTGCATTCCCTTTGTCTACAAAACTAGTTATCGTCACAAAGAAATCAGGTTGGTCTGGCATGATCTACCCTTTGCAATACCATGTTGTATTTTAACCCAATTATCATTTACCACTGTGCCTTTAATTACTTTTTCTTTCAAAATTTGTTTTAAGACCTTGCATATAATTAGGGTCAAACTAAAGGACCTGTAGTTTCCTGGATCACTTTGTTCGTTTCTTAAATTAGGTACTATGTTTGCAGTTATTCAGTTATTGAAGTCTGTTTTAATATCAGTTGTATCCATTGCATGTTCTGCATTATGACTTCGTTACAGGAATAAGTAAAAAAACTGAAGAAATCTTTAAAAAATTGTATCTGATTATTTGCAGTTATCACCAGGAAAGTTAATTACAAAAGGTAGCACGCTCCAGTAAGTTCTGCTATTTCACTACTGTTTCTGCTGACCAACTTTTCAGACAGGTGGTATTTCAATATTTATGGTAAGGACAGGCCAACTTACTTTTACTCTTCTGTAAGAACTTCTTGGAAGACATTTATCATCCTCCTACAAAACACACCACACACCACTTCAAAAATAATTCACAACATAAAATAGGTAACAACGATTGAGACAAAAGCTGCCATTATAATTTATACTACAATGAAAATAGTAAACATACTATCTATTGTGACGGACATTATAGAAAACTGTCCAGTGAAGCTAGGAGTTCCAACAGTTCCTGACAAGCCAAGAGGGAAACATCAAAAGGGATACTGCAGCCTTTAAGGAGGCCTCAAATGAGGAGTGACTTATTTAGGACCCTAAACACAAATCAATACTCAACATTCCTGGCTCCAGCATCATATTCTGAACCTCAATGGATGGATGATACTGGAGGCCTTGATGCAAAGGCACACAGAGTTGGGGGTTTCACTGATGCATCAGAGGGATGCTTGCACTCTTGGTACCTCTTATCAGATGCTTTTTATATAAAAAGGATACCTTATGACAAACCAGGGCTCAATACCACCAACTTTAAGCACTAAAGGGCATGAGAGACTATGTGTGGCAGATGAAAAATCTTACAATTTTTCAAGTTTTGCCTGTCTGGCTCAGAAGCAAAAGACGATCAGGCATGAAAATCCCACCAAAAGTAACTGTGGAGAAACACTGTTTTTCATGGTTTAAGTAGTAAGAGTCACTTATGGACTGAATTTCAGTTTCCCTGGTCTTAGTCCTGAATAGAGAACATGTGCCTTTCAGCATTTTTAAAAACTTTTGCTTAGGAATAAAAAATACTTGAAATGTCTTTTTGGTAAACGTAGTATACTATTTTTTAATTTTATGTATACTACCAATATACCAAAAGGTGGCACTCCAAATGTACACACTGTATGCATTACTATCAACAGGTCACCACATTATAATAAATGCATTAGACTACTATTCTCAAATATTGAAGTGAATTTGTTAGTTTTATATTGCATAATCAAATGCAGTAATCAATAATCAATTTTCTCTTTTTAAATAAAGAAAAGAATTCAGAGCAAAAGTATGAATGTAATTATATCCAAGAGTAATGGCTCTCATCACATCTATAATTTCGTGCTCTGAACCCTTGGCATTACCATTTTTTAAATATACAATGATTTTTTTACCCCAATTAAAAAAAATACCCAGAGTTACATATAATTCAATAAATATGTCTTCAGATGTAGTTATATATGTATATACTACACATGTAATAATAGGTATGGAGCAACTGAGCCACACACATGGGGGGAGGGGAGGGGAGGAAAAGAATACTACACTTGATAACAGTGATGTATTTGTAAAATGTACACTCCATGTGCAATATTATTTACATATAAATATCCACAACTCAACAATTATTGAAATATAGTTATGAAATATGGTATATCTACCTATACCAGATCCAAACATCTGGTACTTTGGGGAAGTTCAAATAATGGACTGGGCCATTATATAAATAAAAATTATGTATAAAATATATGGATATGTAGCAGGTATATTTCTATGACCCAGACGTTTGTAATTGTGGCATATTATAAAAGTATTGGTTTTAAAAAATATTTAAAATTAGTTTTGCTGCTGCTAGTAACTAGACTTACAGTTCTACTTGATCACAGCTAATAAGCTCCTACTTTGAATATTTGTTTAAAATAAAAAAAACAACGAGTTTATTACCAGATCAGCAGCATCAAGAGAGTCCTGCTCATCTTCTGTTGTATTACTAAGCTCAAATATGTTTGTACAAACTGGATCACTGTAAAGTAGAATTAAAAGCTTTACTACATGAATAATGGAAAAACGGTTACCACTTTCTAGACTTTAAAACACATATGAACGCTGGAAAATAATTTTTCAAGAGAATTTAAAGTTTGAAAAGGCTTGCTTAAGGAAGGCATTTTAAGCTCAGTAGACAGGGCATTGGCAACATAATTTAATTAAAAATGCCTTTTACCAATTTCAAATGATTTCTGCAGAATCTGCCAGGTAATTCATATATTATAATATGCAGCCATCTCAGCTTCCTAACTTTAGATTTGTAACTGAATTTAGAGTGGCCGGCTAGAAGTTTTTCCACTGAAAAAGCAGGTGGTAGTGGTTGAGAAAGGAAGGGATATAAAACGTTCTGAATTCTCTATTTAGGAAAGAATTTAGTACATGTTTAACAATTTCTCTCAGGTCAGCTAAAGCATTTTAAGATTAACGTCTTCAGTAGGACAAACGGTGACTTGTTTTGATTGGAATATCTCCATGATAGATGGTTTACAAGCACTAGTTTGTTGATTAGCCTTTGGATGAGGTCTTTAATTCTAGTCTAGATAAAACAGGAGACCCTACAGGTTTTCTATAGTGTGAAAAACAATATAAAATCTCAAATGCACCAGATCAGGCAGATTAAAAGAGTAGAGAATACTTGTGTGTGACAAACAGTAAAACTGACTTACCTCTAAATGCCTAATGAAACTACATTCAGATGGTGTGTGGGAATGAGCAGAACCCTTTGCTTGCAGCTATAAGTTCTCTCATGAACAAGTTCTATAGAATGACCTTTCTCAAATCTCGAATATTAATAAATGCTGATTAAATAGGAGTGCTAAAAATGTCCCTTTACTAGACATCTCAAGATGCTTCAAAGTTAGTTTGATAAATAGTTCCGGAAATGTTTAGAACGTGAAAGTTTCTGAAGGCTTCAAATATTCTTTGCAAAAAAATACGGAGTCAGCCAAAATTGAGAAATTCAAGTTCTATCTCCAACCCAGGTAAATGAAATATGTATACAATTATATTCAGACTGAAATAGGACTTACTCAATGAACTTTAACAGCTGTTTAGTGATTTTCTTAGCAGACCGAGCAATAGCACTCTTAGGTTCATTGAAGGTGCTGGCATTACTTTCAATGCACCTGACTTCCCACACCAATGCAGAGATCCTCCTTTAAGATTATAAAACAAATTAACATTCTTTAATACTAAAAAGAAGGAGTGAAGAAAAGAAAAATAACTCAGTAAGTATCTGTCCCTATTAGGTCTATTATACTAAACTGGCAATCCTTTAGTATAGAACCCCACCTTAATCTCATTTAAAACAATTCATATGGAAAACAGCATAAAATATTCAGGGTTAGCCAGAGAAGTGGCAGCTGTAGGGGGGAGGAGAGAGAGACTTCAAAATTGATGCAAAAATGATAATAAAATAGTTTAAGTAGTTACCAACTTGTTTGCACCTCTACTGAATATTAAGGTATAGTTAAAAGAATGTTACTGCCAGGATTATTGAAAACATAATATACATGTTTAGCTAATTAAGCTACAAAATGTTGAAGCTAATCAAAGAAATTCCAGAAGGTTTCTGCTTCAATCTCCCAAGGATAAGCAAACATCAAGTAGACAAACCATGTAAATACTTTTAGGAAGAAACCTGATTATGAACAGACTGTATGGTTGGATTATTAGAGAAACAAATCCAGAGGTAAAGTGAGCCTAATTCCATCTCTTCTCCGCCCCCTCCCCCCGAAAAAAACCTAACCCCACACTTTTCAAAGAAAAATCTGATTTTAAACCCACAAAAGATTTCTAGAAATATCCTTATTGAAATGGATTTATTTTGTCTTCGTTCTTCACACTTGGATAACATTTACGGGGGGAAACGTTTTACACAAGACACTGCTTACTTCCAACTCATGTTTCCACTTAAAGTTGAAAACCTTTGTTGTTTCTCAAATGCTTAAGATGGTATAAGCTTCTTTTAATGTATTTTTCCAACTATTTTGTATCAAAATGCACACCTTCATATAATAACTGCCTGATATCATAGATACAAAGGTCAGAAGGGACCATTATGATCATCTAGTCCGACCTCCTGCAAAACGCAGGCCACAGAATCTCACCCACCCACTCCTGCAAAAAACCTCTCACCTATGTCTGAGCTACTGAAGTCCTCAAATCATGGTTTAAAGACTTCAAGGAGCAGAGAATCCTCCAGCAAGTGACCCGTGCCCCATGCTGCAGAGGAAGGCAAAAAACCTCCAGGGCCTCTTCCAATCTGCCCTGGAGGAAAATTCCTTCCTGACCCCAAATATGGCGATCAGCTAAACCCTGAGCATATGGGCAAGATTCACCAGCCAGATATTACAGAAAATTCTTTTGTGGGTAACTCAGATCCCACCCCATCTAACATCCCATCACAGGCCATTAGGCCTATTTACCATGAATATTTAATTATCAAAACCATGTTATCCCATCGTACCATCTCATCCATAAACTTACCGAGTTTAATCTTAAAGCCAGATAGATCTTTTGCCACCACTGTTTCCCTTGGAAGGCTATTCCAAAACTTCACTCCTCTGATGGTTAGAAACCTTCGTCTAATTTCAAGTCTAAACTTCCTGGTGACCAGTTTATATCCATTTGTTCTTGTGTCCACATTGGTACTGAGCTTAAATAATTCCTCTCCCTCTCCAGTATTTATCCCTCTAATATTATTTATAGAGAGCAATCATATCTCCCCTCAACCTTCTTTTAGTTAGGCTAAACAAGCCAAGCTCCTTGAGTATCCTTTCATAAGACAAGTTTTCCATTCCTCGGATCATCCTAGTTGCCCTTCTCTGTACCTGTTCCAATTTGAATTCATCCTTCTTAAACATGGGAGACCAGAACTGCACACAGTATTCCAGGTGAGGTCTCACCAGTGCCTTGTATAACAGTACTAAAACCTCCTTATCCCTACTGGAAATACCTCGCCTGATGCATCCCAAGACCGCATTAGCTTTTTTCACAGCCATATCACATTGGCGGCTCAGTCATCCTATGATCAACCAATACTCCAAGGTCCTTCTCCTCCTCCGTTACTTCTAATTGATGCGTCCCCAGCTTATAACTAAAATTCTTGTATTAATCCCTAAATGCATGACCTTACACTTCTCACTATTAAATTTCATCCTATTACTATTACTCCAGTTTACAAGGTCATCCAGATCCTCCTGTAGGATATCCCTGTCCTCCTCTAAATTGGCAATACCTCCCAGCTTTGTATCATCCGTGAACTTTATTAGCACATTCCCACTTTTTGTGCCGAGGTCAGTAATAAAAAGATTAAATAAGATTGGTCCCAAAACCGATCCCTGAGGAACTCCACTGGTAACCTCCCTCCAGCCTGACAGTTCACCTTTCAGTAGGACCCGTTGTAGTCTCCCCTTTAACCAATTCCTTATCCACCTTTCAATTTTCATATTGATCCCCATCTTTTCCAATTTAACTAATAATTCCCCATGTGGCATGGTATCAAACGCCCAACTGAAATCTAGGTAAATTAGATCCACTGCATTTCCTTTGTCTAAAAAATCTGTTACTTTCTCAAAGAAGGAGATCAGGTTGGTTTGGCACGATCTACCTTTTGTAAAACCATGTTGTATTTTGTCCCATTTACCATTGACTTCAATGTCCTTAACTACTTTCGCCTTCAAAATTTTTTCCAAGACCTTGCATATTACAGATGTCAAACTAACAGGCCTATAGTTAGCCGGATCACTTTTTTCCCCCTTTCTTAAAAATAGGAACTATGTTAGCAATTCTCCAATCATACGGTACAACCCCTGAGTTTACAGATTTATTAAAAATTCTTGCTAATGGGCTTGCAATTTTGGGTGCCAATTCCTTTAATATTCTTGGATGAAGATTATCTGGGCCCCCCGATTTAGTCCCATTAAGCTGTTTGAGTTTTGCTTCTACCTCAGATATGGTAATATCTACCTCCATATCCTCAATCCCATTTGTCATGCTACCATTATCCTTAAGATCCTCTTTAGCCTTATTAAAGACTGAGGCAAAGTATTTGTTTAGCTATTGGGCCATGCCTAGATTATCCTTGACCTCCACTCCATCCTCAGTGTTTAGCGGTCCCACTTCTTTCTTTGTTTTCTTCTTATTTATTTGGCTATAGACCTTTTTACTATTGGTTTTAATTCCCTTTGCAAGGTCCAACTCTACTTGACTTTTAGCCGGTCTCATGTTCTGACCTCAATAAGGTAGCTTTCCTTGCTGATCTCTCCCATCTTCCACTCCCTGTATGCTTTCTGCTTTTTCATAATCACCTCTCTGAGATGCTTGCTCATCCAGCTTGGTCTACAACTCCTGCCTATGAATTTTTTCCCCTTTCTTGGGATGCAGGCTTCCGATAGCTTCTGCAGCTTTGATTTAAAATAATCCCAGGCCTCCTCTGCCTTTAGATTCATAAGTTCTTCAGTCCAATCCACTTCCCTAACTAATTTCCTTAACTTTTGAAAGTCAGCCCTTTTGAAATAAAAAACCTTAGTTGCAGATTTATTTTTGTTAATCCTTCCATTCAGTTAAAACTGAATTAGCTCATGATCACTTGAACCAAGATTATCCCCTACAACCATTTCTTCTATGAAGTCCTCACTACTCACCAAAACCAAATCTAAAATGGCATCCCCACTAGTCGGCTCAGCAACTACATTGCAGTATGAATAGTAAGATGTTTTATATACAAATATAGCAAGGACATGAGATATTTAGACTAATTACTAATGCAAGAAGCCATTTAAGCATAGAATATTTAGATCAATGGGGAATTAATTGATTACTGACAGCGGACAAGCAAACCCTCACCCAACATAAGAGAAAAAAAATCACTGTTTGAAAAATTGCCATGTAGAGTCAACAACTTAGGCTAAAGACTTTCTAAGAGTTAGACAACTTTAAAAAGCTGTTCTGAGAATTAAAAACTCTTATATTAAGAACAAGATTGTTTAGATTATTATTTGAAAACAGAATTTCATTTCCTGTCAAACTAATGAAAAGGAAAAAAAATCTCAGAAAATGGATTGAATAAAAAGAATATTAAAACTAACTAAGAATTTTCTGGATCTTTCCTGCCACAAGAAGAACAAAGGCAATAAAGAAATGTTGCATATTCAGGAGCTCAAAGTACCACCTAAACCAAAACCAAAGGCCTGAAGCCAATGAAAGGGAGAAAGCAACCAAACTGAATCTAAGCAAGCATGAATGAGGTGTTTTCTTATAATTTCACAAAAGTAAGAAAAAGGGTTTCAGATTCTAAAGTGAGCACTCACAGTCCCCGATATGCTGCTTAAACAGCAAACACTCCATAACTCATCCTGTCCACCTCTACAAGAAAGAAGGGAAAAAAAAGAGAAGACGCAAGAGGAAACCACCCCAAGACATGGATTGGTGAGAGGAAGTTAAAGTCACCACCAAGGGATTAGATGTAAAACTCCTGTAATCATTTCCTGGAACACTGAAATGCTATTGTAACTTAAAATACTAACAGTTTCTCCTGTTAATCAAGTGATTAGACTATGTATTCATGAGAAGAGACAGGCTAAACACTGGTAAACAGAAAAAAGGGGGATTCAATTGGATTTTAGATTTTTAATATTGCTTAACTGGCCTGTCACAAGACAGCTCTTTAAATGGCTTCTTCTAAGTAACTGATTTAAATATTTTCTTGGGCTTCATAAGATGTTTTTAAGATTGCTTACTTTATCAAATATGAATTGGCTGGTTATTTATTAACAGGTCCACATTCCCTGAAACAAAATACTTTTGTCCATCTATAAACATTCTTCATTATCTAAGGATATACTAAAAAATGGATTCACAGTAATTTTGGGAAATAATATACTTTGGTCTTAACTTACCAAGAGAAAAGCGCACTTCACAGGTGTTCACTATCAGGGGCATAATCTCTGTCAAAAACTCTCCATAGAGAGCCATACAGAAGAGATTGTAATAGAAATAACCAGTTTATCATTTGTGTTCAGTCATTTGTGCTATTTCCTTTTCCTTTCTTTAATAGCCCTGGTTAATAACTGATTACTTTGCTTGGGCTTAAATGTTTGCTTGCTATCCCCTAAGCAATGCAGAAGAATCCCTGAGAGTCAATAGTGGAACCCACACTCCTGAGTTGGCAGTAAGAGAAACAGCAGGAGCTGGCCTCCCATTTCTTGTTTCTCTAAACTAAATGTTTTTAGTAATTTTGAAAACAAAATTACTTAGCGTCCAACAATTTATAAGTACCCCTTTCTACATCACACAGTAATCTTTTTTTTCTCCCACCCCTTCAATTTTGAGATTCATGTTAATGCTAGTCAAGCATTGGGAATTTAGCATATTCCTGGCCAAAGTGCAAATACTTTCATATTTCTCCACAACTATCAGACTACACAATCATACATTGAGTGGAATGCTTTCATGAGTCAGTTAAGTTGAAAAAAAAAATACAAATCAAGATAAAACTACATTAAAATTAGTTAATTTGTATATGAAGTTTGTGTCCGCCAGGCTCCCATGAGTTAGTCGTCAAAACCAACTACTTCCAAGGTAATATCCACAATGGCAGGGTTTTCTTTTCCAACTATCCAAAATATTGATGGATCAGAATAAGCATTCTGGCACCCCCAGGTTCTGAAATCTCACTTGCATAGACACTACTGCATTTGGCCTGAGTTCCTTTGGAGGTTCATAAGCTTTCAAGCCCATATATTATTTTAAAACAATGTGACCCATCTGAAAAGGATAAAAACCCTGTTACTTAATTGGTACTGTATATTTTATCAAATTCTATTTTGAGCCACACAGACCTGATGCCTCTTTTGATATCAGAGTACTAAGAATGCAGCATACAGAAAACTCATGTATTTTATTATCTTAGTCACCTCTAAAGGAAGAAGGAGTGCTATTCCAAAAGAGAACCCCCACCAAAAAAACAAAAAAACCCACACACCAGCAGAAAAGGAAACGAAAAGAAAACAAATAAATATTGTTAAAATATGACCTCTCTACCACAATGTCCTAAAACATAACCATCTCCAACTGGGTTCTTCCCCACCTGCCATCTATCCTTATCATCACGACCTGAGAAGAAGCATTACTGAGTAAAGGTCCTCTGCAAGTTTGAAGAAACTGAGGACTCAAGTTATAAGCAAATGGAGGTGATGTGCTGCATGGCCACGTACAGGGCTTAATTTTACCACTTCCTATTCCAAATCCTTATAGCTATTTATTAACCAAATTATAACAATTGGCAAACATATATTTACCACTTTATCCACAAATCTAAAGCACTTCACAAAAGGTGAGTTTTATCACCATTTTACAGATGAGGAAACTAAAATGCAGAGATAATAGGGGCCAGATTTTCAGGAGTGTTGGGCACGTACAACTCCCATTAAAGTCAATGGGCACTGCAGGCGTTCAGCATCTCTGAAAACCAAGCCCCATGTATCATAACTAAAACACTCTTAACATTGTCAAATACACCTATGAGACTTAGGTACCCAAGTCCCATTTTCAGAAGGGTTTCAGAAGACGAGATTCAGGCTCCTAAGTCACTAAAATGCCCAAGTCCCATTTTCAGAAAATTTACCTCAAATCTATGGCAAGCGTGGCACTTCAGAAATTCAGTTTACATTGCCTGACTGCTAGTCTTAAAAAACAGACGAGCAGTTTTCATGCTCGTTTATTCCAAAATAGCTCAACGAATTTTGTTTATAAATAATTTAAACCAATGTTTATAATTGTGATATCACTAGAAGAGAAAAAAGGAACTAGTATCTTAGTTTTTTTTTAATATTACAGAACTAATCACTTTTCAGATAACTATAAAATATTAGTAGCTTTGCATTCATATAGTGCTATTCATTTTCAGTGTTTACAAACAGAACATTTTGTCTTTTTGGTGCATTGTCCAAAAAAATGTTTAGATCTTTGTAGGTCACTTAACTTGATGGAAACTTAGTGAAGATAATATAATTTTCCTCTTTTCTACTGCTAAAGTAGACTAACCTGTAAAACCGGTTGATTAGTCTCATCCGAATAGTGCAAAGATCCGTTGGATAAGCTATCACTGTACAGTACTTTGGATATGTACTCAGATCAACTGGACCAGCAAAAGCTGCTGAAATGTCTGTCAAAAATAGTAATATTTCAGTTAGTTGAGCTAACAAATTCAAAGCCTGTATACATATGGATTTTCATACAAGCATTCACACTGTTATACTATAACCACGGTTAACAAAACAGGTTATGTATAAACCTATGAACCTGAATACAGATTTGTGATAAAGGTTGTATACCAGGTTGCACACAGAACTACAGTACTTTATCATAAATCTTTAAAAAAGGATCAGCACTATGTCTCAGATACCAATTTATAAAAGTTTACTGCTATGAGAGCAAAGAACTGCCTAATTTTCTGTGTTCTCACCAAGATTCAGAAGCTGATCAATGCCACTGATAATCTGCTCACATACTTCATCTCGAGATCTTTTCCCCCATTCTCCCTCTTGGGGTTTGTATAGTAGCTTCTCCATTTCTTCGGAAGTTACAGAAAGACTAGCTCCTAATTCCTCAGGTTGATCAACTATAGTTTTATAGTAAATGGGGAGGTGAGAGAAGAAAGAACACAAACAAAAGAATAAATGAGAATTTAATAAGCTATATGCTTGCCAAGTTTGACACTATGTAAAATCTTGCCTAATCTCATAAAATGGGGAGTTTGATGTTTAGGAACACAAAATGTCTTTAACCTTTCTTTGTGGCAGATGAGTTTTTAGAATACTCTGCCATCTAATGTACGAATGGCCAATTTTGTTTTTAATGAAGGAAACTGTATATAAGTAGCTGTTAACACTGTTTGCATTTACAGACTGTCTGTTTAAATTTAGGCCTGATAAGCACATGTCCACTAGCAAAAGATGTTAGTAGTTTTGATTACACTACACCTTACACCGTTGGTAGTCCTAGTGCAGCTACACCATTTTTCTTAGCACAGTAAGGGTAACTGAGCATATAAAGAACTCACAATATGCAGGGTAATACCATATGTTCCATGGAATAACAGAAAAAATAGCAGTTCCTTTCAATTATGTTGTGTTCTACAATGAAACCTGTTTTAAGTGACCACTCAAAGGACAAGTACCAACTCTGCTTGTAGTGCAGCAGAGATCAAAAAGCTAACAGATGTTAGTATGCCTAAAGAATAGCATGAAAAATACTAAGTATTATGCTATATATCTCAATGGTATATCACCTGAAATACCGTACCTAGTTCCTATCTCTAAAGAAGGGGTGGGCAAACTATGGACCAGGGGCCACATCCGGCCTTTCAGATGTTTTAATCTGGCCCTCTATCTCCCACTGGGGAGCATGGTCTGGGGCTTGCTCCACTCCAGCCGGGGAGTGGGGTCAGGGGCTTGCCCCGCTCCGTGGATGCTGTGGCTCCACGCGGCTCCTTGAAGCAGCGGCATGTCCCTCCTCCGGCTCCTGTGTGTAGGGGCAGCCAGGGAGCTCCACACGCTGCCTCCGGGGCAGTGTGCAGTGGCCGCGCCTCTACATAGGAGTGGGGGGGGGGGGGGGAATGCCGCAGTTTCTGGGAGCTGCTTGAGGTAAGTGTCACCCAGAGCCTGCACCCCTGATCCCCTCCTGCGCCCCAACCCCCTGCCCCAGCCGTTATCACCTTCCCGCCCTCCAAACTCCTCAGTCCTAGCCTGGAGCTCCCTCCTGCACCCCAAACCCCTCATCCCCATCCCACAGCCCACACTCCCAACCAGAGCCCTCACCCCCACCCTGCCTAGCCCCCTGCCCTGAGCTCCTCATTTCTGGCCACACACCAGAACCCACACACCCCAGCCGGAGCCCTCACCCCCCTCCTGCATCCAAACACCCAATTTTGTGAACATTCATGGCCCGCCATACAATTTCCATACCCAGATGTGGCCCTTGACCCAAAAAGTTTGCCCACCCCTGCTCTAAAGGAATTCTAGGGTTTTGGGTTTTTTGTTTTGTTTTTGCTAGTAGCTTCTCTCATTCACTGATCACTAATTGGTTAATGCCCCCATCAGTGGAAATGGGAGGTGGCTCAATGTTGCTGCTGGAGGCTCCAGGACTGAGCCTAGCCCTCCAGCTCAGGCCATTGGAAGAGTTCTTCCAAAACTGCAGAAATACTCCAGGCAACCGATTATTAGCATGAAGACAAACCTAATATATTAAACTTAGTGTAATTGTGTCTCATTCTCCCTTTAGAGAAAAAAATTAAATGTTACAAATTATATTCTGCTTTTCATCAGACTACCAGGGTAGCATGAATGAGGAGAGAAGCTACTAGCAGAAAGTTATTAAATTTCATATTCTGCAGCATAGCTTCTTTCCTCATTCATCACTAATGCGAAATAGCATGCATTGAACAACGTAAGAGGGGGAAAGAAAGCAGCAGAGTTTGAAGTAGAATAATAGGTAGAAATGGAAACATGCCCACAAAGCCACAGCTTTGTAATTTAAATAATTATTTGGGAACCAACCCAGCAGCACCTTCCTACCAAAGGATGCCTCTACAGAAGAATGGAAATCTACTTTGCAAATCTTCTTTATATGTGTTTCATACAATTTCCCCTTCCTCCCCCCAATGCCTTTAGGGACCTTGTAAAGGCAACCTTGATTCCTTCTCCATAAAGTTTCCAGGTGTCTAGCATACCATGCAGGATTTTAACATCTTGTCCACAGCAACTTTCTGAGGTAATGGCAACTAGAAAGGTCAGCCACAAGCCCGTTTAATTTGTCACTCCAATTAAACCTGACCCCTGATGAGACTCAGATGGACAGCCTACTGTGATTGCCTAAAACCACCACTAGGCTGATACCTGATTTGCTATGGTGCTTGGTCATAGGACTCCAATCAACCACTGTGGAGAAATTCTAATGTAGTGGAGACACTGCTACTTTGTATTACAGCAGCATCCAGAGGCCAGGGCCCCATCATGCTGGGCACTGTACAAATATAGAAAAAAGTCTGTTCCAGCCCAGAAAATAACTTACTATTTCCCCTCTCACAGAAACAATTTTACTAGACCAGTGAGTAAAGTTTCTTGATTGAGTTCTGTCTGATATCAAAATGCATCAACAAGGCTAATGAAGAATCCCCACTGATTCTCTTCCAATGCCCAGACTCAACTGTAGTTGATCCAGGTTCAGATGAAGGAGTCCCTGTTTGCAGAGGACTGGTCTTTTCACCCAGTGCAATCAAGATTCCTTGACTTTCCAACAAGTCCAACAATCATACTTCAATCACAAGACAACCTCTAAAAGGAAGTAGGAGGAAGCTTCCCCTGTGACCACCATAACTGCCCACTGTGGGATTTCTTGAACCTTCTTTTGACACACCTGGTACTAGCTGCTGTCAGACAGGATACTGCATTCAATGGACCACTGGTCCAATCCCATATGGCCAATGTTTATGTTTGTGTTAGACAGAGCTGGTTATGTGAACTAAAATGTTAGGTACTCAGAGCTGGAACTTTGTTCCCCAACCTATGAGGCTTGCTTCCATATTGAGTATGCAAGGGTATAGAGTGGAATTTGGGTTGGCTTTCAGAAGGTCTGTATTTAGCTGCTGAGAAAGGGACATTTGGATGTGATCAGAATGGCATCTAACTTTTCCACTGTACCAGGTGCATGCTTTCATGATCTCTCAAGGAATTTCTGAAGATTCATTTTAATAAATTCCACTCAGGGCACTACACTGATACATGACACCAGCAATCCAAAGCCATTAGAGATAAATGGTTACTCATGACCACTATCAAACCTGTCTTGACTCCTGGGTGAACATATTCTCAACACTGGGTCCAAAATGTTCTTGATTTAGAACTGGTGACTGTAAACCCTTTGCCACAGCTGGCTAGTCATGAATGGATCTGTTGCCCTGGATAAGGCATTGATTAGTGTCTGTACACTCATGGATAACATGGGCAACTTGCAATCTAAGTCATTCTGTGACCACTACCAGCCATCTCTTAAGACTTAGTGTTGTGAACAGGCAGGGCATATACAGAGTCTGTGTATAGTTGTCTCACATGAGAATCACCACTTAGATTTAGCCCCATGATTGTAGGACAGCTCTGCTACTGCCTGAGGGGAATGTACCCGAGCAGCAGATCCAGGCAGCTGAAGCCACAATGCTGTCAAATATCCAATCCAGGGGAGGATAAGGAAGAGAGATTATGTGTTGCTACTGCATGAAAACGTATAGAAATTGAAGTTATAAAATAAAACTGGGAGAAACTGAACCACCAACTTTTTCTGTTGCCAGAGACAAAAATCTTGTCCTGATCCGGAGTAAGGTATTTAGTTCCAGAGCCTCCAGAAAAAATGGACTACCTCTGAATACCACAGGTGGAGGACATAAACCCATTAGCGATGGACAAATAAGGACAGAAGCTGTTCTGCAAAAAAGGTGGGTCATGGACAGGTGACCAATTAGAAGCATGTAAAAATTAACCACAGAAGAGCTTTTGAAAACATACAGACTACTTAGTTTACAGAGGAGTATACAAAATAATGAACAGTATAGTGAAGGTAAATCAAGTGCTCTTATTACAGAGCAAACATGTGGAACTTATCACAAGATATCACTGAGGCCAAGAGTTTAGCTAACTTCGAAAAAGGATTAGTCAGCTGAGAACATCCACAACTACACTAGATAGGAATAAAAAAATTTCAATTAGCTTGGAAAGGAAGGCAATTCCTAACTCAGGGAACTGGGAAGAAAATTCCCTTTGGGGTGGCTATTGCATGACTGCCCTCTTCAAGGTTTCATTAACTTTCCCTCTGAAGCATCTAATACTTACAAATGACAGTGACAGGATGCTGGATTAGATGGACCACTGGAATGATTACCATTAAAGCGGATTTTGATTCTAGTAGTAACCTTAGATATACCTTAGTCATTTATTATAAAGTTTTGCTGACTGTACATAGAGTGCATATTTCATTATATTTGATAATCAGCCTGAGTTGTGTGGTTACGATTAATGCAGGAATCTTGGCACAAGCCAAGAAGTTGAGAATTTTTAAAATGTCCACCTTAATTAGTTCAACACACCAACAAGAAAGCAGGAAGAAAACAGGGCTCTGATGCAGAGCAATTAACCACTTGAACAATTTACTACGAGTTGTGGTGGATTTACCATCACTCATCATTTTAAAATCATAATTGGATGTTTTTCTAAAGGATACGTTCTAGGAACTATTCTGGGGAAATTCTATGTCCTATGTTATGGAGGAGGTCAGACTAGATCATCACAGTGGTCCTTTCTGGCCATGGAATCTCTAAATTACAACAAAAGTTACAAAGGCTCCTTTGCAGAAAATTGACACAGCCACAGGATTCTATGCCTCATGACTGGTTCCACTTGTCCCCCTATTTGTTTTTAAAACAGAATACACATTTTGATCTATAGGAGTACTTAAGTTTGTGATCTACATACTTCAGCCATTTAATGGGGGGGGAAAAATAAATAAAAAAACTTATGGAAAAAGATATGGAATAGTCTAAAACTAGCCTAATATCCAGATTTGGAGATTTTAAAGTGAAAACAAATTTCCTCCTTCCACTTTCCTCCTCTCAAAACCAGTTTTAATGGAAATGATCAGACCCTTAACCGTAATAGAATACCTGCGCCATTATATCAATTCCACCCTTAAGTATATGAAAAATGATAGTGTCCTACAATAATAAAATAAGACTATGCTCAGGTACTATGGTAACAGGGGCCATATAAGAAAATATCAAGACTAGTATTACCACTTGCATGAAACAAACAATTTTGGAGATAGACAAGAGGATGAAAGGCTTTTAATGCTTTTTCACATACCATTATCAGGAATTGGCTCCATGTCCCATGGGCTAAGCTTTTCAATTTCACCGTTGTCCCATCTGTTTAAACAACAAGGAAATTAACAAAAAAGTTAAATTATGTTCATGTATAAGTGTTTCCCTCCAAACAAATTTAAGAAATCTTTCCTTTGATTTTAAGCATAATGAAATTTGCAGTACAAATACATAGGAAGGCCAGAGCAAACCAAGCCCTCTTAGAGGCAAAGCTACTGCAAACATAGTTTGGTTTAAAAGCTTAAAATTACAATAGCGCTCCTACTCCAGGCAACGCTTAACTGATCTCCTACTATATCAATGGGAACACAAAGAAAATGTGTCTAACTTACAGACCAAGAACATTTCAAACGAAGTAAGTCAAAAGCACTCACCAGTCTGAAACTTATGTCAGAAAATTTCACAAGGTATTTAAAGTAAATAGAAGCAAGCAATCAGGAAATATTGGAAGGTTTGAAGGAAAATTTGCAACAGCTCTGCTGGATAGTCAAAATTCTGACTCAGCAAAGCCAACAGCAATCAATCAGTTTAGCTACTTCTAAAACATTTACATAGCACCATAAATTCACACAGCACTTTGTAGCAGCACATATATGATCTGTTTGTAAAGAGTTTACAGTCTAAATAAGACAACAAATAAGATCAACGTACTAATACACGAGAAGGACAGTGCAAATATTCCTGTCAATGGAGAAGGATTGTTTTACGAAATGGAAATACAGAGGGATTTGGAGGAAGGTAGACCAAGAAATGGGGTGTTTGGTGGAGCACAAAGACTGTTGTGGTCATGGGGAGCAGCATGCTAATAGGCACAAAGTAAAGGGAAAAGAAGAAATAAAGTGATAGGATTGGAGGCAAAAAGGGAGAAAAGAGGAAGCAATAGTTAGTCTGGTTCACATCTAATAGTATATTCACTTGATAATTGAATATGAGAGACTGATTTAAATTCCTGCAGATTGTATAGATTTTTTTATGCTTTGAGTAGCAATGAAATAGCTAACGATGTTGATATTTCAATTACCATAGTTAGGTGTTGTAACCAACACCTATTTAGCTGATCAGGGCAATCTACACTTCTCAGAATTATTTTAAGCTGTCTGCAAACTCAAGCAGACATCACTGTTCAGTTTGCACTCCGTTTGCTGTTTGAAGGTTTACTTTGCAACCACAGAAGCTATAGACTTCTTATGGCTTGCTTACTCAGTTTTTGTACCAATTTAATTATATTGGTTTAGAAACCCCTAGTATGGATGCAATTACACCAGTGCACAAGTACATTTATCAGAATAACGTATTTCAGTATAAGCTCTTTATATATCAGGATTATATTGGTTTAAAAACCAATGCCAGTAAAACAATACAGTTAAATTGGTACGAAAACTGTTTAGACCAGCCTTTGGGAAAAGCATGGTCTACTTATAGAACTTTCACCTGTTTTACATCTATGTGAATAATATGGAACTAACCTGTGATATTTATGAATACTGTATGCTGGTTTGGTTATTTGGATGGTATTTACTTTATGAATTTTTATTTTAAACTCAGCACTGTCTGGATTCAAGCATGAAGGGGAAGAAAGGCTCAACACAACCACCTATCAACGAACACTTATAATTTAAGGGACAATGCCAAAGCTACTAGCTTTGGTGACTGACTGTCCAGTCTACAAAATTGGATTTAACCAAGTATGACTGAGGCCCTGCAAACACAAGGGAACAAAATTCAACAAGTGTTAAAAGGATCTCGGGGGGGGGGGAGATATCAGACAGATGCAGGAGCTAGTCAGGGCTGTCTGGAGAAGCCATGTCTGTCTAGGTCTGCATCATGGAATAGTAGGACTTCAGGTAAGATAGACATGCACATAGACTGTTTTAATATCCTTTTTTCTCTAAAGTTTTGCTCTGACTGCTAAAGAAACAACACTTTTGTTTTAAGACAGTTGTTTGGTCACAAGCTCCTGAAGGGAAGAATCACAGATTCTCAAACCCAGCAACACCTGTAGTTAACAATCTTTGATACAAAGGGTACTGTAACTAGCTCCTGGTCTAAGAATGGGAAAATTGCAAAATTCCACCCCAAACACAGGTAAAGACACAAGGCTAAACACCTGAGTGGGGCATACTCAGAGATCACAAATGGACAGAAGTGCAGCTTACCCTATAACTGTAATGGTTTAACTGATTTAGTTAAATCGCTACAAAGTTAAGTTGGTATAAACCAGATGTAAACAGATTTTAAAAAGCGTCCACATGTAGGAGTTTGCACAAATTTAAAACTATTTAAACTGAAGCAAGTTTCTTAGCTTCCCAGATTCCGAACACAAGATCCCATGTCCAAAAAAGCCTGCTACTGACTTGCCAAGCTACCATGAGCTGGTCCAACTCATCCTACGGTGGTCTATAGAGGACACGTATAGTCACACAGCAATTTCAGCCACTGATATTGCTGCATTTCTCCTCTGCTATTAGCCTTTTGCAAGTAAGTGGTATTTCAAATGAACTGGGGGTCAGGGGAAAGCAGGGTTTCAAAGGCCCATAAAGAAATATAGGTAATTGCAGATCTATGGTGCCGATGGATATCATGGACCCTGCATTCTGTGCTCTGGCGTCTTTAATGGATTGAAGGGTACACTAACCATATGTCAAATTATGGTGCTGTTGTGAGGCCCCACTAATTATTTGTGCATTATACATCGGTTGATACTACTGGCTACGAATCTGGTGTTTAGTCAAAGCAAAAAAGTAGTTTGTGGGCAGAGCTGGGGACAGAACCACCATTTCTCTGAACATTTTGACCCACTGTATCAATAATTTAGCTGATAGCAGAAAGAACAGGAAGTTTAGAGGAGCTGAAATAGCATGCAAAGATGATTAAATAAAAGGACAGCACTGCTGACAGAGCAGGAAATTTCCATTATGGATAGAAGCACAGATTGCTTTTGAGTAGAAGAGGTGACATAGGATTTTTGTATGTAGCGCACGCGGGCGCACACACACCAACACCCCCCCCCCCGCGCATAGCTGATTAACATGCATGCAGCTAGGTAAAGCAGAGCTTCCCAAACCTTACACTGTGGTAAGCTAGCACATATATTACAGATTTAACATGGTAGTAGAATGGAGAGGGATGACAGAAATGAAGGCCAACAGCTATAGATTCTTCTCACATATGTTGCAAATGTCACTAAATGAGAGACCAAAAAGCAGCTCCACACACTTGTCCTTCCCAAGAACAAGAACTATTGCAATGATAAAGGAGGTTGACTAGAACATGACAAACATATTTTGGATTTTAAACTACAAGGGAATAGATATTAAAATTAAATACTTTGAGATGTACTTTGCTTCCAAAAATATTTTTATTTCCATATCTGCCACACAGTGGGTTTGCACACAGCATACCATTTTACATATTAAAATTAAATTTAAGAATATATGAGCATATCTTAGTCAATTTTGTTCTGGATCCAATATTTGAATATTAATACATATAAAGCTGGCAAGATCTGGACAGAACAAATACAGAAACTAAACATTTCCATGCCCCAGTACAAACCCACAAATATTAAAATCCAAAATAAATCATTTCCATTGTGTTAGTTTGCACTACTGACGCTGTGTGGTTTTTTTTTGTTTTTTTTGTTTTTTTAAAGGCATCTTCCTTGGCTGTTCCATGGAGAAAATTCGGTAACCCATAATATATAAGTTATTATATTATATATAGTAATATATAAGAGGTTCCTCTCTTTCACAAATATAGAATACAATTTGTGTTTAGCAAGTTATGTTCATTAAGTTACTATTCATGAAAAAATTACTACATTTTGGTAATACACTCGAGACAGTTTGCTAATGGAGCTTTAGGTTTTCAACCAACAATCTTTTGTGCATTCTTACACCTCCAGCCCATCAATATAAGCCATGATTTATACTGTCTAAACAAACATTTTAAAAGCCTCTGTACTTACTTAACACTGTAACACTGAAAGTGACTATCTGGATACTGTGGCTGATATGGCTCTTGACCCAACACTGTTCCAAACCACCAAGCATCATCAATAATGGATCTGAATCTATCAGCTGTAAGAGAAAGAACGATTTCCCCACTCATTCATATTCCGGTAACCAAAAGTTTTTAATTATGCTTTTTTGTGAGGATGGAATTACTGGGGAGGAAACTATTGAATAGACTCAGACTTTAAGGTCAGAAGGGACCATCATGAACATCTAGTCTGACCTCCAATAGTATATTTTGGTTTAAAATTATAAGTATCTACATCAAAAAACAGACACCAGATAAAAGAAAAATAACCTATTACACAAAGTAATGTACATTTTCACAGTAAGCTCTAAAATCCAAACATATACTAGCATGTAAACAACAAGATGTTACTATATGTTTCAGTGTGGAAGGCATGCATCACTAAAGGTGCTGAGTATTCTATAATATATAAAAACTTGTATGACTTCAACCACAATGAGGCAAAGTCCTGAAAAAACAGATGAGCCTTAACACTATAAATTGAAGGCCAGACGCTGGCTCTAGCATACCAAAGGATTTAGGAGGCAATGAACTCCATTTCATAGTCCAGGTCTCTTCATCAATACCTAATTCCAGCATGTTCAAGTCTCTAGAAACTGTTTGCAAAAGGGTCTCAGCTGACCTCAAGTGCAACAGTGGAGCATCTGATGGTAGAGAGCTGTTGGAAGTCTCCGATAGTCAGGACACAAGCCACAAAGCGCCTTTTAAATCAACGTCAACACAATGAATTGTACATAACATTCTCAGAAGCTAGCCACAATGGAAAATTTTTGTATTCTAAAACTGTATTGCCAGACACTTGGAAGGTGAAGACTTACAAGCTTGCCAATTCCTCTGTCGTGCTTCGTCATAAAACTGACGCAATACAAGGAAGTCAATGACATCTGGCATATCATGGTATCTAGATAAAAAATAAAATTAGCTTTCATTTGTGTGTCATATTATATTATGCTATGTTGTGTAGAGGAAAAAAGCTAAGGAATGCCTCTTTTAAAAAAATATGTTATCTAGCATATGCTTTCAGCAGAGAAACACATACTTGAGAGAAAATGATTTGTCTGAAAGTTTTCCAGTGGCATGGTCTATAAAGGCAAGCTTCAGGCAACACAGTGTAGGAGGACCAACTTCATATCGTATCCCAACAATTTTTACCAATTCTTGATCCTATAACAAACAAAAATGAAAGCAACAAATTCCATTAAGTTTCAGCCCTACACTAGAGACAATCTCTAGTTTAGTTTTATTATACAAAACATCTGAATAGTTTTAGCACTCAAAAGCCAATATTGTTAAATACTGTATATGAGATTTTATTGGGAGACAACCAAATCCTTACACAGAATCTGTACCCTTTTTAAAATCAAGATTTATGTTTTTATTGCAGTGAAGTCCAGGCCTCCCATGGGCAATTTTGAAGGTTTCTTTGATGACTGAAGAAAGCTTTCTTCCTCCTTTACGTTGGTAGGAGGACATTAATGGGAAGTTGCATAGCTAAGTCCTCACTAGTTATATTTATACAAAGAATTTTAAATGCTAATGTAAACTGTTAAACACATATTACCAGTATTGAACATGTAACAACTTCAATATATTCTTACCCTAAGGACCATTTTTCTCCATGGCTCCTTGTGGGGGTTTAGTTCATAAATATTATTTTTTCTGACTGCTTCAATATAAGCTTCATGACCTTGTCGAAAATATATTACCTGTAAAAATAAAAATCCACGGAAATTATTTACTTGAAACAGTAAAGTACATATTTTTCTATTTTTAGTGCCAGTTGCTATGTTAACTTTTAGATAACCTAAAATTTTATAGCACTTTTTGATAAAAGCTCTCACCTCATCACCCATTTGGGGAACAAAAGGAGATTTTCGAAGTGCTGTGTCAGTTATCCAAACAGGAGGATGGTAGTCATATAACACATCTTCGTTTACTGGCTGTGTGGGAGTACTATTCTGCACATTCTGATAAACAGGATAGTTATACATTAGAATTATGTTCTTGGTGCAGTGTCATGAAAACCTGTCATCCAAGAATTTCTTCTAAAGTCTACACAAAGTTAATACCATGAAACAATAATCAATTAAGCTCTATCCAGGACCTTAAGACCAAAAATCTCCTAAAGCCCACATTTTGGTACTCAAGTTTGGTATTCTGGTTCTTCCTATATTTGCAGTTCTTCCATTGTCATCATTAAGTATGTCAACCATAAAGTATTCTACTCCCAATAAACTTGTAGGGCACGGTTCTCTCAGAGCTGCATGGTAGTTCTTAACAAGACTGTCAAAAGACTTGTCTAATTTTTGAAACTACTATTCTAATGTACACTATCTGGCAACTACTACTGAGATAGATCGAGATAGATCTCATTTTATTAAACAGAAAACCTTCAGACTATTTAAATGTGTACCAAGTGTAGCTTAAAGCAAAGAAATTCCAAGTTATTATATATCTGCCACTTCAAAACTAATATTCAGAATCAAAGGTGATTATATAATCAAAGTAATTCTTTGAGAAAAACACACTTACTTACATACATTTTATACTGTATGATGACTACATTTGAAAGGCACTCTGTTTTACCACCAGTCCCCTGGCTACAAGAGTTGCAGAATTAGCTGAAGCGCTTAAAGATTCTCGTTCTCCATATTATTACAGAATGCTATTTTCCATCACTTTAGAATTTACCAAGGAATTCAGGGTAAAATTCCCCCCTGTGCAGAGGCCAGAACAAGGCCTATAAACCATTTAATACTTGTGCTGTTTTGAAGACTTAATTTATTTAAATGAATGATTATTTACACCCCTTTGGTGATAGGGCTGAAGTTCTAACCAGTTATTTTCTTTAATTTATTTAAAAAGTTTTCTCATCCTAATCATCAGTATGGTGAACCATCTAATGTTTGACTAGGAGAATGTGACTTCACCTTGGATGCAGAATTTGCCCTGGTTATTCTAGGCCTATTGAATTACCATACTGCATTTTATGTAAGACATACCGTGACAAGATTCAGAAAGTGAAGCTGGTGCAGAATGCAATCACTTGTCTATTAAGCAGTACATCATGCAGACAGCACATTACATCAGTTCTTATCTGCCTTTACTGGCTGTGAATAAGTTTCCAGAAAGTTTAAAGTGTTGGTTTTAAACAATAAAGCTTTAAATGGTTTGGGAACTGGTTACCAGGGAAGACACATCTGCCCTCAAATGTAATACTATGACAACTGTAATCAGTGGAGATGCCAGAGTTGGAGTCCTCTCAATTTAAAATAAAGACATTTTGTAGAAGAACCAAATTCCATAGTCACAGCTCTCCCAAATCCAGATTTCTGGCCTTCTAGGCATCTGAGTTTTCGAATGGGCACTGAGAAACAGGGGCAGGCTTATAAGAGTGGATCAGCTAGATACGGAAAGGTTTGTGTTGAGGATACTAAATGGCAGTTCAATTAATTTGTTTTTAGACGTTTTTGCATCAAAGACTGTTTTAAAATTCAGAAAAGCACCAAGAGTGTTCTAAAATCTAAACAAATAAAACCCTTAAGTATCTGCATTCCTTGCTTTTGTATTCAAAGATGCTATAAAAGTGGTAAAGGGTAAGAAAAACCATGTGTTTGGACCCCATAAGAGTGAGGAGGCTTTAGTTACTTGTTGTAAAGCAAAGTCCATAAAATTTAATTAGACGATGTAATGTTGTGGGGGCAGGGGGGTGTTGAAAAGTGGAAGGAGCAACCATAGTTAGTAATATCATAAATACCTCTGCCTAATACGGAGGTAACGTATACAAACTCCATAAATTTCCAGGTGTAAGAGATTTAGAACATAAAAAGAGATATCGATCAAGAATTAAGTGAACAGAAGGAATTAACTGTATAATACCTCTTCCTGCTTTTTCGGTTTGGGTTTTTTCCTTCTTTTTCTTCTCCTCTTTGGAGGAGAAGATTTCTCTGCTGATACTTCATCTTCTGAAGTACTACAATATCTGATAGCTTTGCGTCGAGATGTTCGTACAGGAGGCTTGAGATTTATTCCTGCATCAGCTATCCAGTCAGAATATCTACTTGAAGAGTCACTATTCACGGGGAAAATAATGGAAACAAATGGAATTTAGATATTCAAACAGCTGACAACTAGTTAAGAATGTTAAATGAATTATAACAATATTTGTAGGTGTAAAGTTCCTTTTCCACTGTCCTGATCTTCAGTGGTTTTGGAGGTTGTCAGGAGTAGTACAGGAAGGTTTAATTGCTGTGATACATTTCTAATTCCTTCACTTTGGCTAGCAGTTTTAACTTATGGCACTAATTCTTCAGTCACTAGAATGCAACTATGACAGTTTTGTCCTTATAGAAATTCTGTACAACATTTAATGTGTTCCTTTACTGTATTTCAGAAGCAGGATTCCAACAAATAGGAACATCCTGCCTACTCACAGGCAACAGAAGATACATACTTTCAGACATCTCTATTTCACTGAGGGTTTAAAAAAAACAAAAACTTCCCTTTTCTAAAAGCCATTCTAACCATAGCTTATTATTGTTAGACAGGATTCCAACAAAAACAGCTGTAACTTGGCATGGACAGTCATCCCTGAGGATGAGAACAGTTTTGAAAAAATTGTGTTTGATTTAACAAACTTTGAGAATCAGAATATGCCACACTAAATATATGCAAATTTTTATTAAGCTTATAGGCACAGACTTTAAGATATGCAGTGCACATTGTGTGCAGCTAATTAAGTGCATGCTTTTGAAGACAAGTCTGCTGATATAAAAACATTTATAATTGTTAAACTATGGATTTCACCACGGCTTAGAAATCAGGCCAATTTAGAAGTTTGGATTAGTAGTTTTAATAGAAAAAAGAAAAATATGACGCAGCCGTGTATTCCAAGAAGATCCGTGTGCACACTGGAGCCAGAGACTTTTGCCTGGCAATACCCGTAGGAGGGGTGGCGCTTGTGCCTCATGCCTGTAGCCCCTTCCTTGGCTATCTGACGCAGCACCGCTCTGACCCCTGCTCAGTTCCTTTACACTGAAAGCCCAGGAAAAGACTCCAATGCAGAGGGGACGGAGGGTGCATCGTGGAATACAAGTCTGCCTCACATCTCAAAGAACCGTAGTTACAGCAAGTAACTGTTTCTTCTTCTTCGAGTAGATGCAGACACGAATTCCAAGTAGGTGACTAGGAAGTAGTACCTCCATCCAGAGGCGGAGCTCAGTCTACCAGAACAAGGATCGCAGGACCACTCTTCCAACATTATCGTCTGCTCTGGAAGAAATGCTCATCGCGTAAAGGTCCACAAATGTATGCATGGACGACCATGTGGCTGCCCTACAAATGTCCAATATAGACATGTCATTTGGGAATGTCACTGATGTTGCCGGTCTCTGATCGAATGTCCCCATACCAGCTTTGGAGGCGTGGCCAATGCTATCTAATATGCAGTCTTAATGCAAGACGTTAGCCATCTAGAGATGGTCTGCTCAGAGATTGCTTGTCCTTTCATGCGGTCGGTACATGTTACTAACATGCAAGGCGAAGCCCGAAACTGTTCAGTCCTGTTCAAATGGAAGGATAGACAGCATCTAACGTCAAGGATATGGAGGCGTTGTTCCTACGTGGAAGAATGCAGCTTAAGGAAAAATACATCGCTTGGTTCAAATGAAACAGAGATCACCTTGGATACAAACTTTGGGAGTGGCTGAAGCATAACCATGTCCCTGAAGAACTGCACGTAAAGAGGCCCAGCCATCAGGGCCTGCAACTAACGCCCTCCTGACAGAGGTAATGGCAATTGAGAATGCAGTTTTCTGACACAGAACAGGCAGCAGACAGGAAGTAAGGGGCTCGAATGGAGGCCCCATTAGAGTGGCTAAAACAGTGTTCAGGTCCCTGAAGGGATCTGGTTCTCAGACTAGAGGATGCAGGTGGAAAAGCCCTTTCAGAGATCGTGCCACCTTGGCACAGGAGAAAACCAATTTCCCTTGGATAGGTGGATGAAACACTGATATTGCTGCTAAGTGCATTCTCAGAGAGCTGAGTGCTAAGCCCAATTCCTGATAGAATAACAGGTACTCCAAGATGTCCTGGATGGAAGCCTCTGCTGGATGGGTCCCCATGGGACAAGTACCACATAGAAAACCTCTTCCATTTTGCCAGGTAGGGTGTTCTAGTAGAAAGTGTCCTACTGTTAAGTAGGACCTGTTGGATGGCCTCCCAGCAACACCCTTCTTCATTCAGCCATGCAGCAGCCATGCCATAAGGTGCAAGGAGCTGATCACTGAATGCAGGGTAGATGTAGTCCTTTGTGAGGAGGTTGGGAAGAAGAGGAAGCAGCATGGGAGGTTGAACCGACAGATCAAAGATCTGAGAACCAATGCTGCCTCAGTCATGCCAGGGCAACGAGGATGAGTCTGGCTCAATTCACCTTCAGCTTAGTAATGACCTGGGGAAGGACCAGGATAGCTTCCAGCTGCAGTGGAAAGCATCAGAGAGGGAGGCCAGGATGAGTCCCTCTGAAGAGAAGAATAGGCAACACTTTCTGTTTTCCCTCATCACAAAAAGAGGTCAATTGTGGGAATGCCCCATGTTGTGATCATCATCTGAAGGACTTCCGTCTTTAGGGACCACTCATGGTTGGGAAGAAAACCCTGCTGAGATGATCGGCAAGACAGTTCTTGACCCCCTGGTAAGTGATGTCTTTTCGATACAGAACTGCCACATGTTGATCTCCTCCAGGCAGAATGATCTGGAGTGAGCTCCCCCTTATCTGCTCATATAAGACATTGTGGTGGTATTGTCCTTAAGCATGTGACCACTGACTGCCTGATCTGGTCCTGGAAGGCATAACACACATTGTGGATGGCCCAAAGCTCCAACACACTAATATGGAGTAAGGCCTCCTGTTCTGACCACAGATCCTGCAACCGCAGCGAATCCAGACGTGCTCCCCAGCCCAGAAGGGATGCGACAGTAACCAATGACTTGGGTCAGAGAGGGCTGAGAGAAGGGGACTTCTTGCACACATTACACGGAGATTCCTACCAGAGCAAGGACTGCAGGACTGATGGAGGAAGGTGAACCAACCTGCCTAAAGAATGCAGGGCAGGGCAGTAAACCATCCTGAGCCACATCTGAAGAGAATGAAGAGATAACCTGGTACGGTGGACTATGTGTGGACATGTGGCTCAACAGGCTCAGGCACACATGGACGTTTGTTTGTTATTGCAAACTGAGGTACAGCTGGTGAATCATCTGAAAGCAGTTGGTTGGCAGAAATGCCCTTGGCCTCATGGAATCTAACAGGGCCCCAATGAACTATTTGCTGCGTGGAAGTGGAGGTCAACTTCATGGTGTTTAGATTGAGACCCAAATGGTTGAGTAAGCATAGTGTTGTGTCAGTGTGAGCAAAAACGTCCTCTCTGGAGCTGCCTTCAGCAACCAATCATCAAGATAGGGGGAAGATATGGATTCTCTTCCTCCTGAGATACGCCATGACCGCTGCCATGCATTTGATGAAAACCCAGAGGGCAGAAGGAAGCCCAGACAGGAGAACTATGTACTGAAAGTGGCAGTCTCCTACCATTAAGCGAAGATACTTCCTGTAACTCGGCAGAATGGCCACATGGAAGTAGGCAAAGTCTGCAAAGTCTACAGCAGTGAACCAGTCATTCTTAGACAAAGCAGGGAGGATAACTGATAGAGTGATCACACAGAACTTCACGTGCTTGATTAATTTGTTGAGTTCACGGAGGTCAAGGACAGGCTTCATCCCATTCTCACAGAGCCTCCTCCACCACTGCCAATGCTGTCAGAGAGCTGACATGCTTGAAGAGCAGCATCTCGTGAGAGGTGAACCTAAAGAGGGATGGAGAGGGGGTGTGGGTGTGGAGACTGGATGGTGTAATCTGATCTGACAGTGTGTAGGACACAGTGGTCAGACATTATCGAGACCCAGGCATTGTAAAAGCAGGACAGCCTGTCTCCAAAGGAATGGGTGGACAAGGGAGAAAGAACAACAACTGGCACAGGGCTCTAGACCAACAAGTCAAAATGGGTGCTTAGCAGATGTCGAAGGAGGGTGTGAAGAGCAACCAGGCCCCGGGCTCGAGTGCTTCCCCTTGTGAGACTTATGCCTCCTCCTGGGGCAGGCTTACTGTCTTGGGGGGGGAAGGGGTGCTGTGGCCTGTACGGCTGCTGTTGCTGCGCCCTCTAACAGTGTCTCTGTACAGGTAGCGTATATACCCCCAACAACCTTAAGGTAGCCCATGAATCCTTAAAGGAATGCAGGATTTCATCAGTCTTGTCCAAAAACAAGGTCTTATCATTGAACAGCAAGTCCTCAATAGCTTGCTGGACATACAGTGTAATTCCTGAGTTCTGGAGCCAGGAAGCCCTCCTCATAGTAATTTTCTGAGGCCATCGCCCTGATAAAGTATCCATCACATGAAGGGCAGATTGCATTGACTTTTGTGACTAAGCAGCCCTCGGCAACAAAACACCCAAAATTCATCCAGGAAGCCTTGGGCAACTGCTCCTTAAATTTGGCCATAGCTGACCAATTGAGGAAGTCATATTTGGCCAGCAGGACTCGCTGGCTTGCGATCCTCATCTGCAGTGATGATGAGAGGTATATCTTCCTGCCCAGAAGATCTAGGCACTTTTGAGTTTCTGTCCTTGGAGGACAACGACTTGAATCTGCTCTGCTGAGTCCTGTTATTCACTGCTGTGACCACCAGGGAGTTCAGAGCCAGATGGGAATAAAACCTCTTGTATCCCTGTATCGGCACAAAATAGCTCTTCTCCAGCCGCTTGGCCACCAGCGATACCAAGGAGTGCCTCATTAATAGGGAGGGCCACTCTCCCAGGGACAGACGACTGGAAAACATCCACAAGTTTATGGGTATTCTCCTGGAGAAACTCCACCCGAATACCCAGCGACAAGGCTACCTGACATAATAGGTCCTGGTATGCCCTGAAGTCCTCTGGGTGGAAGGGGAGGATGAACCAGGCAAAACTGTACCATCCAGGGACAAGGATGAGGCTGCTGGCTGGACTACCAGCAGATCCTGCTCCTGGTGCAGTGTCTCTGGATGAGGAAATTCTGGCTGCTCCACGGGATGGGAAACCGCAGGCATCTGGACTGGTGGCTGGTCCACAGCCCCTAATGCCGCATCAGCAGGGGATCTCACTTTGACTTTCACAACAAGCAAGACCTCCAGGAGCAAGGGGCTTGTCACCAAGCCCAAGGTGGCCACTGGTATGGGTAAGGAATTGGTGGCCAGTAGGCGCCAGGCCTCGAGGTGCATACCAACTTTGGCAGCCGTACTGGTCCACCAGTGGCTTCCGGACTTCTTCAGGTGATATGGAGTGGGAGGGCGAGAAACCTGACTCTGAAGCATAGGAGTCCCAAGACCTAGGAGATGTGGGAAGGGAGATTCCGGTGGGCAATCCGACTCATCTGTGGCCCAGAACAAGGTCAAGATAGGCACCCCCAACGTAGTCTGCAACACTAGTGCTGAAAAGACTGATGGAGCAGGCAAGGTCAGTCTTGGTGCAAACAACAGTACTGGAGCACCCGGGTGCATTGACATCAAGGGCGGCGACAGCCTCCATGGAACCATCTGTGGTAGAATATCATAGAATATCAAGGTTGGAAGGGACCTCAGGAGGTCATCTAGTCCAACTCCCTGCTCAAAGCAGGACCAATCCCCAATTTTTGCCCCAGATCCCTAAATGGCCCCCTCATCCAAGTACTAACCAGGCCCGACCCTGCTTAGCTTCCAAGATCAGACAAGATCGGGCGTGTTCAGGGTGGTGTTGATTGTGTCAGTGCAGAGGATGGACTCAGTACCGAAGACCCTTGTACTGTCTCTGGTACCATGTCCATACCAAGCCCCAGAACGAGCGCTTTGTGGTTCAGTGCCAAGACTTCAGCGGCACACTCCAAGTGAAGGGCCATCATGGGTGTCAGCCCTGAAGTCTTGAACCTGCAGTGAGGATGGTACCAAAAGGCAAAGTAATTCTGCGGCAGCCTGGTATGTCAACACCACTAAGACTGTCAGCACCAGCACTGTTGTCATCGGTACCAGCCTCAACAGATGTCTGAGCCAAACCTGATGGTACGAGGTGTCTGCCCTCCCCTCCCCTCCACAGATGGTGCGTCAGAAGCTTCAGTACTGGGTCAGGCTCATGGACTGCTCAAGCAGGTGCTATTTAAGGCAAAGGTCCCGTGCCACGTAAGTCCTCTTTTTGAATGATCTGCAGATCAAACAGTTCTCCTTAAGATGGGCTTCGCTAAGGCAGAGCAAGCACCACGTGTAGGGGTCACTATTAGGAATCACCACTCCCCACAAAGGGCAATGCTTGAACCCAGGTGAGGGCATCACTGGGGAGCACTGCCACTAACACTGTGCTATATACTGTAACTTTTAACTAATACTACTATTAATTATCTACAGTAAAAAACTAATTGCAAGGTTGTGAAGCAAGAACCACACAGAGCTCCGACTTCAGCTGACAAGCGGTGAGTAGGAAACAGAGTGGCCAGGGCAGCGCTACCTCATAAAGCCAAGGGACGGTCTAAAAGCCTGAGCGCTGCCATTTTACTAGGAATATACGGCTGCATCTACTCAAAGAACTTAATGTTGGTAAACTCTGGGATCACTAAGTCTTCTGCACTGGCACAGAAACATGTACATAGCTTAAAATAGCCATTAGCCAAATCACGCCTATAAATTCTTAAAGGACACAGTTATAGGACATTAAAAGGTGAAACTTGCCTGTGCTTTCCCTTGTTTATTAGCCCTACTACTGGGGAAATCTTCCAACTTTTTCCTTTACAAGCCTATGAAATTAAATGTAAAGGACTCACTATTCATAGATCCTTAATGTGCACTGAAGACTCACATCAGGAAACAAAAATTCTGCATTTCTCATATTAAAACAATATATGTCACTGCACATTCTTACATTCCCAAACCGTATTTGAGAAAGTGTGGTATCAGACTACTTAACTTTTGTATTTGCTGATTTCTAAATACTTAATTTATCTTATGCACTTCTTATGATAAATTGGAGAACTGGCCTGAATTCAACAAGATGAAATTCAAACAAGACAAATGCAAAGTACTTCACTTAGGAAGGATAAAATCAAATCCCCATTTTGTAGTTGTGTAATAACTGGTTTGGTGGTAGTACTGTTGAAGAGGATCTGGGGCCTACAGTGAATCACAATTTGAATATGAGTCAATGTGATGCAGTTGTGAAAAAGGTTAATTTACTGGGGTGTATTAAAAGCATGTTGTATATAAGTCAGGGGAGGTAACTGTCCCACTCTATTTGGCACTGCTGAGGTCTCAGCCGGAGTACAGCATCCATACTTTTGGAAAGATGTGGACAAACTGGAGAGAGTCCAGAGGAAAGCAACAAAAATTATAAGTAGTTTAGAAAACCTGAGCTATGGGGAAAGGTTAAAAAAACTGGCCATGTTTAGTTTTGAGAAGATGACGGGGGGGGTGGGGGGGGGACGGGACGACATGACACGACCTGATAACAGTCTTTAAATATTTAATGGCTGTTATACAGAGGAGTGATCAATTGTTCTCTATGACCAATGAAGTTAGGACAAGTAGTAATGGGCTTTAATCTACAGCAAGGGAGATTAGGTTAGATATTAGGAACAATTTTCTAACTATAAGGGTCATTAAGCTCTGGAATAGATTTCCAAGGGAGGCTGTGGAATCCCCTAAAACCAGAGGTTTTAAAGAACAGATTGGACAAACACCTGTCAGGGATGGTAGAGGTTTACTTGGTTCTGCCTCAGTGCAGGGGGCTGGACTTGACTTCTCGAGGTCCCTTCCAGTCCTAAATTTCTATGACTGATAATAAAAGTCACTGTGGTAATCCAAACGTCAACTTTTTAACTTTAATGTTGCCTTAACAAGATATTTGTATTTGGCATGCACAAAATGTGGCTTCACTTTTTTTAAAAAAAAATCTCAGTAAGAGTAAAGAAGTGAATATTGGCGAGGTTTTTTGTTTAACACACACACACACACACACACAGGTCCCTTGACTGACCATCTTCCTTGATTGCTGGTAAAAAGCCAGGGCGTTTTCAAAGAATGGATTTCTTCAAGTAGCCTAATCATGCTAGAACTTTATATGGGAGATTTTAATCTAGATTTGTGTTAGACATTCAAAAACAAAATTTGACAACATTCAGAAGAGACTTAAGTGAGTAAGTAGAAATATTTTTTTACCTAGAACTGTTACTGTTGCTTTTCTTGTCACTTTTCCATTCTTCCTCCTCATCAGAAGAATCCAAACAGTCACTTTCTTCTGCTTCCTGGATTTAAAAAAAAGTTTAGTTGACTATCAATCTTAATTTTTTTTTTTTGCAGTGCATATTGTAAGTTTTATATTGTTTTAAACACTAAGATCTCCTTAGTATGTAAAAATAACAGATTAAAAATAGTGACGTAAAGTTCTTTAATTTCTATTTGAGCTGACTTCCTCAACAATAATACAAACTAGCACTACACATTAAATTATTCAACATGGTTAGACTGTACAGAAACACAGGGGCCATAAGAACTGTTACAGCTGTTTCCAAGGCTACAACAGCCCACCTCCCAGTGGTGGGCTCACTGTTTTGCCTAGGAATACTGTAGAATTCTTTGACTGCACACACTTTGCAAGATTTTAATACTCATTCTGAAATATAATTTGCAATATCTTAGACTCTAGATGTCCTCACAAAGTCAATGTATGACAGAATTTGGCTCACTTACCATGCAAAAGAAGGATTTAACATGGTAGAGGAAGGGGATTCACAAATGAAAAAATACCATGTCCCTCCTCCCCATAAAAACAGAAGAATTCTAACTTCTCTAAATTTGTTTTCCTTAAATATTTCATACAAAATGGGCATGGTGATTTTGTAGATTTTCAGCATATTGATTGGCCTTATATTCAATAATTTTCTGAAGTAAAACGGTGTATATTTAAATACAAAATGGATTACATAGAACGTAAAATATCCCCCAATATACTGCAGAAGTTTTAACATTTCCTGCAGTTTTTGCCCACGTGAATTTCAGATTCCTAGGAGCAATAGGTCATCGTGAATTTAAGGACTGCTTTTTTTTTTAAATAGACCTAGTAACTGAGTATCAGCATGAGGGCTATCAGAGCTGGTCATGACTCAGGTTGTATCCTACAGCATACTGCACAAAACATGTTAAAAGAAAATTGTTAAGGTTGCATAGTCAAGAACTCAAGGTTAAGAAATGCCAGAATTAAGGTTGCTTGTGCATTCAACTGCCTTAACCATGATACTGTCCTCTACTCCTGCAACCCCATCTTATTCACTATACACTTTTTGACTTGCAATAGATGAAGCAGGGTTCCTACAGACAACAGTCTCTTCACTACACGACCCTGATTCAACCCTATAGCATAGCTACCAGTCTCTCCCCCTGGCTTCAACTACCATATTTCCCAGCCCCAGTTCTTCAATCCCCAAGTCCGGCTCTTGTTCCCTCTGCATTTGAAGGGAAACACTGAGAGGCACAAGAGAGTCTCACTGCTTTCTGTTCCTGTGCCCACCACCACCGCAGCCAAGAGCGGCGCTTATAGGGAAACTCCTGCTCAACCTCTGCCCAACACAGACAGAATCTTTGGAGAATTTAGCTGCCAAAACTCACTACTGAGCATATGCAAACATACTTTTTTCCAAAGAAATATAAATTTGGATAAATTTGGGCAGTTTTTCCACAGAACAACAAAAGACATCTGAAACTAGGGTGTAGCCAATGCCAAATTTCAAATCCCTACTATGAAAGCATAAAGGCACTAGAGCTTCTCAATGAAACAATTGTAAGGGTGGGTTTTTTGAAAAAACAAAAACAAAAAAACAATAGAAAAAAATGTTGGTTTTTTTACAAATCTCTTTCTTCGAAATGGGCAAGCTATTTTTGCTGAAATTTTCAGAAGTGTTCAATCTGAGGCAGATGACTGGCATGGAAAATAGCAGCCCAAACAAACAGAGTTTGCAACAGTACTTTTAAACAACCGAAAGCAAGGTTTTATAACGGAAGTGTTGGGCAACCTAGAGCACTGGTAATATCTGTTGACAGTTAGCATATTAAAGAAATATTTGTTTTTGTAAAAACAGGGATGCATGCATTTTCTGCAACAGAAATCTGACATTTTATGAAACGTTCACAATACTTTCCACTAATTCCAGGTACTAAATTAAAGAATCTGGAAAAGCACTTACCTGGTTTATAAAGCCAAAACAGTCATCCCTTTCCTCATCAGATGAATCAAGTTGTTCTGTGTTATTCCGTGTTCGATAACTTGGATATTTACGCCTATGCAGTCTACGCTTGGATTGTATCAGTGAAGCTTCAGAGTCACTCTAATATATACAGAAGTAAAAAGTAAGGCATAACAGATAAAGATACAAGGCTGAATTAATGCAATCCAATTTTTGCATAAATAAATAGATAAAAAGTTAAATATAGCTTTACAGTATGAAAGTAAACTTCATTGTATAGACTTGTAACAAATATTGTGAACATACAAGAATGCAAAGAGTATCTATTCTTGAAGAACTGAGGTCTACAAGCTATTCAGAGTTCCCACTTTTTGCTTAAATGGGGTACACCTTACAGTAGTGTCAAAATCATAACTCCTAATGCAGTAAGTTTTTAAAAAAGATTAAAACTGTAAATATAGTGAATTATAGTTGTGTAGTGAAACTATAATTATTTACATGAACAGGACTCCTAGTTTATTCTGTAGTTCGATTATCTTCTGTGGAATTGAGCAGTTTATGAAATTAAAGAAAAAATTATGTCATATGAGAAGATACAATCAACATAACTATAAAGAAAGGTAAGGCAAAAACAAGAGTTGTTTTAAATATAAAAATAAGCTGTTATTTTGACAACAGATTAAAACAAGAAATATAGTCCTTCTGAATTTGTGAGAAAGGCAGGCCACTTTCACGGTTCAATTTTTTAAGAAGCTGTTATAAATTAATTGTGGTTATTTTACAGCCTAACAGAACTTGTTGCAAATCCATCATTTCACTTACTGTTAGTAGCACACCAACTTGAAATCTACTCAATTAAAAAAAAGTTAACTAGCTTATTATTCCGAACTAATTTCTATAAACTCTGAAGATATCTTGGAGGATTCTCACTATGTTTACACTCATTAGTACTGTAGGTGACTGGGAAAACTGCCCTGTCTATAAAATCTTGAATCCTTTAATACAATAATAGCAGCATGAAGTCCAATCCAGGCCCTCTCGACTGTCAGACAAGCTGCCAACCAAGTTCCAGTCAGTTCCGTGGATGGAGGAAGGTGAAGCTCCCAGGAAAAAAAAAAAAAAAAAAAAAAGCCAATTCAAGGGAGTCACCATTAAATAAAAAAATTACCAGAAAAATGAGGCATTGGGATCTGGGAGAATCCTGCAAGATGATATCTTCAGAGACATTTGTAGGTACTTTTTCAACTTGTGGCTCTCTCATTCAGAAGTTAAGAGCTCATCATTCACTATATCTGTTTCATACCTTTTCTGAGAACTGAAATGTCTTCCTTTTCCTCTCTGTTGCATAGAGCGCTCTCTCTTCCTCTCCTTTTGCAATACGGTAATCCTCCTGTTTTCTACAAGAGATTTTTGAAACTTGTCAAAATAAAAGTAAAATCACAATTCTGAAAGTAAATTGAGTAGTTACAGGTTTGTCTTCTTTACAATACTTTATATTCCGACACTGGACCTAGCAAAATTGACAGTTTAAATGTCCAAATTTTAACCTCTCTTGGAATGGTTATAACATGATGAAGAAATTCTATGGTTTCTAAATATTTAGGGTTTTTATATAGCTATCAATTCATAAAGAAAACACTCTCCTCACACATTGGCAGACATGGTTGATAAGAAGAATTTACAAGAGGATTTTGCTCCCAAATTCACCACCTTGTAGGATGAAATAACTCCCCACTCCATTTTCAATCTATGGTCCCGTCAGTAGAAGTAGGTCCAAATATATGGATAGATCACCTCCCTTACACACCTTTTTGGTCCCGTCTACACTACTAGAATCATGCTAACAGGCACCATGTACAGTGATAGGCATCAAGAACATATTTGCTGTTTGCAAAGGAACAGGTTTCTAGAATTTTCTTTTAAACATGCTGGCCAAGTAAAGTAGATTCAACCAATCTTAGCTGATACATTTAACACTAGAGGGTTTGCTTCTCTTCCTCCCCACAACCACCAGGCTTTGCAAGCAGGTGATGATGACAACAGGAGTTCCTCCTCTTTCCCTTTTGCAGACACCTGGCTCTGAGGATGGGCTGAAGGAAAAAGCTTTTAACAGCCCCCTTGGCTACAAGTGCTGCTGTTCCTTATCCTCAGCAACAAATGCTACTCGTCTTCCTCCCAGGCATGTAATGCTCCTGTATGAAAGCAACAGCCAGCTGTCTTCAAGAACCTTCTTCTGCCTCCTGTTCAGGCAATGCTCCTCCTGTGTTGCTGCTGGACAGCAACTCATACCAGGAGAAGAGTCGCTCAGGAGCCCCCCAAATATTTTTTTTTAATCTTTCCAAGTTAGTGAATGTAACCTTATAACCCTCACTTTTCTGGAAAATGGGGAGCATTCAGTGAACCTAACTAGCCCTTCAATTCTTTTGGAACATGCTTCATTGTTTGCAGTAAATCCTCTTACATGCTCAAGTTATTTTCCAACTAGTTAGTTCTCCCTTCACCCTTATTTCGCATACTTTTACCAACTTAGTTTTGAACGCAACTGAAATTAACATTTAATAATTTCAATTTGCACAGGAGTATATTTTTAGCGTAGGCCCAATAGCACTGAATAAAGGAGAATATTAAGGTATTAAACATCTGGAGTAATATTGATAGCAACATCATTTTTTTTTTAAAAAAAGATGTCCTTCATATGAGCCAGCTAAATTTTCACGCACCTGAATAAATACAGTGGTATTTCTGGTACAACCACTCTTCGTTTCCAAGCTTGAAGGTCTCGCTCTGTGGCAATTTGACTTCGTGGAGCATTCTGATGCATTTGACGTACACCTTCCACTTGTCCACTGCGACGCAGACCAATATTTGGAGGGGACTGGATGTCTAAACTTGGCCTTCTAAAACCTAAAAAAACATGATGAAAGAGTAGAAAATCGTCTGCCACCGGACAGCTTTGGTGTCTAGTTTGCCCCAATTGTTTGGCTGTAAATTAGAGATTAACATTCTCCAACGAAAGAAAGCTCACAGGAAACATATTAAAGAATCAAATTGTGTGAATGGATCGCCTTCTCTGGTGATAAATTCGGGATTTCAAGCTGTTTTAAAAATCTTTATTACTTCCACTGCTACTTTCAAACCCCAGTGAAAGGCAACACAGTATGAAAGATGTTTTGAGTTTTTCCTGCTGATTTTGCACCAACAGCTAGCTACCTAAATACTATTCCCAGCATGACACTTATATAGTCATAGGTATATACATATTGAACAGAATCATGTTCATTTTAAATCCACTTGAAGTCCACAGGGTAAAGAAAGGGAGAAGAAACCATTACTCAATGAAAAGACATTTTTGCAAACTTTAGAAAAATACAAGTAAAAAGTGAGTTTCTAGAACTCTTGAAATATTACAGTACTCTACATATATCCTTAAATATTTAGCTGCCTGCAATCAAAACCAATGCTTTTTATATGTTTAAGGTTGTATGTACCAAAACCTGGAGATTCAACATTTTTAGATACATTTACAGAAGTACCTGGAGGTGTTTTAGCCCAAAAGGCACAGCCAAAAGTCCCAGTTTTATAGGGCATCTTGATCCCAGATGGTAACAGATAGACTAGAACCCATGTGGACTATTTCATACTCAAAAGTAGCACAAAAAATTCTTCAGATGAAGTGATTTCCCCGTCCCCACACCTAAACAAATATTTATCAGTAGTTATTGACCTCTTCTAGGTGTTCCTTCTCCATTTTGTAGTCCATTTGGAACAACTTCTTGATCTGATCCAGTTCTTTGGTCTTGCTGTTGCTGTAACTGTCTTATCATGCCATCAAGAATGTTGGGTTCCAGACTTTGTTCATCCTGGTCAACAGTTTGCTGGCCTATCACTTGCTCAACAACCTCTCCATCACCTGGTAAATTTAATGCAAACAACAAGCAAAATGGTTAACTGTCATTGAACTAAAGTTGGCTGTGCTGATCACCTTCACAGCACACCTTAACAATTAAGATGGTCTAAAATTGAGTATTTGAGGATAATTCTGAAACATAATGTGGATAATCACCCACAAGTTATTTATATTACTTCATATTTTAAAAAGGACATTTCCCAAACCTAAAATGAACAGAAATAATTCATGAGTTTTAAAAAATATATTTGCAACCGCTGCAACCCAAATATGGCATCAGAAAATGAAATTAACCAAAAAACCTCCATAAAAATGTGAAACAGACTATTTTCACTGTTTACTCTTTGCATTTCTTGGTTTGGAGAAACACCATAAAAGCAAATTAGATTAAGATGCTCTGTTTCAATAATTTTAAGATGTTATCCATACCACAGGCAAGGATTTTTTTTTTTTTTGGGTAATATTTAATATGACGTGTGCCTCAAATTCTTTACTGATTCTTGCATACCCATGCTACGGTTGCATACAGCCAGGAAGTCAGTTATAAACTAAAAGACACTAGAAGGACGAAATCTTTTGTTCCAAAGAACTCTCACTTTTTCAATGTGAGCTAAACCACCACCTTCGTTACCTCCCACTGCGTTAGTGATTATATCCTCTTTGTAAACCAGCAACTAGAAGGTGAAACTATAGCAAATACGCTTGATCAGACAATATTACATCCAATAGATATTTGCGGTACAAGACAACTACATAAATCTCAAGTAAAATATAAAAATAGCTTTGAGGTAAATGTAGAACATTAATCTTTTCCTATTCAAAAGAACTGTAATGGTTCTAAAGTCTAGTCAGACACAGACAGATCCTGAAGTTAAAACTACTATTCTTACTTGTTGCTATATATCCCAGTTGAGGAATCAAATGTTCGTCTGCACAGTTCTCTCTTCCTGGTACTAATCTCTGGTATTTTGTTGGATGAGGGTTTCCATCCACATCTACTAAGAACGGAGGTGGCATGAGATGAGGGGCCTGTTGTGTCTGCTCATCTAGGACATAATTGTTAGCATCTCGAATCAATGGTCGGTAGTCAGTGTGGAAGAACATCTGATCAGGAATCTGGAAAGAAATGAAGCTTGCATACTGTCAACTTGAAAAAAGGATATGTTAAAGAACTTGCATGTAGAAGAAAATTATACTACGTTTACCTCCTATTGCAACAACCGGTATTGAGAGACCAAGTTCTCAAAAGGAAAAAAGCCACACAAAGATCCTATGCCATCCTAGATTTGTGTTGCTCTGACGATATATCCCTCACAAAAGAAAGGAATTTTGATAGGCAAGCAGTTAAAAGTATTCAGTATGGAGGTCTTTGAGAAGATAATACATTGAAAGTTCTGCAATCCTATATTAAATAAAATTGCTGTTTAACCCTGAAAAGTAACTATAAAACAGCATTTCAAATTTACATTTTTAATTTAACATTTAGCAAACATTTGCTTTGTTTCCATTTAAACATATGGTTTTCCAACCGCTAACCTACAAATTTGCCATAGGATCTCAAAGTCAGGTTGGGTTCTTTCTTCATCAAGAGTTAACACCAGAAATAAAGATTCTGCAATCAAAATTAAGCCTTCAGTTACATCCAAGCAACTGCACTGAAGGAAAGTGGGGGTGCAAAAGTGTCAAAGAGGTAACAGTCAGAACTTTTATTACTGATGGTAATAAAATATAAAAATAAGCAAGAAGAAATGAACGACTTTTCACTTTTTGATCCCGAGTTGAATAGGTAGGATAGTTAGGAAAAAACCCTCAAATGATAAATGTTGAACTAGAGTGGTCATTTTTTACAGAATTTTTGTTTGTTGTTTTACAATAGACTGGCACTTCATACATTCTTGTAAGAAAAATTACTGCTTATTAAGAAAAACCAAAAACAAAAGTCAAGATAGTAAATACATATATCCAAGTGTGCATTATATTTTTCACATGAATTTATTTATTCCTCTAGTCATCATCATGAAAAGCTAATGTCAACAGAAATCTGAACTTACCTTTTCATAAGGCTTGTTACACCCAAAACCAAATATCAACAGATGCCCATGAGAATCTGTACAGGCAAAATGTTGTCCATCTGATGAAAACTTGCAGTCAAAAACAGCACCATGTCCTTGTCCTTCAATCTAGATTGAGGACATGAAACTCAAGGTAAGTGGGGTCATATTTTTTGGAACAAGCAATACTGTACAGCCTTCTCCAAACTTCAATTACCAGAGACTCCCTGTTATTTAAAAACAAGGTCATGTTTCTCCTATCCATGTTACAGTGAAATTTTGTTGTTACGTTTATTTAACGTTCCCAATTACATGATAATTAGGACTCCCATCTTGGAATTGGATCTGCATTGAAACCCCCTTAACACCTGTAGAGTCTCTCTGAAGTCAGTTGGACTTTGCAAAGGCAGAAGCATTCACCCATGCAGATCTGATTACAAGCTTGGGCCCCATCCAGCAACGTACCCCCAAATACAGTCCATTTTTCCCTGCTGAGAGGGGAATATGAGAAATTTAGAGATTTATCCTAGGTCTCTACCATATGTAACCTATTCTCAATATAAATAAAGAGGAACATAAAATTATATTTAGATTGCAAAGTCAAGAGTCTATAGTCAGCTATTTAGTTTCCTAGAGAGGTCCAAATTTTAAGAGACTAAGGGTTCGTCTTCACTACCCGCCGGATTGGAGGGTAGTGATCGATCTAGGGGGGATCAATTTATTGTGTCTCGTCTAGATGCGATAAATTGATCCCCAAATCGAAGTCTGTACTCTACCTCGGCAGGAGGAGTAAGCAGAGTCGAAGGGGGAGCCACCGCGGTTGACTCACCGCCATGAGGATGGCCAGGTAAGTCAAACTAAGATACTTCGACTTCAGCTACGCGAATATCGTATCTTAGTTCGACCCCCCCGCAGCATAGCCCAGGCCTTATTTAAGGTTGTGGATCGACTGTAATTTGAACAGCTAAAAACATGCTTTTTACAAAGCTTTATATTTTTAAACAAACCCACTTTAATATCAAATGCTACTTTTTAAAGCACCTCACTGTTATAGCACTGTACAAAGATATCCTCAAGACCAAATACAAGACAAAGCCAATCCCTTATTGTCTACATCTAGAAAGAAACAAAAAAAGTGTGAACAGTGGTTATAATAGCACAAATTGGGGAAAAAATAAGTTATTTAAAAGTGGAGAAGGATGGGCTAAGACAGCTGTCAAAAATAAAGTGAGCTCCATATAGTTGGGTGAATGTAGTGGGGTGGTCACCCTGCTCTGGCCCGGAAGAGGTTAAAAGCAGCCCTGGAGAGGGCTGCAGCAGGGAAAGGGATTAAGAACAGCTGGGGGAAGCTGACTGTGTAGCTGACCACAGCTGCAGCCAGCTCAATCAGGGCCCAGCTGGCCCTTATAAGAGGGCTGTGAGCCAGAAGCAAAGGAGTCTCACTCTAGCCCTGGAGCCAGAAGGACTAGCTGCCTGAGAAGAAGGTACCTGAAGCCGAGCAGTGCTGGGGAAGGGCAAAGGGAGCTGGGGAGCTCCAGCCTGGTAAACCCCCAGGCTGCAGGCGTTTTTAAATGCCCAGAAAGGTACTGGGGCTGCAGAGGCGCAGCTTGGGAATAGGCAGAGGCAGCTGGCCCTAACCCCTTGGCAGTTATGAGTGGCCATTACACTGCAGTCTGCCCCAGTTAGCGGGGCCTAGCTAATGACTGGCAGTAGCCACTGAGGCAAGGTGGGTTTAGAGGGTTGGGGGTTCCCTGGGAGGGGAAACCCAGAGCAAGGAGGTACTGCTGGGGCAGAATACCGAGATAAAGGGCACCGGGGTCCAGGAGGGACACAGGACCAATGGCTGGCGAGACACCAGCCTGCAGAAGGCGCTCCATATGCTGGAGAGCTAATTTCCTGGACGACCAGCAGGAGGGGCCACACCAGTGAGTCATCGTATTGCTACAGTGAACCACAAAAAAAGGCACCATCACTTGCTGACTTAAATGATAGTAGCATTCTTACAGCTGACAATGTAATTATTTGTCAGAATGAGCTTTGAGGTGCTGGTCTAAATAGAACAAGGGACTACACAAGGTAAGGGCTTTAAAGACCAACAGGGCCAAATTAATATCAAACCACCATTTTAGAAGCCAAAAAAATGGGGAGAGAAGACACTATAATCACAATTGCTCAAATATGTTGCAAATCCTGAAAAAGGCAGAGGACTGTACAATAATTTGATCTTACCATGTTAAAATAATGCTTAGTTTTGATGCCTTTTGTAATATCCCATATAAAGATATTGCCATCATGGCCTGCAGATAACATAATCCTTGAATCAAAAGGGTGGGTCTCCAACACAAATACTTCATCCGTATGTCCCTATTTTAATACAGAAAAATAGGCATATAAAAATCACAAGTTTACAATTAATACGTTAGAGTTCTGAATTCATGCATCCATCATGACTCCTCCCTCATCTAACACTTCTAAGACCCTCAAGACTACCTCCAGAAATCTGAACTTTTGGTGGCTCAACATGCATGCAATTGTGAAAGTGACAAACACTGTACATGGGTGCAAGAGTCAGGGCACCTTGTGACAAAGACAAGACTGTTTTTGAACTATACCATTGTCTGGATTCAAACAAATATGGCAACATACCTACTTAATTTAAAAAATGGGATTTGATATTTATTCGAGAAAAGTCAAGCTTTTCCCTACTTCACATGGAAGGTGGGCTCAATTTTATTGTTTTGCACAAATCTGTTAGTCTCTAAGGTGCCACAAGTCCTCCTTTTCTTTTTGCGGATACAGACTAACACGGCTGCTACTCTGAAACACACAGGGATGTTTTTTGATGGAAGGGAAGCTGTTGAGTTTTTGGGTGTTTATTTTTTTTAAAATAAGTACGATACCTGCATTATATTCAGATACAAGCTTCCAAGACAATCAAATTTAATGACCAATTCAACATGCAAATGCCACTTTAATACTATCAAAAGAGAAAGGCTGCATATTTTAAAAAGCAGGTAAGATCATTACATACCACCATATCATGAAGTAATTGCCCAGTATAAGAATTCCAAACTTTTAGCAGATGATTATTCACAGCAGTAACAACAAAATTATCATTTTGATTCCAAGCTATCATTGTTACTTTAGGCTTCATAAATCGGTCTTCTTCAGAATGAGAGTCACTATTTAAAAAGAGACCAGCGCCAGTATAAGTATAACTTTTAAAATAAATGTTCATTTCAATATCTAAACAAAAATTGAACTCTCTTGTGATGTTAAGAATCTGACATACTGAGCTAAGGATTAAACTCTAGGCGTAACTTGTCCACTATTTTGATATTTCTGCAGTAACTTGACCATAGAATGTGTTGACATCTTAAACTTTAAATCTGAGTTTTCTTGCTTTTGTAGGTTTTACTTTAAATCACAAAATTGCATGCAAAACAAGTGTGTTTTTAATTTAATGGAAATATACCACTGATATGTTTTAGGCTCAAAATGTTAGTGAACCTACTGAAGAACTGATACTTAAAAAAACCCTTACCCAACAGTCCAATAATGCTCAGCTATCCTATTTCACTTTTTTTTTTTAATTAGATAAATTTCATGAGAATGGGATGTTTCTGTGAGTTGTCACAGTACAGTTCAATAGGAAATTTATTTGAATATTGAAGTTAAGAACCAGAATGAACTATAAAGATACTAGAAACCAAGGACCTGGGAGTCTCAATCTGTCCTGAAGTCTGAGTCTAAGTTACTCTTGTTTCTCTTTTAAAGAAAAAAAGACTGTTGAACCCACTGTGTCTTAATTCACAGTCTCTACATGTGTACGTCAAAAAGATTTGTGGAAAACAAGGGAGCTATAAAATAAAACAAATTCAATTCATTGAATGTAGCCCTCTGAAGAAGGGATGAGAAAGCACTGCTAAAAATGTTAGTGTATTTATTGGACAGAGTGCACAAAATTACCTCCATCTTTTTAGATGGAGCCCATATGAAACTGACTTCCTCAAAATTAGGAGCACATTTAGATTTTTGGAATTTTAATTTTGAAACTCTGGGAGCAGTTTGAGATGCCACAATATGTGGGTGAAAACTAGAGAACACTTTGGAAAAAAAATCAAATTGCTATGCTAATTAAAGCAAATCAAGTTATGATAAAGTTACAATTTATGGTAGGAACAGGGCTTCTGGATTGCTAGAAAGGAATCGGACGCAGCAGGCTTCACTAAAGAATGGGCATTTTTCTTCTGAAGAAAAAAATGGATATTATACGGAAGAGGAACTTCTTTAATAGACTAATAAAAAAACACCACACATGCTTACTTAAAATTAAAAGGTGCAGAATTTAGATTAGATTCCAAGCAGATAGAGTGAATCTTTCAAAGTACCTGACTCCCCATAAACACACATAAATAGAAGACACTCAGCCTACCCTGGTAACCTGTCAGCCATATCCAACAAGATGCTCCTCCATTCGGTTTGCTGGAAGCGCCAGATATGGGCTGTTCCATCTCTGCTGCCACTTATGAACCTTGAAATAATTGTAAAAGATGTTATCTAGTACACAAAAGTAGATATTCACAGTATTTCGAATTAAAAATACACCCATCCAGAGTTCTGGGGGCATAAACACAAGGTTAAATAAAACCTACAAAATGGAATAACGACCAAAACAAGTTATCTTTCCAACCCAGGCTTAGACTCTCCAAAGACCCAAACTCAGACTTCTTTCCCAGAGAAAGCCAAAGAAAAAGATGAGCTTTCTATGTAAGCGCAAGGTCAACAAATTTGAGAACCAGCAGAACAACAGGAAAGCAAGTTCTGAGTTAAGGACTCTTCATGAAAAACCTGTCTCCAGGTCCTTCCTTATTAAATCAAAACCCTTAGCTCAAATGCTATGGCATCAGACAGAGAAGGGAAGCCTGAGATATCCAGGATGCAATCCATATAGGACTTTACAGATCAAAAATCATATTTTAAAATTGCACTGGGAAAGAAATTGCAACAAAAGGTAGATTTATGCCTGAGCTCCATCCATATCCTGCACAAGAAGCATGGCTAAGCAAGAAAGCAGTCATACTTTTTACAGATTATAATTTCTGGATTGTATAAAATAGTAGCCCCACATAGATAGCACTGGATTACTGCAATATGAAAGTGCCAAAGACAAGGATTATTGTAGAAAGAGCCATATTTAGAAGGAAAAACTGCAACCTCCAGGCCAGGTGTAGATTACAAAAGCATTCTTAGTCACTTATCTAGGTCTCCAGTAAAAACCAGAAGTATGCAATTTATGGTTCCAGTTGCAAATATACCAGGAGAACTAAAGGACACAAATATTTTTTTGATTTATCAATATGCCACTCAGTTATGGTCTTGGATCTTTTCTGCATTTAATAAGATCATACCCATTCATTTTAATATAACAGCAGCACTTAGGGTGTTTTTCAAGCAGCCACACTTTTTTGTAAAATCCTTTTTCTACAAATCCATACTTGAAAAAAGTTTAAAATGATTTCATACAATTTTATTACAGAAATCCCTGTTTCCAGACCCTGCTTTCATTTCCTGATCAAAACACATTGTAAAATTAGGGTGGTTTGCTGAATCCACTAGCAAAAGAAAACAGCTGAGCAGACAGCAGTGCCGTGTCGCAGAAATACTTGGCACACTTCATCAAATAAGTCCATTTCTTAGATTGTAAATTCCTTGGTGCAAGAAAAAATGGTTACTCACTTCTCGTAACTGTTGTTCGAGATGTGTTGTTCATGTCCACTCAAATCAGGTGTGTGCGCGCAACGATGGCCAGAAGATTTTTCTCCTAGCAGCAGTCGTCAGGTCGGCCTGGGTGCCCCCTGGAGTCGCGCCTTCATGGCACTCAATACAAAGCCCTACTGACCCAGCACCCCTTCAGTTCCTGCTTGCCGGCTACTCCGACAGAGGGGTAAGAGGGTGGGTATTGGAATGGACATGAACAACATCTTGAAGAACAGTTACAAGACGTGAGAAACAGTTTTTTCTTCTTTCAGTGCTTGTTCACATCCATTCCAATCAGGTGACTCCCAAGCCAAGTTCAGGAGGTGGGGTTGGAGCTGTCCACTGATTGGAGTACTGCTCTTCCGAAGGCCGCATCATCTCTGGCCTGCTGGGTAATCGCATAATGCGTGGCAAAAGTGTGTATGGAGAACCACGTCCCCGCTCTACAGATTTCCTGGGTGGGAACTTGAACCAGGAATGCTGTAGATGAAGCCTGCGCCCTGGCAGAGTGTACAGTGATCGGAGGTACAGGAACACATGCCAGGTCGTAGCACTCATGGATACAGGACACAATCCATGACGAGATGTGTTGGGATGAAACCAGCTGACTTTCATCCTGTCCGCCACTGCCACGAACAACTGGACTGACTTTCTGAACGGTTTCGTTCTCTCGATGTAAAAGGTCAGCGCCCTGCAGACGTCCAGAGAGTGGAGTCTCTGCTCCCAGGCACTGGAACGAGGTTTACAGTAGAAAACCAGGAGGAAGATGTCCTGGTTGATGTGAAACTGCGAGACAACCTTCGGGAGGAAAGCAGGGTGAGACCTGAGCTGAACCTTGTCCTTAAAGAACATGGTGTAGGGAGGATCTGATGTCAAGGCCCTGAGCTCACACACCTGAGGTTATTGCTACCAGGAACGCGACCTTGTAGGAGAGGTAAAGCAGGGAGCATGTTGCTAAAGGCTCAAAGGGGGACCCAATGAGCCTAGAAAGGAACAAGTTGAGGTCCCAGGCAGGGAGCGGTTGACGGACGTGAGAGTATAACCTGTCGAGCCCCTTTAGGAATTGGCTGACCATGGGGTTAGCAAACACCAAGCGGCCCTGCACGCCCGGGACGAAGGCCGAGATAGCGGCTAGGTGCACCTGTATAGAAGGCAATGAGAGACCCTCCTGCTTCAGATGAAGGAGGTAGTCTAGAACGTGCGGCAATGAAACCAGCATCGGGGGCGAATGGCACTGCGCCAACCAGACTGAAAATTTCTTCCACTTGGCAAGGTACGTGGCTCTTGTAGAGGGTTTCCTACTACCAAGGAGGACCTGGTCTGAACAGGAAAGCACCAATGGATTTAACCATTGAGCTTCCACGCCGTAAGATGGAGCAACTGGAAGTTGGGGTGTTGGAGACGTCCGCGTTCTTGTGTGAGAAGCTCTGGGGAGAGCAGCAAGGTAATCAGGGCTCCCACAGACATGTCTAGGAGGGAACTGAACCAGTGCTGATGGGGCCAGGCCAGTGCTATCAGTATGACCAGAGCTTGATCTCTGCGGATCTTGAGCAGCACCTTGTGAATGAGCAGTATGGGTGGAAAGGCGTATAGGAGAGAACCTCCCCAGTGGAGGAAGAACGCATCCGTGGCGGAGCCCGGGCTGTGAATTTGGAAGGAGCAGAACTGCTGGCTCTTCCTGTTGCGTCACATGGCAAAGAGGTCTACTAGGGAAAACCCCCACCACTGGAAGATTGAAATTGCGATGTCCGGGTGAAGGGACCACTCATGGCTGTGGAACGACCTGCTGAGGTGGTCCGCCAGCTCGTTCTGAATCCCGAGGAGGTACGAAGCCTGCAAGTGAATGTTCTACACCGAAGTCCCATAGCATGAAGGCTTCTTGGCACAGGGGAGAGGAGCATGCACCCCCATTTGTTGATATAGAACATTGCTATTGTATTGTCCATCATGACTAATACACATTGTCCAATTAGTAAGGACAGAATGTTTGACATGCTAGGCGCACCGCTCTCAGCTCTGACACTGATGTGGAGAGATAGATCTGCTTGAGACCAGAGGCCTTGAGTTATGCGGTCTCCCAGATGAGCTCCCCAGCCCAAGTCTGACGCATCCGTCACCAACAACGGACATGGCTGTGGGGCAACAAAGGGGACCCCTGAGCACACCTGCTGAGCATCGATCCACCACCGAAGCGAGTCGAGGACCAGGCGAGGCAGGATCATGATCCTGTCCAAGCTGTCCCGGGCTGGACAATAGACTGACGCTAGCCACGAGTGGAGCAGTCGAAGCTGAGTCTGCTGTGCCACACCACATAGGTACAGGCCGCCATGTGCCTGAGAAGTTTCAGACAGTTTCGTGCCGGAGTGGTGTGGAAATGCATGACGCCCCGGATTACGCTGCTGAAGGCCTGAAACCTCGCCTGTGGCATGTATGCCCTGGCTTGGGTCGAGTCCAGTACTGCCCCTATGAACTCTATCCTCTGGACAGGAGACAGAGTCTATTTTGCTTCGTTTAGGAGTAGATCCAGGCTCTCGAAGGTGGCTCTGATAAATGTGACCTGAATTTTCACTTGAGTCCTGGAGCAGACTTTGATCAGCCAGTTGTCACGGTATGGAAACACCTGTACCTGGTGCCTCCACAAGAACGCAGTGATGACTGCCATGCACTTGGTGAATACTCGAGGTGCCTCTAACAGGCTGAACATAGGGACAGTAAATTGGTTGTGGGTACCATTGACCACAAACCTGAGGTACTTCCTGTGGGTCTGAGTGATTGCAATGTGAAAGTACGCGTCCTTCAAGTTGAGTGTGGCATACCAATCTGCTGGATCTAGTGAGGGGATGATGGAGGCCAAGGAGACCATGCAGAACCGGAGTTTCTTCACGAACTTGTTGAGCTCTCGCAGGTCAAAGATATGCCTGAGGCCACCTTTGGCTTTCGGTATTAGGAAATACCGGGAATAGAAGCCCTTGCCCCTGTGCTCCAGAGGAACCTCCTCCACTGCCCCTAGTGATAGGAATAACTGCACCTCCTGGATGAGTAGATGCTCGTCAGAAGGGTCCCTGAAGAGGGACAGGGAAGGGGGGTGGAAAGGCACAGAATTGGATGGAGTATCCCCTCTCTACCGTGCAGAGCACCCAGCAGTCCCAGGTGATACGGGACCATGCACGGTAGAAAGGGGATAGTCGGGAGGAAAAGGTAAGGCGGAGTAGATCCAGTCTCTGATCTGGTGCGCTGTTCTTGACTGCGCCTTCAAAAGGCCGGTTTAGGGCCAGAGGGCGCCTTGGGCTGGCCAGAGCCCTGACCTAAGGTTGGGTGTTGCCTCCTCCTCCAAGAACCATCCTTTCGGTTCTGCTGATGGCATCTCGGAGGAGGTCGCAGTCGGAAGCGTCTCCGCCGTGTGGCTGGAGTGTGCAGACCCAAAGACTTGAGGGTGGCTCGTGAGTCTTTCAGGCTGTGCAGCCTCTTTTGAAAGACGGACAAGAGAAGAGTCTCACCCTTAAATGGGAGGTCCTGAATGGTCTACTCCTAAGGGAGCCCAGAGACTTGTAGCCAGGAGCCCTTTCTCATGGCCACCCCAGGCGCCATGACCCTAGTGGCAGCATCTGCAGCATCCAATGCAACCTGGAGGGAAGTGAGGGAGACTTGATTCCCATCCTGCTCTAAAGCCGAGAACCTGGTTCAGGAGTCCGAAGGGAGGAGCTCAGTAAATTTAGCCATAACCGCAAAGGTGGTGTTCATGTACCTGTACCTGCTGACAATGGCCTGTTGGTTCGAGATATGGAGTTGCAGACCCCCTGTAGAATAGACCTTTCTCCCAACAAGGTCTAGATGCTTAGCTTCCCTGTTTTTTGGGGAGGGCCCTTGAAAGCCCTGTCTCTCACACTGGTTAGCAGTATCCACAACAAGAGAGTCAGGGGGTGGGTGGAAGTAGAAATGTCCGAGCCCTTGTGGAGGGAATGAAATAATGCCTCTCATTGCACTTGGGTCTGCCACAGGGTCTTGGTGGTGTCCACAATTAATACGGGAAGGCCCTGAGGGTGCAAGGATGTCCACCACAGGATCAGCCTCCTTGACTACTTCCTCGGCCTTAATGCCCAGACCCTGAGTGGCTCTGCACAGCAACTGCTGCAGCACCCTGTTGTCCTCAAGCGCAGGAGCTATGACTGTACCCATCAATGCTTCATCCAGTAATGAAGAGGAAGAAGCATTCATAATGAGCGGATGCTCCCTGCCATCTGCCCCCAGGGATCCCCAGAGACTCTCGGGGCAGCATTGGTGCTAGGGGTGCAGCCGACGGTGCCAGAGCTGCAGATGACGGACCAAGAGTTGGCGCAGCCATCAGTATGATGGGAGGAACCGAAGGAGCCAGTGCCAATCCGCTCACAAGGAAGGCGGAGGGCCCGACGTCAACGCTGCCGGTGCCTGCGTCGTAGTCAACAATGGTGCCAGCGTGGGAGACAGTGCGAGGACACTGCCAAATTCAGAACCAATCACAGTGCCGGAATCAACAATGGTGCCGCTGTCAGAGGCGTTGGTGTGTGGGCAGGTGCCGAGGGCAGATGTGTAGCTGATGGCGTGACAAAGGTGGCTGAAGCCACAGAAGACATCACGGAGCAGTGACCTTGGATTCCTCCCTGTCCTTGGTGAAAAGCCCAGGGGGTCCAGAAGGGCCACTGAGGCGGGTTCTGCCATCGCAGAGGCCACACCTGGGGCTCACTCCTGTCTCTCCCAGACCTCGATCTGCAGCTCCTGCTTCTCCTGGAGTGATAGGAGTCAGACTCTGACTCCAAGGTCTCTGAGACTGAAGACCACGGAGGAGCCGAGCCTCGGTGCCTTGAGCGTCAAGAGCTTGTTTGAGTGGGTAGGCTCTCTGTCCAAGTGAGCCGGCACTGAGGGTCATAGCGAGGGGGAGCACCTCGACATCATAGCCGGCTTCCCTCCTGACTGCACCAGGGGGGTGGGGCAGGTCCACCAGCACTAAAGGTTCTTTCCTCCTGGGGGCCGAGAACGGTACTGTAAGGTGCAGGAGGTCCTGAGCAGCTTGGTAAGCCTCCGGCATTGAAGGGAGCTGTAGCTGCTGTGTAGGGAGCAGCGACTGAGGGGGGACAGGAGTCGACACGGCCCCAGCAGGGGATCCAGAACTGTGGCCCGCCTGGGGTCTCACACCTCTGGGTTTGGCCGTAGGAGAGCGGCTGTCCAGCTTCTTTTTCTTCTGAGGCACCGGCGAGTGGGATCGGTACCTGCTGTCAGCTGGGCCTCGCGAGGTGCCATGTCGGTGCCAAGCATCTCGGGAGGAGTCCTTTCTCGGCACCGAGCTTGACAACGGTGCGGTGGAGCTCCACATCAAAGACTAAGCATTAGGGGCCAGGTCCCCTGAGCCCAGGTTGGAGTGAGGGCGTAGGCTGCCTCCACAAGGATCACCTTCAGCTGCTGTTTCCTTTCTTTAAGAGTTCTAGGGTGGAACACGGAGCAGATCTTACAGCTATCCTTTTGGTGTCCCTCCCCTAGGCACCGTAAACATGAGGAGTGTGGATTGCTCTTTGGCATGTGCTTTGCGCAAGCCACACAGTTTTTAAACCCCAGGGACCGCAGCATGCCACGGCTCTGGGGAGGCGGGATGGGGGGGAAACCCCCAACAACTCTATGCTAAGAACTATAAGACTAAGGTAACTATATACAATGAGTAGAGAACGTGATTGCTAAGCAAGAGTTAAGTTCCAGCCAACTGTAACTGGCGGTAAGAAGGAACTGAAGGGGTGGCAGGACTCTATATTAAGCGCCATGAAGGCGTGACTCCAGGGTGCACTCAGGCCGACCCAATGGATGCTGCTAGGGGAAAAATCTTCTGGCCATCATGCACGTGTGCACACACACACCTGAGTGGAGTGGAGTGGACATGAACAAGCACTCAAAGAGGAACTGAATCTATCTTTGTACAGCACAAAGTACAATAGGGTCCAAACACTTAGACGGCCCTGTGGGCATTATGATAACATTAAATAGTTTCTTCCTACTACTTCCTTGCCCTGAAGCCTTAGATCCAAGTAGGGGGCTCTTAGTGGATATGATGCAGAGGTGTAGCATTCCTCACATCTGACATGGAAAAAGGGTGACAAAAAGGGTAACACTGGAGCTGATAAGCAGGCTAAATGGAGAGTATGCCCTAAAAGACTGGATTATGCATTGGGAAACTGATGGCTCAGATGAGGGGAAGAGAAGGTGCCCTGTGATGTAACTGACACTAGCAGGATGCACAGCACATTTCTAGCTGTGGGAAGAGAAGAGGGTACCGGAAAGTGTGTGTAGCAAGGGTGGGGGGAGAGAGAGAGGGGATCTTGGCAGTGTCAAAGGATGAGCCATCTACTGTGAGGATCCCCAGTAGCAGAAGCTAGCAAATCAAAGGTGTCTTCCCTTCTCCTGTTACATCAAACCCAATATTAAAGATCTCTCTCCAACAAGCTACCAGAAAGCCAGTTAAAACAAAACACCATAAAAACCGCACAAAAAACGGGGAAAAAAAGCAACTTTAGAGAAATCTTAAATGTGACTAGAAGGATAGATCAACCTGGACAATCCAGACAGGGTCCTTTGCTTAAATATATGCACTGTTGCCTTGTAAGATGTATGGGTGTGGTTTTTAAAACTGCTCAGCATTAGTTAACTCTGTTCCCATTTAAGACCACATGAATTTTACCATTGCCTTAAATGGAAGAAGCAGAGTTAGGCCAACGTTTAGTGCTTTGAAAAGCCCACCCTTAATTCTTATTAGAAATATGACACTTTCCTATATAGTTAAAAAAAAAAAAATCAGCTTATCCAAATAGAAGATATGTTAAAATATTCACAGGGAACAAAAGCACAGAGCTGAAATTAAAGTGAACACTGCACTCTAGAGAAATGTAGACCATCCTTCAAATTATAGCTGTATCAGATTTTCTTAGTTGAGCACTCCATATGAGTGCAACAGTAGGTATTTAATGCCAAAACATTTAAAGGACATATTTACATTTTGAGTCTTGCAACATACCTATCACCGCTGTTCGAAAACTGAAGGCTGTCCACTTTGTCCTGCAAAAGAAAAGTTTTTAAGAGAGGTTAGAAGTTAATTTTTCATGAGGAACTTAATTTCTTTTAGAAAAATGTACGTAGCCTTCTTTACAAAAGACGTTAACATACAGGATCAGAAAAAAGTATTAGCCAAGTCCCAGAGAATGTGATCTCTCTTGCAACACTGCAGAAAACTCTCCCATTTCAGAACAATTTTGATTAAAGTTTCACAGTACAGAATATTTTTGATCCTAACTGGTACCTATAATTGAAAGGTCAGCAGATCCCTATACAATGATCTTAGTAGAATTTGCTAAGATTCTGACACTAAATTTAAATTGCAACTTTTAAAAGAATGGTCCACTTTTTAAACTCATCTTGCTAACATAACTGGAATGAATTTGTGAAACTTTGCAGACCCATCAACGAGTAGCTTTCCATTAGTAACTAGACACTTAACTCAAATTTGAATTTGACTTGCACTGTCCTAAGCAAGTTAGGATCTAGAGGAACTGGTTTCTACAGCAAAATTATATTTGCGCAGAGTAAGCAAGTTTCCCTCCACTCCAAACACACAAAATAGTTAGCTATTCATATTCATCAAGATAAAATGAATGGGCAAGGAGATGATGTACCCACACCAGAAAATGTGCGAGTTTTGGAAGTCTTCTCTAAAGGTAATGATCAACACTCCAACTCTTATCACCCCCCAAAACATATAATTAAAATGAGGAAGTTAAAGTATTATTTGGAAAGAAAGCAACTGAAAACAGGGATATAAGAAAGATAGTAAGTATTTAAAAAGCCATCAATAACACTTGGGAAAAAAATTTAATCACCACATTTAGACCACATAGTTACAGATAAAATGTAATTCTCATACATCTTTGACAGCCTTACTTACACTCTGACCACTAGTGCATCACAACTGACACCCATTCTAACATTTAAAACTTCTAAACAGCTTCAGTCATTTAAAAAAAAATAACCTGCCAGAAAAAATATAAAATATAATATTCTCCTTGGCCTAAATATAGAATCCTCTCCACAAACCACACCCGCCCATGGCCCACGACATGCACTACCCCATCCTGCACAACTGATGGGTTTCTTTTTAGCATACTTAAACTTATGAGCTCTGGAAATAGGATTTTTACACTTTAAGTGAATACACCACTTCCTAACAAGACAATTCTTGTTTCTAACCCTGAAAATTACCAAGGTAACTGCCTCTAAAACTGACATGTAGAGGTGTTTTAAACATATTTAAGAGATACAAAACTATCAGAGTCCTGTACAGCTGGACTCATAGTGCTAAAGGTGCCTTACTTCACAGGCAAATGATACATAAAAAAATTTAAAAACTCAAACGCTATTTTATTAAGCATGTGGTACACATTATATACCACACCTTCATGTATTAAGGTTTATTGGCACACAAGTAATGTAACCATCCCCAAGACATACTGATCAAAACCGTGGTCCTATGGAATTAGGAGTTACCTGCCCCTCCACTCCCACTCATTCTCTCTACATATTTTTTTTAAGTAAGCATGCTTGCTGGTCTACATTCCTCTAATGCTTCTGCACCCATAATAGAAGGTAGATATCTGGTTCCTACAGGAGATGAGCAATAAACAGGGGAGGAACACTAAATCAAGTTACCAAATAAGGCAGTAATAACACTTACAAGAACCAAAGGAGAGAAGTTTTTATGGTATTGGAGAGGACCCAAGATCACAATGTCTATAAACACTAGGGGCCAAATTCTCTCACACTAAGGCCTCCTTTTACAGTTCTGCAAGTGTGAAGTAAGGGTAAATGTAATTTATTCTTGCTTTAAGGCTCCTTTACACTTCCAGAGCAGTATAAATGTGAATCAGGCCCCAGAGAACATCTATAAAGGAAGGATTTTTTTTTTTTTTAAATGCATGGAACAAGTTAGAAAATACTTAGGCTAGCCATTAAGTTATTAACAGTAAGAGCAATTGAAGAGAAAATTGGGCACCATCACTGAAGATACTCAGTCGGTTACATAAGCCATTAGGGAAAGCAATGTTGGGAGCAGTCCTGTCAAATACAAAGAGTCAAACTAATGCAACTCAAGGACCTTTAGTGACCCTAGTACTTATGTTGTAAGAAGAAATATTTATTGAAAATACCCATAAACTGTATTTCTGATCTAAAATAGTCACTGAATTTCAAATTATAGCATACAGTATTGCAAGATTAAATCCATAGGTGATTAATAATCATTTTAGCATGTATAACCTATATTTATTAACGCATCACAAATGAAAGTACACACTTCTGTCTTGCATGTTTAACAGGTTCTACTGTTAAACATGCAAGACAGAAGTGTGTACTTGCATGTTTAACATTAGAACCTATGTTAAACATCCAAGACAGAAGTGTGTACTTTCATTTGTGGTGCAGTAATAAATTGCATTTATACTGCTGTAGAAGTGTAAAGGAGCCTTAAAACAAGAACAAACAACATTTACCTTACTTCACACCTGCAGAACTGTATAAGGAGGCCTTAGCATATGAAACATACCTAAAATAAAACATACTTAAAAGAACATCATTGTGATATGTTCCCTCAATTCATTTAACCCATATAAAGCGTTTCAAGTTACTGTCACTTAGATTTTCACACCAGTATGCAAAATTTTAATCCAGAAAACTTTTAAAGCCATATCTAGAATGCTGCTAGAAGCCCCAACACAGTTCTTTAACTATTTTAAATAGGTGACTTGTAGATTTAACAATCTTACTTACAGCATGGCTTTCCAGTTCAGCTATTTTTTCAGGGGTTTCAGAGCCAAAAAAATACATCCTGATAACATGATCTGTACTGCCTGTTGCTAGAAATGTACCACCTGAAAATTCAAACAGTAATTAAAAAGCTGACACAGATAAGAATTTTAATTTGTTACAATATCAGGTAGAACATGATAGATTAAAATTCTGACAAATGTCAAATTTCTTGCTGTTTTCCCACCACTATACAAAGGTGGAGTGAAAATTCATTTTTTTAAAAAAATCCTTTTTAGCCATAAATAATAAAAAAGTAAAATCACTAAATTTTAGTATGAAAGATTAAAGGAAACTATAATAATGAGAACTTTCTAAAACAAGGTTGCAGTTAAAATTATATACTGTTTTTAGAGTAGAAAGACTTCTCCATACTTCAAAAGAGTGTGTTACATTGGCAATTTTTCACTGGAAATACCCACATATTGTAAATGAAATTAAGGGTCAAGCAGAGAGATTTTATAGCAGGGAAACAGTAAAAGGGTGAAAAAAATCTAGACAACACATTTTTCATTCTCCTGCTTTTATTTATAAAGGATTCATCCAATCACTGGGAACTGAAGGAAGCACAGTCAAAACATACAAGACATTAAGCCATGTGCAGAATGCATGCAAAGCCAATAAATTCACATTACACATTTTAAATATACTGTTGCCCCTTATAAGAATGCTGGTCAATTTCAGGGCTTTACAGCTGGTCAGTTTTGGTTACTGGAGGAAAAACTGATAGGACCTCACACTGTGTATTTTATTTACATTATGTACATGTATCCTGTTTCTCTTAACACAGATGAATCCAACTCCAGAAACCCCAGCTCAGCCACCATCTGGAACAGCTACCTTCAGCGCTGTCCCGCCAGGTCTCCACCTGTCCTCTTAATGGCTACAGAGCCTTCCCCAGCCCAGATGAGCTATCACCCTCCAATCACAAGCCAGAAAGGAAGCAGCAGATCTGTCACAATACCTTCAGCCAACCTACTGTTTTTGTGATGGATCTTCAGAGCATTTCTGAACGCACAGAGCATATATATATACATACACACACACACACACATACACACACACACACACCCCCACTGAAAATGCAAGAGATCATGTAGTTCTCTAGATTGGAGGTATCAACAGGGCATATCAGACATGTTCTATAATGTCATGTAAGAGCCCAACATTGTATTTACAGCTACACTCTTGTTGCCCAACTAGGAAGAGCGCTCCAGAAGTAGCTGATGTGCTCAGCACAGGACAGGGCAAAGTAACTTACAACTGGACCTTGCAACAAGTTCTTTGTTAAGAAAGTCTTTGTCCATTCTTTCCCCGATGCTGAACGTTATCCATCTGCTGGCCTGATCGGCTGTCCCGGAAGATGCCCTACCTGCCCAGAGCCTGCATCCAAGGTGTTATGAAAAGGTTGCGAGGTTCATCTGTCTCTGACAACTACCCCATGCTGCTCATCCACATAGACGCTTATGATACTGCCAGGTATGACCCTAATCAGATCAGCAATGACTGCAGGGATCTGGGAGCAAGTCTGAAGGAGTCAGGGGTGTAGATTCAGATATTATGGAAAACCTAACTATAAGATTTGTTAAGCACTGGAAGAGGCTTCTGCAGGAGATTGACAGGGATTGCACATTGGAGGTTTTTAAAAACAGGTTGGACAAACACCTGTCAGGGATGGTCTAGGCATGCCTCGGGGCAGGGGGCTGGACTAGATAACCTCTAGGTCCATTCTAGCCCCTACATTTCTATGATTCTATAAAACAAGGTTTTGTAGGAAGAACAGGATAAAGTTATATGGATCCTTACATCCAATTCTGGAGTGTAAGGAGAGGAATTATAAGACTTATTACAAATGTAGGACAGTTGAAATTGACAGAATGTTTCTGTACGTTAGTGGAAAAAAATGACCGATATCAACATGCATACAACTTACCAATGCTAAAAGAAGAACAAAGCATCTGAACTCCAGGCCTGGATTTCTCTGTAAACTTCACTGGCCGATTACTTTAAAAGAAAAAAGTTGCTGAAAAATCAGGACATGCAACGTAAAGATTAAAGGTTAACACAACCTTCCAAAATCTCAGTTCACATTGCCACAAACACATGCACAAATCACCAATGCTGAGGATCTAAAGTGTATTTGTTTTCTTTGTGAGAAGTCGGAATTACAGTAAGCTGTTTGATTTTTTTTTTTAGGGCTGTTGATCAGTTAACTCATGCGATTAACAAAAAAATTAATCACAATTAATCTGTTTTAATCGCACTATTAAACAATAGAACACCAACTGAAATTTATGAAGTATTTTGGATGTTTTTCTACATTTTCATATAGTATTCTGTGTTGTAACTGAAATCAAAGTGTATACTGTTTATTACAAATATTTGCACTGTAAAAATAACAGTATTTTTCAATTAATCTCTTTGTTGTGAAAGTGCAACTTATAAATGTAGATTTTTTTTGTTACATAACTGCACTCAAACAGAACAATGTAAAACTTCAGAGCCTACAAGTCCACTCAGTCCTACTTCTTATTCAGCCAATCGCTAAGAGAAACAAGTTTGTTTACATTTATGGGAAGATAATGCTGCCCACTTCTTATTTACGTCACCAGAAAGTGAGAACAGGCATTTGCATAGCACTTTTGTAGCCGGCATTGCAAGGTATTTACGTGTCAGATATGCTAAAAATTTGTAGGCCCCTTCATGCTTCAGCCACCATTCCAGAGGACATGCTTCCATGCTGATTACGCTCGGTAAAAAAATAATGCGCTAATTAAATTTGTGACTGAATTCCTTGCAGGAGAATTGTACGTCCCCTGTTCTATTTTACCTGCATTCTGCCATATATTTCATGTTATAGCAGTCTTGGATGATGACCCAGCACGTTGTTCATTTTAAGAACATTTTCATGGCACATCTGAGAAAACGCAAAGAAGGTACCAATGTGAGATTTCTAAGGACAGCTACAGCACTTGACCCAAGATTTAAGAATCTGAAGTGCCGTCCAAAATCTGAGAAGGACGAGGTGTGGAGCACGCTTTCAAAAGTCTCTGAAGAGCAACATTCCACTGCAGAAACTACAGAATCCGAACTACCAAAAAAGAAAATCAACCTTCTGCTAGAGGCATCTGACTCAGATTATGAAAATGAACATGCCTCAGTCTGCACCGCTTTGGATTTTTATCGAGCAGAACCCGTCATCAGCATGGACGCATGTCCCCATGAATGATGGCTGAAGCATGAAGGGACATATGAATCTTTAGCGCATCTGGCACATAAATATCTTGCGACGCCTGCTACAACAGTGCCATGAGAACACCTGTTCTCACTTTCAGGTGACATTGTAAACAAAAAGCGGGCAGCATTATCTTCTGCCAATGTAAACAAACTTGTCTGTCTGAGCGATTGGCTGAAAGAGAAATAGGACAGAGGACTTGCAGGCTCTAAAGTTTTACATTGTTTTATTTTTGAATGCAGGTTTTTTTGTACATAATTCTACATTTGTAGTTCAACTTTCATGATAAAGAGATTGCTCTACAGTACTTGTACTAGGTGAATTGAAAACTACTCTCTCTTTTGTTTTTATATAATGCAAATACTTGTAATAAAAAAATATAGTGAGCACTGTACTCTTTGTATTCTGTGTTGTAATTTAAATCAATATATTTGAAAATGTAGAAAATATCCAAAAATATTTAAATAAATGGTATTCTATTGTTGTTTAATTGCACGATTAATCAGATTAATCGTTTGACAGTCCTTTTTTTTTTAAATATATTCGTAAATTTATGAATACACACCCTAAAATAGCAGAGGTAATATGAGTTCCCCACAGTTTGGGTTCTCTCTCCTTTGCACATCTGATTTACACACTCCATGACACGTCCAGTAAGTGCTATGCTGGTGACATTGTACCACGTGTGGAGCTTGGCCTACAGGGGTAAGGTATGTCACAGGATTCTGCAGCTTCATGTAATTTTATGAGGTATAAAACAGATTTAAAAATCAAAGTTTTGTAAAGATATGCAACTGTTGAGTAAAAAGCTTGGTTTCATGCTCTGGGATGATGCAATGTCACCAGCTAAGCATGAGTTGCAATCACTCATGAAACAGATACTGATAAATATGGATCTGGGAGAGATGAAAAGGTAAGATTTTAAAAAGTCCATTATATGCCCAACTTTGTCAACTAAGAAAAAAATCCTGCAGCTGAAAGGCTGTTCTACTCCAAAAATTAACTGTAAAAATGGCATTATATGTTTCCATGTTAAATACCTTAATGACTTCCAGAACACATGTATTTTGTTTACAAACCCCCCTCATATTATAAGGCAAGAATTGTGTCTTATGTTTGTACATCACCCAGCACAATGGGGGCCAAATCCTGATTGGGGATTTTGGACACAATAATATTAAATGTAAGGTGCTTTGAGATCTACAGTTGAAATGCACTATAGAAGTAAATATTACTTGTATATATTTTTTAAACTTATTTTTTAACTACTAGCCCTATAAACTAAAACTGGGAACAGAGAGTGAACCTGGGACTTTTCTGTGTCATGTATCATTAAAAAGCTCTTTGGGCCAAATTGTGCCTTAGTAACACCTTTGCAACTACACTGCCTTCACTGGCACAGGCATAAGTGATTTCTTTTCACAATCTGAATTAGACTTTTTTGCTCAAGTATTGGAAGTTTCCACATTAGACATACTGGAACAGTTCAACAAATTTGAGTATTCTGTATTAGATATTATGAACACTTCCATGGAATAATATTAAATATATTCTGATCATGGATTCCTGCTTAGTACTAGGAATAGCCTAATTACTAATTTAGTAAAAAAAACCCATATCAAAACAGTAAATTGTGGCAGTTATGAACTGAATGACAGCAGCATCTTTTAAATACATTTTTACACACAAGTTTCATGAAATGAACAAAAGTAAGGGGTCCCAGAACAACAGGACTGTCAAACTCAAAGACAGCAAAAATACCTTTACGATATGGGTCTAATATACTAAGATTTTCAATTTTACTTTTCCCACAGCATTTCTGATGTCATAAGAAGCTAGTGAATTGGTTTGTTTGTTCCTCTGGACAATGAATCAATCACAATTTTGTAATAAATGCAGTGTGTAATGGCACTTAAAATATTCTGTAGGCTGTTGTGTGGGATATTAAGCTTTCCGTGTGTAAACATCAAAAGATTATTTATACGTAACAAGTCAATTTACACCCCCCAAAATAACTGCCATCTTGTAATCAAGAAAGGAGAAACATCTGAAGAGCTCAACAGCAACCCACTTACATACCTGAATTTCATGGAATCTGCATCCCATTGCCAAAAGCAAACTGTTCCATCTGCACCAGTAGATACCATGTAGCGCATGGAGCCTTTGACCATTGGACTAAACTAAAGTTAAAGCCATACACAAGAAATGTTAAGATAAAAACTTGCCAACTTTTTCTTTTTAATGACAATGTTCCCTGTTTGAAATTATTTTATAAGTAAGGAAATAAGTTAACTTTTTACAAATTCATATAATTTTTTAAAATTATTCTAGATTCTAATGAATTATGGGAACAGTTGAAATTCAATAGGTCCTGAAATCGAAAGTTTGCGTCTTAAATTCCCTTTTTAAGTTGGGTTTATCTTGTGTATTCCAGCCATGACTATATTTAAAAAGAAAAAAAAGAGGCAAGTGCAGGAGATGTTTTACTCCTTTTAAAAAAAACTCAATTGACTGTCGCAGTTCATTGAAAATTTGTCAGTGAATCATTCTAGGTAGCAAACACAGAATTCTAAAGACAGTGGAGGAAATCTGCACTAAGCAGGTACTTGTTATAAATTCTGTTTTAACCAGGTCACACAAACTAGCATTGTTTAACCATTTACAGGTACTTGCTCTGTACATGTAAGTTCACATACTGATGTTTTTCTTTAAGGATACTGATTCAAAGCTACACAGGTGGCTACCTATTTAAAAATAGCTACACAGGAGATGTGAAAAGCAACATACATAGTGGTTAACTTTTTTCAACTCTTCCCAACACCAAAAACCTTTTGTAATTTTGTAAAAGTAGCATTAAAATTACAAAGCTTAGCTACAGCCAACACAACTGTCTCAGGTACAAATACTCAACAAGTCCACCAGCCTACTCGCATTCTGCATTTTAAAAGTCAGGGATAATGGGTGCTGAGACAAAGCCATGCTTACAAGCACCACAAACTGTGCAGGAATGAAAAGGAACCTCAACTCCAGAGTGCTGTAGGGAAACAGAATTGGGTGAAAGAGAGCTCATCTTCTACTGATTTCTGTAAGACAAGGGGGTGGTAACGATGCCAGCCTTCCACTCCTCTCTCCCAAACTAGCTTGCACTGGTGACAAATTGTATACATTTTCTAATAAATAACCTGCTGTATGATTTGTTAAAAGTGGAATTACAAGGTCCTAAACGATGCAAAGTTTGGAAGACCATGATTAACACACAGCACTCACATTAAAGTACATTATATATTGAAACTAGAGAGTGGATTACCTACTACGCACAACAGAACATACAGAATACACTTGTGCATTGTTTGTTCCCAAAATAAGAGTCCTATGGTTGCATGTTTTAAGGTAAAGTCAGAAACTGTGGATTGCTGTTTCTCAAGCTTTGGGTGTTTTTCTTAACACATTATCAAATCAATTTAATTCTGAAATATAAAGTTTCAGAATACTTTATACAAGTAAGTTTAAAATAAATTAATATTTAACCTGAGAAATAGTTCTTTGAAAGGAATATTCCCAACATCCTAACATACAAGTGGGATGTGAAACTGATTAATCTATTTTTACTCTAATCTGAGAGAAATGGAAACAATGTAAGTGACAAGAGTAGATTAAATATTTTAAAGTATTGATTTTAACAATTTATGTTGACATAAAACAGTTAAGGTAGTGTGTTTTCGTGCGTATAGGAATTTTATTTTTGTTTTGTATCCTTCAGTATTAATATATTTTCTTTTAAATGAAATATGTAAATTTTATCCTAATATTGTCCTTTTATTAAAAAAGAATCAAAACTATTAACTTTAGGCACCTATAATTTTGAAAATTCTGACCTTAGTAAATGTCAATACCAAACATACACTTTGAAAGAAAATTCAGTCATGTCAAAGCCACAAAGTTTAAAATAACTTGCCACATTTACCTACCACTCTGCTGCCGCTCCCCCTCCAACCTATCAGAACTTCAATTTGCTGTAAAATTTTTACTGATTAGGAGTTATTTGTCTCAAAATACAAAAGCAGTAACTAATTTTCACTGTCAGAAGGTATTAACATAACATAGCCAATAAATCCAGGCTCTTATCACATGGGCAGCAGAATTTCCCTAGACTTTGGCCACCAATTGAGAGAGTCCGGTACTTGTTCTCCTATAGGTTAGATAATCTTAGTGCATCCTATGACTAGTCTAACTGCTATTACTGAATTAATTTCTCTTTAGCTTTCTTGACTCATGACACAAAAACATCCCTGGTCATGTCTACACTAGAGGCATTAGAGCAGCACAGCTACAAAACTGAAGCTATTGTTACCTATCAGCTCTGTGTTCTTGGGGAACCAGAGTGCAGTACCCAGCCTGTCTGACCCAAAGAAGACCTTCCCCCTCCACCCAGCCTTTGCTTGAACCAAAGCAGATCAGAAGAAAGATTTACAAAAAGCAATGAAAAGGCAGTGGGGGAAGACACCTAAACTCCTCTGGACAAGGGTGACAGGATTAAGGAAACTCCCCTAGCCTCATTTGCATCAAAGATGGGGCAGGGATGCATCTCCATTAGCATACAGAATGGAGAACCGAGATTTCCAGGCAAGAACCACACTGAACTATGGGACCAGAAAAGCAGGAAAGCACTGCATGACGGGGATCTCTGCTCCAGATGTTAATGAACCCACACCAGCACACACCCAGCTCAGTAGTTATCAGACCAATTGTACTAATAAATCCTTTAATGGTATCCAAAACATTGAAGCTGCCTAATTGCACTGTGGGCTCCCTGGAAGGAACACCGCCCACTGCCAGGAATGATCAGCTCCTATTGTCTAGCCTGAACAAAACAACTTTGGTATACTCCCTTGAGCCATCAGTTTACACACAAACAAATCTAGTGTTCTCCCCTGAACCACTGTTCTTTCCCTACAAAAACCCCTACACAAGCTCAAGTGTTCTGATGCCTGGATCCAAAATCTACATTAGATCCATGGGGACTTAATCTTCTCCTGACTGATCATGCCGGGGGCTTTGCAGGTCTCCAGCATTCCGGACCCTCAGCTACCACCACCACCTAGAAATCCTGATTGATTCAAGCTTCATGGAGTGATGAGAACCCATCTCTCTCTCTTTCTAGGTATAGCCTTCTGACCCTCACTTGTGTGATCAGTTATAGTTTTCTAAACCTGACTTTTATAATCAAATTTAAGTTAGATTTAATATTATAACTGTTTTGTTTTTTTGGCTCCCCTATAGTTACCTGGCAATAAATAACTTTCATGGTTAAGCTGGCTGCTTCTCTCTCTCTTTCCCCCGCCCCCTGGGTGTTTTTTTGGCTTCCTCATTTGCTCTGCGGCAACCCTCCTCATACCTAAGATAAAGATCCCTGCAGTGCCCAAAAATCCTGTGTGGTTTGCTCATCAAGTGGGTTACTACCAGAACAACTAATGTGAAAGTGGGAATAGGGACGTGCTGAACCTTGGACATGAGGGTGGTAGCTTGCAAGTGCTGCTCAACCCAGTCTGCTAAGTCCAGGGGCATATAAGGGTGGCAGACTGAAAGTGCTGCTCGACCCAGGTTGCTCAGGCGTACTCTATTCCGGTGCAGTGCCCAGGGCATATGAGGGTGACACCTTGGAGGTGCTGGTGACCCAGCCCGCTGAATCCAAGGGCCTATGAGGGTGACAGCTTGGAAATGCTACTCGACTCAGCCTACTGAGTCCAGGGACATGTAAGGAGTTAGCTTGGGAGTGCTGATTAACCTGGTCCTCTCAGACGCGCTGTGTTAATGTGTGTGTGTGTTCTCGTTCATCTGACTCTAGGGCTGGAAGAACCCCACCCTGGGGAACCTAGGTCCTGCAGGATAGCTCCACCGGGAGGGAACTTTCAGAAGGGAGAAGTAGAGCTCTGTATGAGAACACAAGTGACACAAGCAGTACATTGATAGAATTACAGAACCCCCCCCCCCGAAGAGAAACCCTAATAAATGAGCATACCCCAAAGTAACAGGTAAATCTGGTAACACTATGCCACTCTAACCCTGTAGCATAGACACAGACTACAGTTACGGAATGGGTTTTTCCTGTCACTGTAAGAATTCCAACTTCCAAAGCAGCAGTAGCTGGGTCAATGTAAAAGCTTTTTTTCGGTTGACCTAGCTATGTCTACCCCAGGGATTAGTTTGGCACAGGTACGGTACTCAGGTATAGATTTTTCCACACCCCTAAATGCTATAGCTTTGTTGACCTAAGTTTTGAGGATAGATTTTTTGTGCAATTTATCTCAGATTTTGTTTACAGGTTTAGCCAGCCTAGTGCCTTCAAGTTTACTTTTTTTATAAATGGAATTCTGTGATTTGAGAGCCACATGGGGCTGACTGGCTTCTCTCTTCACAAGGCTTGTCTCTAAGGTGCCACAAGTACTCCTGTTCTTTTTGCAGATACAGACTAACATGGCTGCTACTCTGTAACCTGTTTAATGTCTGAACTTCTTTGTTTGCTTTTTGAATGTCTTGCATTTCAATTTATTGGAACACCTATAAAAATATTTATATGTACTTTCCTCAAGTCAAGACCTTTACAGTATTTAAGCACTGCATGAGTTTTTTTAAAAAACACTATCAGCCAAAATTCTAGTGTGTAAGAAGTGTAGGGTGTATCAATCAGGTTGAGGCAAGAGAACAGCATAATAAATCTGACTCCTGAATGTTGTCTTTTACAGTATTGCTGTTTGTTTCTTTTTGGACAATACTTTTCGCTTACACACATTTGTCAAAAGAAGATACTAGATTTTTATTCAATACTACAATTCTTACTAACAGCGAAATAAAACCACAAGATCAAATAAAACATGTTGCTTTCTGTTTTACACTAAAAAACAGTCAATGGTTTCTACAATGAATTTGAAGGCATAAGACTAAACATCATTACGGTATTAGTATGTTTTAATGCTTATGTGCTATTAGATGTTGATAACACAAAGCTACTACACGAAGGATAGACATGCCCATTAATTAGAAATATACCTGTAAAGATGTAATGGATCCCGTGTGTCCCTGAAGCACAGCAACTGGTGCGCAAGTTCTCAGGCACCATACCCTGATCATTTTATCACAGCTTCCAGCTGCAATCATAGTGTTTTCATAATTCACAGCCATATCTGAAATCTCGGCTGAATGACCTCGTAGTGTGGCGAGCAACCGGCCATTGTGAGTAGACCAAATTTTCACTAAGCAATCATCTGAACCCTAAGAAAAAACGGTTACAGAACCTGGCATAAGTTCAAGTTTATAAAATACTCAAGATACTGTCTGCTTCAGTTTTGTCTTTAAAGATGATGAACTCCATTCTGAGTCTGGAAAATTAAGATTTTCTATTAAACCCTGCTTATGCTATTGGTGTTTATGGAACCTAAATTTAGTCATATTGCATAGTGGCTCGAGTCACAAAAAGACATAGGCACTTTGCCATCCCTTGGAATCCACAGCTCTGAGTTAGGCACCTAGGCTGCTACTATAAAACAAGGGGAGAATTAAGCACCCAAGAATGGAATCCACAAAAACGAGCACACAGTGGAGAGCATCTTAAATTATCCAATAGGAAATACTGAGAAGGATGTGAACTAAGCCCCACCCCTTTAATCGAATTAGGTATCTCTCTCTACTTGGGATTCTCACCCATGAACCTTCACCTGGAGTTAGGTGCCTAAACTGGTTTTTTCAAGAAACAGCCATGGAAAGAGGGAGGGAGGAGGAAGCAGCCTCCAACTTTTAGCCCAGTGGTTAGAGCACCCACCTGGGGTGTGTGGAAGATTCAGATTCAATTTCCCCCTCTGCCTAACATGGAGTAGGGACTTGAACTTGGATTTCCCACCTCTCAGGTGAGAGCCCTAGCCACTGGACTATAGAGTATTTTGGTGTGGGTCTCAATCTCTCCTGTTGAGACTATTCCATTGTGCATAAATAGTTAAATATTCATTGAGCCAAAAAGAGAAGGAAAAAAATAAGTATAATCCAAGAGCTACAGCACTCACCTGAGAGGTAGAAAATCCAAGTTCAAATTTCTTTGCCACATCAGGTATAGGAGAGAAATGAACTAGGAACTCCCACATGCAATTGAGTGCCCTAGTCACTGGAATAAGATTATAAGAGAGGCTGCCTCCTTCTCCTCCCCCTGCCCCACCACTCCCTTTCAGCACTGACAGAGTGTTCTGGCAAGCTCTGAGAATAACTCGATCAAGCCTCACAAGCGGGACAACACCCAGTCTGAAGACCCTGCTGGGGCTTAGACAGGAGAGAGGCACAATGAGTGTGTGCATACTCATTAGCAGAAACCTAGGCATCTAAGGGACACTGCTGGTGGGAACTCAGACACTAAGGAATTTTAGACACCAGCTGAGCAGAGGTTTTGAGGATCTCAGTGGTGTCTAAATGTTGGATTTAAGTATCTAACTTCCATTTTAGCTGCTTAAATTATTTTGTTAATCTACCCCTAAGTGGAAAAAAGTTAGTTTCAGCCTGGTTGATGACACAAAAGCGATCCCTTGTTATTTTGGCTTACTCTGAAGTTCACAGTACCTAGTTTCATCCAAATAGATAACAGCAGTTTCTGATATCAAACACAAGCAGAAGACATTTGAAATGACATCAAAAATAATTGACTTTTTGTTAATTTTCCCTCCATTACCAATCCCCAAAATAATGGCTATTAAACAAAAGCTCTATCCCATAAAACCAGCCGCCTTCTCCACTATTCACAAACATGCAACACCCAAAACAGAAATGTATCAGAGAAAAAAGCATGTATGTAGATATCAGTACCTAATAAGGAATAACGGCTAACAGAGTTCAAAAATGCCCCCCTCCATACACATGCCAAACAGTTCACCCAAATGAAGTGCAAGAGATAATTAGCTTTTATTTCTAAACTTTAAATTTTGAGGTCTGAATATTTCAGGTATAAATACTGAGCATTTAAAAGCTACTTTCTCGATATCCGATTAGAAATAGTTCTAGAAGACCCATCATTCACAACATAAACTCACAGTAAATATTCTGTGTCCGGTCCGATCAAATGCAACACAGTAGACTGCAGAGAGATGGCCAAGAATCCGCCTATGCATCCTTATGTGCTGATACATACTTCCTGGAAATGATGTTCTATATGTTGCATACCCAGTTAATTGTTTTGCACGATTTACTTCCACTAAAACAGAAATACAAATAAATTAAAGAATGCAAGCAAAAAAAAAAATCATATGAAAAGCCATGTTTAAAAATTATTTCTAGAGGACCTAGATAATAATAATAATAAAAAAACAGGTCTCCTGTAGATAGCCACTCTGTCTTGCTTCCATAACCAACAGATTACTGGATTTAGTAAAGTGACTCTCTAGCTTGTGCACAGAACTCCAAAATTTATTCTGAGTTTGTGGGTTTATGTTACAAAGAAGTGGGGCATTTTTTAAATTTAATCTCGCCCCAAATAAAGTAGTTTTTTTTTTTTTTTTTTTTTTACAAAGACAGCATCTTCTACCTTGTATTTTGCCATGTACTTTCATAAATTAGGTAAACAACAGAGTCCTTTTAACCAAACACCACTGACTTGCAGATCCCATAAGTATCTCTATTTGCTTATTAGTACACTGGGTTTTTTAAAGCAGAAAGACTTTCATTTAGAATTTAACATCTTACTCCTGCAATGAATTCTACATGGGTGGACCCCTGTGATCATGCAGAGCCCCACTGAAGTAATATGAAAATTCTATAGGTAAACTTCTAGAGCTGGTTCTTAAATGCAATTTCCATCACTATTTATATGAAGAGAAGCATCGGGAGTATAAGTGTGAAGAAATACATATCACACTGAAGTTAGAAGTGATTTTATCATCTACGTACCAAGGTTTGGTGGAGGGCCATAATTCACAGGAATTTCAGGAGGTCTTCCTCTACGAAGAGCAGCTAAAGCAGAGCCCTTCCAAACAGTATTCCTGCAATCTTTAACATCAATATTATTTGCATAGAAAGTTACCCATAAGAGCACATTTCAGAAAAGCAACACAAACGTTACTGTTCTAAAATCCATTATAAAGTTTAGCAAAAATAGTAACGAATAAGCCTGCCGAAGGGCCTCGTACCGCAATATTAAATTTAATAAGAGCTGAAGGAGCTCAGAACCTCACAACCTAAAACTTTCCAACAACAGTTTGAAAGCCTAGTTTTAAGACAGGTTATGATACTGTCCTGGCAAGGGAGGTTTGATAATGACACACAGTCACTTGCTCCAAAGGCTCAGAGGACTTCAGTTATTTGTGAAGTACCAACCTACTCATTTCTGCACAAAATACAGATGCTGCATTCTCCAGTAAATGATTTACTAATTGAGTTATTATTTGCATTACTGATGTTGTGATAAATAAAGCAACAAAACTGGCTATTCGAAGTCAATGTATAAAGTTTTCTTGCATAATATATTTTTAGCACCATCTGTCTTCATGGCAGTTTACAGATAATAAAAATAAGATCACATATATCCAGGCTATTCTTGAAAAGTATTTTGGGTCCCTTTTTCCAAAACAATGGAAGCACTTAAAGATTTATTTAAAACTAGAAGCTCCCCCTCAAAGAGCTGCACTCTGTCCATCTAATATCACCATAAGAGACTTTTTTTTTTTTTTTTTTTTTTTTTTTTTTTTACACACATTATATGTAAGTAGCTAGTACTACAGATCGGGTTGCACAAGCATTTCCATTCTACCCGTTTTATATCTTTCCAACATTACCACCTTTTAGGCTGAAATTTTATAGGATTGTTTTCTGCCCAAAGGTGGCTTTTATTTATTTATTTTTAAATTTGTTCCAACAGGTCAGCTGTTTGACTACAGGAAGAGAGGAGACTTTCCCCAATATTAAAAGTTTTTTATTTTAACAGGTCGAGTGCTGAAATGGCAGCAAGTTTGATTCACAACAAACGCAAAGTCACTGCCTCATTCACTGTGGAGCTTGTAAAGTGCAGAAGAGAGGTAACTGGGAAATGCACTGGCATCCACTAAAATAGTTCCCCATCATAAAATGTTTTTTTCAGTTAAAAAATACAGACCCCACAGAATTTCATATACACACACACACAAATATTCTGGAAAAACCTGAAGGTCTTACTGATTACTTAATCACGAGCCTAGCATTACTGTCAAACTGCCATGATCAGGAATGAGACCCCTGACTTCACATGTATTACTAAAATGTGAATGGGAAGACACTGCCGGACTGGTTTTGGCACAATTGGTGGCGTTATAGTGAGCCATTTCTGTCAAACACAAAGTGCAGGAGCTCTCCTACTCCAAAAAATGGATCACTACCATGTTATCCCCCTTGAGATCCACAAGCAGAGTCAAAAAGGGACTGGCATTTGTGTACAGAGTGCCTTGATACACTGAAAAGCCCCATCATGATCTGATGCAGATACTCAGAGAGGTATCTCCACAAACTGAGATTGGAATGGACCTCAGCTGAAGCCAAGAACTCCTGGCGGTAAACGAAGGCACATAAAACCAGAGCATTTCCAAAAGGCTCCAAGGGAGAACATTACTCCAAATAAAAACTACTCTAAGAAGGGTTTGGGTTGGATTTTATAATATTTTGTCCTCAACTATTAAGTGGCTTTTAGGCATTCTCTTCCCCCACTTTGTTCTCGCAGGTCACCATGTTTACGAATGACCCATCAACAACTGAAGTGGGATTAAAGACAGGTAGAGCACTGGTGACAGCAGTCTTGTGCCAATCTGACAGGTAGCAAAAGGTTGTGTTTTTTAAAACATCTTGTCATGACTGTGAGAAGAGGGTTTCTTTGCCTCTTCCATAACATCCACAAATTTTCAATTAGTGGATCTGTTCAGTCATAGACAGCTTGACTAGTACTGGCTACCTTCACTGGATGGCAGATACACGTCCCTCCTCTCTGAAAGAGATTGTCATGCCTTTCTGTAGGAAAAGTAAGTTGCCAGCTTCTATGAAAGAAGCAATTGTGCAACATTGCTCAAAAATTAAACATCACTTACATTCACAATCTAGCAATAAACACCAAATGTCTATTTTTACATTTTTGGAGGTGCAACTACACCTTAATCTGCTCAGAAACTGAAGAAGCTGGCTTAAGTGAAGTTTCACACTTATCTCCATGCATAGCATACCTCAAGATTAAATTGATACAACAACAAAAGTATGGATCAAATTAGCGAAGTGCAGGTCAAAGAAACGCAACTCATGGTCAAGTGCAAATGAAAAAAGCTGTCCTGGTCATTGATGTCACTGAGAGCAGCTGGGAATCCAACAGTACCCAAACGCCAAATGCTCATAACAACCAGCAGGTACATACCCAGAGTAAAGGCACACATATAATCACTGACTTATCTTCCAGTTGCTTCCCCTCATCCTACCAACACCTTTTCCTCTTTATCTGGATTGAACATAAGCAAGCTAGCCCTCATCTGTGCCCCTATCCACGCACTGGGCAAAGTATTTGGAAAGTACTAGGTGGACAAGGTGAGATATCTCTGCATTTGCTTCTCTATCGGATTCTGGGTGAAGTCAGTCCATTGTTTTTGATCTGTAAAGCCCTAACTGGCCACGGTTGTTTCAGTTTCCCCTCCTAGTCTTGGAAAATTTGCGGGGTTTACTTTTGTTTGCTTTTAATACATGGCAATAGCACTCAGACCCCTGGACAGGCTTCCCTTTTCCCCCGCCCCCAACAGTATTGCAAAAATTTAAATAATTAAAAATAAAACAATACCTTTTGCTGTACGTAGCAATGACTGCCTCCCTGCACCAAGTAAGGAATTCACTCGTGAAATGCTGGGTGGAATCTCTTTATCCAGTATAGGGCCAATACGCTTGCAAATTTGCAACAAATGATCTGGAGCCACATGTTTGTTGGATAAGACCTGATAAGAATTTAAGTTTAAAACAAATATGGTATATCTAAAATAGATGATTCTATGTATGTCAGTATTTACTTTAACATTTAGAAGTGCCTAAATATTTATATTCTATAATTCATAAAGCAGAATCAGCTACATGAACTCTGATCTTTACAGTAGTGAATTACCCAGGAATGGGAAAGCTGTTGTAGAGAGACATACTATACATCAGCATCTTACTATGGAAAATACAGACTTCACACAAATGGCTCATACTGGAGCACCCTCTCATATTCAGTATTTTCCACAAAAGATATTTTACTACAGTTAAGAGTAAAGCTTTCAGATAAGCAACACCATCACTTTGCTCCAGATGGACCCAAATTTCCGTGTTTCAATTCTACATGATGTAATCATGTCTCATGCTCACTTTTTTGGGGGTCTGATTTAACCAACACTCCACAAAAATATTAAGGCTCCTTGACTCATTTTTTGTCTACTGTAGGTCCAAAAAAATTAGGTTATGGTCAAACACAAGAGACAAATGAATATAACTGGCAATGCTGAATAAAAGAGTTGTACAAACTGGAAAGTTGTAGTCCACTGACATCTACCTAGCTCCTCTGGAAAGAGCACTGGATTCTTCAAGGAAACTATGAAATGCAGCAAAAAATCCTACTCACACTGACTCAATGGCAAAACTTCCAAAGTTTCTACAGACATCTTAGGGAAATAATATCATGTAATTTACCCACTCACAAAGGATCCTCAGATATAGTTAATTTAGAATTCAAGTGTACACAAGCACAACATCTTGCAACCAAAAATGCACTCGCATTTCTCATATTTTCATTTTTTCAAAGTTCGCTGCAAAAAACATGTGTACAACTTCATGACTGACAACCTACTTGAGTAAGAGTCAAAGTTGGGGTTCCCACAGCCTCCACAAATTGGCCACATTTTTGTTTATAAGTATGAATTAGTGTTCCCATAAGATGAAAATATCAAAATATCAATAAGTCAACCTTAACTTGAGGCTCAGTTGTCTCATAATCAGAAAAGTAAAAATCAGACCCCCACACACTTATTGCTGTACACCCATTTGGCAATTACTTGTCTTAATCTGCATATACGTTTCATATGTACATGGAGGATGAGTTACAGTTGTGAGAACCAAAACCACTGGCTCGACTTCTGTATATTTAAAAAGGGCAAACAACTTAAATTACACCCAAATTACCTTAAAGTTAAGTTTTCAAATAAATAAATTATAACACTTAGGACCAATAGAAAATTTTCTGTAATTTAAGAAATAAAAATGATTGTTTACACTGAAATTTTAAGAAATCCCCAGCAGTGTTTAAAGCCCAAAAACTGCAGCACTAAGAATCTGAAAGTGGAACTCACTTAATGTTAAGCTGACTTAATTGACATAAATACAAGTAGTAAGCAGAACGTAAACACGACAACTAAATGGAATTTTTACTATTTATTATTAGTGACAGTTAGTGACATTAAATTAGCTTTAAAAAAAATCCAGTGCTGTAAAGTAGTGTCATTTTAAAATTCTAAAACCATAATATTTATATTGCTTTTTGGCCTGAAGAAAAAATGTGATTACTCAAGACACTGAAATAAAGTTTATTCATTACTTTGTATTTGAAAACCTGACAAATGAATGCAGTGAAAGTCAGTGTTACTGCACACTGAAACATATCTGAATGTATAATACAGTAATCATGTTACTAAGATTGATTGCGAAACAATATTTGATAGATCAAGAAGTATACTTAAATCTTATTTATTGAAGAATGTTTGCCACATCCTGTAAAGAGACACAAGAGTACTGACCAAGATGCTTCAAAGTAGAAGGCTTAATTTTCCCCTTCAAGCACATTTACAAAATACAGTTTATAAAAAGAGATACTACCTTTGTGTAATTTATACCCAATGCAAGTCTCGTTAAAGGAAATTTTAAAAAGCCTAATAAAATATATATTTTTTTAATGGTTGGTTTTGAATTTTTGTGACAGCAGTTATTTAAGCTCAGGCTCAGATTCTGTAATGAGCACTTGGTGTGAGATGGGATACACCCAAATGGTCAACACTGCAGGTTTTGGGCCTTAAATGTTTGCCAGCTGTCCCTGAAACCCAAAACCAAAAGTGTGAAACTGATAAGCCTATTTTTACACTTAGACAATTAGAAGTATCTAAACAGCATAAATGGCAAAGTAAAAAAGATATGATAAAAACAGAAATTTTGATAACCTAAACTATTAACAGCATACACAGGAATTTTTTTTGTTGTTGTAGGGGAGAAGGGACACACACACACAAAGGCTCCAATCCTACAAAGTCACATGCACAGACAGATGCATGAAGCCCCAAAGTCAATGAGACTCAGCATAGGAATATATATGCCAGCACCACATTTGCAGAAGAATCGGGCCTACATACGTCCTTTACAAGAAAGCTTTCTGTGCTTACCTAAATTTAGGCCAGATCTTGGAAAGTAATCCTGTTGACTTCATGCAAGTAAAGTGAGCAGGACTGGTCCTTCAGTGTACTGATTTAAAGCAGTACTATATACATTTGCTCAAATAAGAGAGCTGTCAAATCCAAAATTACATTTGTGGCTACCTTTTTGTTTTTAACCTATAACTGTATTTTTCACATTTTTTAATTGTGTGTAGTCAATATCACTCTTTCCTCTGTACCTTCAGTCACATACCACTTTACTTTGTCAAAGTAGGGAAAAACATGAGGAAAAAAACAGAATTTGATAGTAAAACTCCGAAGATTAGCAGAGGAACTCAGAGGCTGGTTTATCACTTGTAACTAACTACTCCAAGCTTTTTTAAAAAAGTAATATAAACTGAACTACAGACTTCCCATACTGATGCTGTCCTCCCTTTAGTTTGTATCCACATAGCCACACATTATCATGCAGTATTTTAGAAACAGTAACACAGAACACCAGGAACAGTTACAACAATTTCAGAGTAGAGATGTAAATACATTTAGTGCAATTAATTTGGCACAAGTTATGCAGCCCTGAGCCAAAGGGCATCTTTTGGAACATTTTGATTATTAAGAACACACTATGGTCAGTAAATCAGAAAGACACCACTACAAATCCCCATCCACAATTTCTGCACCAGTGATTTTGTTTTCTAATCTGTTGAAAGCAGCAGATGTAGGAAACCAAATAGAAGATAAATACCATCCAATCAAAACCTGCTTAACAAGTCTCCTAGTGAAACACAGAAATGAAACCTCTTAACAGATTGGCTCTTCCCCATAGGTAGGCAGGAACAAGGGCAAGTGGCACAACCTCCAGCCCCGCCTGTGCTACATAACAATATCCTCCAATTAAAAACACCCCTAGCCCCTTATGTTTTTGTTTGTTAGTTTAAGGTACAGATGTCAAACACCCCTTCTAAAAGTCACCCTTCTGTCTCCTCCCAGACCCAGAGTGAAATTCAAAAATAAAAGTAAAGGCTCTTTTTATTAAGTGGCAGGTCTAACATTAACATTGTTATTCTAATTCAACATTGTTTTTAAATCTCACCAAATCTTCATAACTTCTACAATGCTCATTTCCTTCCCAATCCAACCTTTTAGGAAGCAACTAAATTGAGAAAGAAACAAAAATGAGTGATTAAAAGGGGAAAGGGTGAGGGGAGATCAAATTCAAAACAACGTGGGTTGGTTTTTTTTTTTTTAAAGGAGATGAATGACTTAAAGGAAAAAGGCACGAGGAGAGGGGGAAAGGCAACAGAGAGAGTCACACACACAGACCTGGTGCTGCTCCAGCTCCTGCACCAGCACCTGCAGGGGAAGGAAGAAACAGATGCACACGAGTTAGGGAGGGGGAACCAAACCTCGCCGTCGCTTCAGCGGCCGCCGCAGCTGCACAGGGCTCGGGGCCAGGCACCGGAGCCCTTGGCGGCGGCGGGGGGCTGCGGCGGGGGCGCGCGGCGCTGCCGGGCTCGACTCACCTCCGCCGCTCTCCGGCAGGGCCCGGTGCTCAGGAAGCGGGCGACGAGGAAGTAGAGCTCTGCAAGAGAGACGGGGAGAGAGCGATGAACGCGGGGGGGAGGGGGGAGCCCCTCAGCGACTGTAATTCATAATCATGACCGGGAAGATGGCGGCGGGGAGCAGCAGCAACCGGCGGCGCCCGGCCGGCTCCCTCGCGCGCTCGGCTGTTACCTGATTCCATGAGCGGCAGGGAGCCGCCGCCGCAGGAGGGGACCGAGGGCTCGGCCATGTCGGGGGCGGCCCAGCGGCTCCTACCGCTGCCCAGGCAGGACACAGGCTCAGGCAGCGTTTGGCGCGGGCAGGGCCCCGCTCGGCATAGTCCTATCAGCGCCTCCCCCACCGCGAGCGAGCCTCCCCCTCCTCGCTCTAACTCAGCCACGGCCCGGCCGCCATTGCCGCGGAGCGACCCGTCGCAGTGACGAGGCTGTCGTCTCCGCCGGGGAGGGGTGGCTGAAAAAATAGTCCCTCGCCGGGGACACAGGGGGCAGCGCTAGAGGGGAATGTTTATATTCTTCTGTGAACCCTTCTGGGGTAAAAAGCAGCCCGCGGCCTGTCAGTGCTTGAGCTAATGGGGAGGTCGCTGCTGCTATGGGTGCAGGGGGAAGCGAGATCCGGCCGCGGAGGGGGACGTAAGAAGAAAGGCCGTGACGAGACACTGAAGGAGCGTCTGCACGTTGGCGGCGCAGGCGCAGTGGGAGATGCGCGTGCGGCCGCCCGGCGACGTCCTGGGGGAGCTGCACCGGCAGCTGCTGCGCCGCGGCGGAGGCCGAAGCGGGCTGGTGATGGGGGGCAGGGACCGGGCAGCCTCCACCCGCGGGGCCTGGGCCGGCGGCTGCGGAGGGGCAGGAGGCTGCGCTGGGAAGGGTTCCCCCGGGGGTGAGGGAAGGGCGAGCGGTGGCGGCCCGGGCCGGGGCAACGCGCGTCTCGTCCCCGAGGGCGCTGCTGCCCCCTGCCCCCCTGTGACGGGAGCGAGCGACAACGGCGCCTCCCCTCGCCCCATGTTAAATCAGGCACCTCTTAGTGGGTCCCCTAGGCAGGAGGCGCTGGTGCCCAGCTAGCGCCGTTGGGTCGTTCTCTGACCCGTCCATCCCTGTGTTGCTTCCAAGTTGGTTCTCGCTTGAAGGGTCCCAGAACTCAAGATGGGCCGAGCACCTCCCTGGGCTGGGTTCCCAGCGAAGAGCCCACAGGGCTTCTAACTACCCATGTCCTTTTGCCTTGCAAACGTGTTCAGGTCACTGTCCCTTACTGCGCTACTTTTCACTCTCAACACTCTGCCTTTAGCTTCACTATGACCATTTACAAGTAAGGTTTGGATCGGGAGAGTCTGTGACGCTTTAAGGCCTATGCAAGGGATATGAGCTTTGCTACGCTGCCTGAGTTAGGGTTACCAACAGCACACAGTTTCCCCTGAGTATCCAAAAAATATTCTGTATTTCCATGAGGCTGCTGGCATTCACGCTCCACTGCAGTGTACTTTAGTCCAGATCATGAAAGGTATTTAGATGCCTAACTCCCACTGAAGGGGCGGAGCCAGGGGCTAGCCTCCCCAAGGAAAGATCCACCTACTGCCCATGTTGAAATCTTTATTGTGCTGTTTTTCCTCCTACCATTCCTTAGAATCATGAACGCTGTCATTTCATGATCACTTTCACCTAACTAGCTTTCCAGTTTCACACGCTCAATCAGTTCCTCCTGATTTGCCAAAATCAAATTTAGAAAGCCTTTCTGCAAGTTGCTATCTTCACCTTCTGAAATAAAAATAATCTCCAATGCATTTAAAAAATGTGTTGGTTTATTTGTGCCCTGCTGTATTGTTTTCCCAACAGATGTCTGGGTAGTTCAAGTCCCCCCTCAGCACCAAGTCCTGTGTTTTGGATAATATGTTAGTTTAAAAAAAGCCTCATCCACCTCTTCTTCCTGGTTAGGTATAGTAGACCCCTACTATGACATCCTTGGGGTTTTTTTACCCCTTTTATCCTTACCCAGAGACTTTCAACAAGTCGGTCTCCTATTTCCATCTCAACCTCACTCCAAGTGCATAGACCTTTGATACACAAGGCAACACCTCTTCCTTTTTCCCCCCTGCCTTTCCTTCCTGAGCAAGCTGCACCCCTTTCTATAGCCAGTCATGTATTATCTCACTAAGTCTCTGTGATGCCAACTATATCATAGTTGTGTTTATTCACTAACATTCTAGTTCTTCCTGTTTATTCCCCGTACTTCTTCCATGAGTATGCATCGTCCACATTTGTTGAACCCCTCAAAAAATTCTTTTAGATTGGTGGGGCATGATTTCCCTTCACAAAAGCTGTGTTTAGTCTTCTCCAACATAGTGTGCTATCTATGTGTCTGATAATTCTGTTCTTTACTATAGTTTCAATCAATTTACCTGGAATTGAAGTTAGGCTCACGGGCTTGTAATTGCCAGGATCACCTCTGGAGCCTTTTTTAAAACTCAGCATTATGGTAGCTATCCACCACGCATCCTGTACAGAGGCTGATTGAGGTGCTAGGTTACATACTAATTAGTAGTTCTACAATTTAATATTTGAGTTCCTTCAGAACTCTTGGGTGAATACTATCTGCTGTTTCTTTTGGCTTCTCTTAGGATAGCACACTACATTCCATTCTTCTTATTGCTTACAGTATCAGCTGCTGATAAACCATAGTTTCCCTTATCTGTGCACATTTAGCTATCATTGGACCATTGTGCACATTGTTCCAGGCATCCAGTATTAAATTATTTTCCATGTAATTTGTTGTGTGCTTCCACCCTTAAGCCATCTGTAACCACATCTAACAGTTCACCTTCTACCTGCTTTTGACTGGGTGCTTTGGAGCTTGGCCTTAGGCAGCTGGTCATTGCTTGAAAAGTTGATTCTCAATAACAGAAAAGGAAATATCACAGCCACAAAAAAATTCTGCAATTCTCAATTCTATCTTTTGTTTTAGTTCTGGGATTGTTTTTGTTACAAACATATCCATTTGTGGTTGACAGTGATACTTCCTCCTCTTTGGCTTTAGCCAATCTCGATCTGGCTTTCTTTTGGTATACTTTTCTAACCCATGGCACCCCTGTATTCACACCCTACATACTACTGCAATATTTGTACAAAATATGACTTGTGAGGCATATGAAAGCTAACAACATGGTTATTAATATCATGGTAAAATTCATATGTTAATATGTGAAATTATGAATTCCCTCTGCATGACATTAATAGAACATGTTTAAAACAAAAGAAGCCTAGTCTAAGTATAGGTGATAAACAGGTCTGTCCGAGACAAAATAATGGGTTTACTTAAATCTACATTAGCTGTAAACAAAGCTAAACCAGCAGGGATCATCTTGAGCCTGAACTGAAACAGAGAACATGGCTCCTGCACCTCAGAGACACAAGAAACTGAATACCCAGGAAGCCTTCCTGACTTATAAGGCAAAGAAATCCCTTTGGAAATGCAAGGAACAGAGACTCTGTATTGATCCTTCATCTAAAAGGAGACAAAGAAAGAAGTTACTAACTTTGAGCAGTAACAATGACTCTTCATGATGTGCGTCCCTATGGGTGTTCTTCCACTGTAGGTGACTCTCAAGCAGTGCCCACCCCTGGAGCTAAGATTTCAGTCAAGTCCAATATGAATGATAGTACTGTGGCACTAAATTTGGCATCTGCAAATGAATCCCCCAGGGTGGCAGTGTTCTGCAAAAGTGGGTGCAGATGCCCAGGTAGCTGCTCTGCAGAGTTCTGATAATAGGATACTTTCAAGAAGGTGACTGGAAGAGACTGGCCTCAGAATGCATGCACATGAAGATGGGGGTGTTACATTACACAAGTGGTAACAAAGTTTAATGCAGCCTGCAACCCACTTAGAGAGTCTTTGAGCTGAAATCACTGTAACTTTTGACTTGTCTGCAATGGAGAGTAAGATTCTCAGAAAGCTCTTGTTCTGTCCAAATAGAAGGCCCAGGCTCTCCTCGTGGTGAGCCTATGGAGGATTCCCTATTATCCTGATGTTTAGGATAAGAGGCTGAAAACTGAATAAGCTGATTCATGTGAAATGCAGAAATCACCTTGGGAGTGAACTTTTGATGTGATCTAAGTGTGACTTTGTCAGGCAAGAATACAGTGAAAGAATACATCAATACACCATCAAAGCCGCTATCTCCCCTATCCTTCTTGCAGAGGTGATGGTGATCAGGAGTGCCATCTTCGTGGAAAGGTGAGTTAATGAACAAGTGATCATAGGTTCAAATGGTGGACTGTGTCAGCCGTTTTAGCACTAGGTTGAAATCCCAGTGAGGAATGGGAAGTCTGGGTTGTGGGAAGAGGTTCATTATACCTTTGAGAAAATAGTTACTAACCTTCCATAACTGTTGTTCTTTGAGATGTGTTGCTCATGTCCATTCCATGCTAGGTTTGTGCGTGCCACGTGCACAGTTGTCAGAGATTTTTCCCTTAGTGGTAGCTGTAGGGCCAGCCCTAATGCCCCCTAGAGCTCTGTTATCACCCCACAACAGGAGGTGACACCACAAACCCAGTTGAGTTACCTGAGTGCTTTATCTAAGCCACTCAAGGACAAACTGAAGACAACAGCCCGAGAGGCCTGCCCAGCTAGGGGGGTCAGAGCCCACAGCAGTTCTCTCGGCTCTCAGACTGCACCCTGGGAGTGACAACCTGTCACAAAGGCAATCTGACTTGTCCTGTCAGTTCGATACATTGCATGCCCTGGGTTTAGATTTAGATGGCTTCGGTACCATTGATACCAAAGATATGGACAGAGCCAGAAATGGTTTTCTGCTCGACCGGGGCTCGCTACGGGGACACATGGACCTTTTCTTAGAGGCCTTACATGAGTGGCTCACAGGCATCTCCCTAGACTCATCTCCCTTAAAAGTAGAGGGTGCAGATACACCTACACTGGAGCACCCATAGGGACACTACTCAAAGAATCAACTGACCTGATCTCTCTGATGGGCCTGCTGGCAACACTAGCCAGTAAAACCTAGGAGACTGAGTGAGAAAAACCATCTCAATGTAGTAAGATGGCTTTTAAGTTTTAGATGCATTTTCACTTTTATTTGCTTGTAATCTATTCTACCTTCACTCCCTTCTATTTAGTATCACTTAATCCATGCACTTCTATTAATAAACTTGTTTTACCTCTACTATAAACCCATTAAATGCTGTGTGAAGAGAAAGGGTGTAAATTAGGGCTGTCAAGTGATTAAAGAAAGTTAATCGTGCTGCTAAACAATAACAGAATACTATTTAATTATTTTGATGTTTTCTACATTTTCAAATATACTGATTTCAATTACAACACAATAGTGTACAGTGCTCACTTTATTTTTGATTACAAATATTTGCACTGTAAAAAATAGTATTTTTCAATTCACCGAATACAAGTAGTGCAATCTGTTTATCATGACAGTTGAACTTACAAATGTAGAATTATGTAAAAAAAAATGCATTCAAAAATAAACCCACGTAAAATTTTAGAGCCTACAAGTCCAATCAATCCTACTCTTGTTCATCCAATCGTAATGCTGCCCGCTTCTTGTTTACAATGTCACCTGAAAGCGAGAACAGGTGCTCCCATGGCACTGTTGTAGCTAGTATTGCAAGATATTTATGTGCCAGATGCGCTAAAGATTCATATGTCCCTTTGTGCTTCAACCACCATTCCAGAGGACATGCATCCATGCTGGTGACAGATTCTGCTCAATAACAATCCAAAGCAGTGCAGAGAGATAGATGCATGTTCATTTTCATCTTTTGAGTCAGATGCCACCAGCAGAAGGTTGATTTTCTTTTTTGGTAGTTTGGGTTCTGTAGTTTCCACAGGAGTGTTGCTCTTCTAAGACTTATGAAAACATGCTCCACACCCTGTCCTTCTCAGATTTTGGAAGGCACTTCAGATTCTTAAACTTTGGATCGAGTGTTGTAGCTATCTTTAGAAATCTCACATTGGTACCTTCTTTGCGTTTTGTCAAATCTGCAGCGAAAGTGTTCTTAAAACAAACATGCTGGGTCATCATCCAAAATTGCTGTAATATGAAATATGACAGAACGTGGGTAAAACAGAGCAGGAGACATACAGTTCTCCCACAAGGAATTTAGTCACAAATTTAATTTACTCCCCCCTCCCCCTTTTTTTAAAACAAGTGTCATCAGCATGGAAAAAGAAAAGGAGTACTTGTGGCACCTTAGAGACTAACCAATTTATTTGAGCATGAGCTTTCGTGAGCTACAGCTCACTTCATCGGATGCATACTGTGGAAACTGCAGAAGACATTATATACACAGAGACCATGAAACAATACCTCCTCCCACCCCACTCTCCTGCTGGTAATAGCTTATCTAAAGTGATCATCAAGTTAGGCCATTTCCAGCACAAATCCAGGTTTTCTCACCCTCCGCCCCCCCCCCCCCCCCCAACTCACTCTCCTGCTGGTAATAGCCCATCCAAAGTGACCACTCTCTTCACAATGTGTATGATAATCAAGGTGGGCCATTTCCTGCACAAATCCAGGTTCTCTCACCTGCTCACCCCCCTCCAAAAACCACACACACAAACTCACTCTCCTGCTGGTAATAGCCTATCCAAAGTGACCACTCTCCCTACAATGTGCGTGATAATCAAGGTGGGCCATTTCCAGCACAAATCCAGGTTTTCTCACCCCCCCCCCCCAAACTCACTCTCCTGCTGGCAATAGCTCATCCAAACTGACCACTCTCAGGGAGGAGACGCGCGTAGGCAAAGACAAGCCAGTCCTTGCCTACAGACAGCCCCCCAACCTGAAGCAAATACTCACCAACAACCACATACCACACAACAGAACCACTAACCCAGGAACCTATCCTTGCAACAAAGCCCGTTGCCAACTGTGCCCACATATCTATTCAGGGGACACCATCACAGGGCCTAATAACATCAGCCACACGATCAGAGGCTCGTTCACCTGCACATCCACCAATGTGATATATGCCATCATGTGCCAGCAATGCCCCTGTGCCATGTACATTGGTCAAACTGGACAGTCTCTACGTAAAAGAATAAATGGACACAAATCAGATGTCAAGAATTATAACATTCATAAACCAGTCGGAGAACACTTCAATCTCTCTGGTCACGCAATCACAGACACGAAGGTCGCTATCTTACAACAAAAAAACTTCAAATCCAGAGTCCAGCGAGAAACTGCTGAATTGGAATTCATTTGCAAATTGGATACTATTAATTTAGGCTTAAATAGAGACTGGGAGTGGCTAAGTCATTATGCAAGGTAGCCTATTTCCCCTTGTTTTTTCCTACCCCCCCCCCCCCAGATGTTCTGGTTAAACTTGGATTTATGCTGGAAATGGCCCACCTTGATTGTCATGCACATTGTGGGGAGAGTGGTCAGTTTGGATGAGCTATTGCCAGCAGGAGAGTGAGTTGGGGGGGGAGGGGGGGCGGAGGATGAGAAAACCTGGATTTGTGCTGGAAATGGCCTAACTTGATGATCACTTTAGATAAGCTATTACCAGCAGGAGAGTGGGGTGGGAGGAGATATTGTTTCATGCTCTCTGTGTATATAATGTCTTCTGCAGTTTCCACAGTATGCATCCGATGAAGTGAGCTGTAGCTCACGAAAGCTCATGCTCAGATAAATTGGTTAGTCTCTAAGGTGCCACAAGTACTCCTTTTCTTTTTGCGAATACAGACTAACACGGCTGTTACTCTGAAACCTATCAGCATGGAAACACATCCTCTGTAACGGTGACTGAAGCGTGAAGGGGTATATGAATCTTTAGCGCATCTGGCACGTAAATATCTTGCAACGCCAGCTACAACACTGCCACATGAATGCCTATTCTCTCTTTCAGGTGACATTGTAATTAAGTGGGTAGCATTACCTCCCGTAAATGTAAACAAACTTGTTTTGTTGGCTGAACAAGAAGCAGGACTGAGTGGAATTGTAGGCGCTAAACTTTTAGATTGTTTTGTTTTTGAATGCAGTTATGTAACAAAAAAAAGAAAATCTATATTTGTAAGTTGCACTTTCATGATAAAAAGATTGCATTACGGTACTTGTGAATTGAAAAATACTATTATTTTTAAAATTCAAATATTTGTATCAGAAATAAAGTAAGCACTGTACACTTTGTTCTGTTGTAACTGAAATAGATATATTTGAAAATGTAGAAAAACATCCAAAATATTTAATAAATTTCATTGTTATTCTGTTGTTTAGCAGTGCGATTAATTACAATTTTTTAAATTATGATTAGTTTTTTTGAGTTAATCGTGTGAACTAACTGCGATTAATCAAGAGCCCTAGTATATTTACACCAGTTAATAAGCTGTGATGTACTAACAGGACAGCAAACTTGTTATCTTCTGTGAAAGCAGTGAAAGGAGTTGTGCATAGAATTGAAACATTTCTTAGAAGCTTAGGGACTGGAATTCACTAATTGTTACCTGGTAGTCAAAGTCTGGGTCAGGAATGTCCTGCGGATTTTGCTGGTTAAGGAAGAGAGGCTGGCATGGCAGGGGGTTGACACAGTCTACTCACCAGCAAAACTCACTCTTACTGAGGGAGAGAGATAACACAATGGCTCACAGCTCTGTGTATCCCCAGAAGCATACTGTAACTTGGCAATGGCAATATCATATTATCCGTATCTTCATCCTCAGAGGCCAATTCCAATACTTGCTTACGTTTAGCTAAAGTCAGTGGTTCTGGTGTCTGTTCTTTCCAGTGGATTTTGTAAAATGTTTCCTCAGCCTCCCTTCCTACTCACTTTTTCTTTGCAATTTCTGCATCTAAGACTCTTTGCTAACTTTATGAACTTTTTCAAAATAGTTATGAATTGGGTCAAGTAGTCCTCCACCTTGGCTCATGCGGAAATATTTTGTCCTAAGTCACTCTACTCGTTCAGTTCAGTTGCACTCCAGCCAGCCAGATCAAGAGACAGTGTAATGGACTATACAGTTTTGAGTTAAATTGCCAAACTAACAAACTTCTGAATCTGAGAATTCCTCTTCTTGGTTTGCTAAACATGTAATTTTCATAACTAAACAAAGAACAGGCATTCTCAGATTCCAAAGTTTCAGTTTCTACTTGAGGTAGCCTAGACAATAGCGTACAGCTTTAAATTGACACTTTTGTTTTTAGTTCCTATAATTAAAATTAAGCAGACTATATTACTGCAAATCTATTACCAATTTGCTAAATATTTCAGTATTTTTCATTAGTATAGTTCTAATAATTTTATTTTTCCCAGATTAAGACAGTATTTACTAGTGCTCAATCCTAAACTAGTTTTCCCAAGTAAATTGCCAACCCTGCCCATCTTTGATGCTTTAGAGAAAAGAAAACAAACAAAAAAGCAAAAAACAGAATACATCAAGGGAAGGGAAGGGGGAAATTTCCTTTTGACCCCCAGCAGCTGACCGAATGAAGCCCTGAAGATGAGATTTTAAGAACATAAAACATTAACTGGAAGGGATCCCGGGGCTGCTGCCGCACTCAGAGTCTCACCAGCACAGGCAACCCCATCATACAATCCCACTCAAATTTTAATTATGATATCAACATTCCAATTGGTCAACCCAGGTAAGACTGCAACTGGACACTTGGCAATTAAAAAAATCCCTCTCTATCCTCACCTCCAGGAATAACATTATTCACTCTGAATATATAATTAAAGTATCAATTAGTACATGTTTCAGTTTTTCAAAGAAAAACAAAATCCAGTAAACAGACTTCTGTATGAGTTACACGAGTCACTGAAGTCAACCCAGGGGCAACAAAAGCAATGTCCTTTTATAACCAAGATTTTATTGGCTCTTGTTTGGTGTTCAGTACATAGACACACCATGAACAATTTGTATAATTTTTTATTCTTGTATATTTTTACTCTTAAAAAACCATTATTCCAGTGACTTTTCATCTTAACTTGTGTTGACAAACTGTCCTTTAAAATTGGACATGATGTACCAGTATCTTGAATACTGTCATATGAAGTTAGATCTGCTATACAGAAAGTTCCACCTATTCAGGGCTTGTCTACACTTACAGCACTGTAGGAGCACAGCTGCACAGTTGGGAGTCGTGCTGCTGTAACGCTTAGAGAAGATGCTACCTATGCCGACAGGAGAGCTTCTCCCACTGGCGAAGGTACTCCCCCTCCCCGAGCAGCAGTAGCTATGTTGATGGGAGAAGCACACAGTTATACTGACATAAGTCTGTAGTGTAGACCAGGGTTCAGTAACATCACACTCACTACACACCCAATAAAGGTTTCCAATCTTTCACAGCACAGTTACAAAGTTATTGACAAAAATAAAACTACCACTACTAAAAATAAGTCACAGATAATACACAATTCTGAAAGGGAGATCCAACACCAAGGAGCAGTTTCATTAGACACAGTGGATACAGATATATAAAATGTTAAGACATTTTCAACTTATGATTCCAAAGTTTGATCCGTGTCATGCCTCATTTAACAGGATATAAAAACTGTCCCTCCCAGCTTATGGAATGTTAAGTGTAATCAGAATTTCAAAGTCTCTCCCTAATCTAACATTCCATTAATTTCTGGCTACACAGAAAACAGACAACCAGTATCTGATTTTACATCTTTAAAAAAAAAAAAGCATTTACACTTATCTAATTATGTAAAAAAAATGGGATGTGGTGGGACTCCCTCCTTTTTAAAAGTGTGTTTTCTAGAACTACTAAAAAACTTGCATTTACAAAATAGTTGATAAAAATATTCCTCTGAATTGTACAAGGAAGGTAGGTACTGGGACCACTGATAAAAGACTTGGTAGAGATATTACTGAGACTTGGCTTCTTTCTCTCTTGCTGCATCAGACCCTGGAGCCTGAAAAAGGGGAGGAGAAATAGAGAACGTTTAGTATAACGGTTTCCTGAAATTTTCAATGTCTTAATTCACACACAAGATCTAACAGTAAAAAAAGTATGGTAGCTTCAAAAGGATTTACAAATCAGGTATATTTTAGAGCAAAATTCATATTATCAAATGTGGAGGATAAATGATCACTTATCGTATATACTCATTCATTAGCCTGTTCGTTTATAAGCCGACCTCCCCCCCAAGATGGATAGGTAAAAACAGTATGACCCTTTCATAAGCCGACCCTATATTTCAGGGGTTGGCAAACTTTGGCTCCTGGCCCGTCAGGGTAAGCCACTGGTGGGTCAGGACGTTTTGTTTACCTGGAGCGTTCCCAGGCATGGAGCCCGTCAGCTCCCTGTGGCCACGGTCGGCAGCTCCCATTGGCTGGGAATGGCAAACCGCAGCCACAGGGAACTGACGGGCTCCAGGTAAATGAAATGACAATGTATTAGATATTCAATGCAATGATTTCATAGAGTTTAAAATCATCAAATTTTGGTGTAGACCCATTTATAAGCCGACCCTCGCTCTTTGATGCGTCACTTTTTTAGAAAAAATATTCGGCTTATGAATGAGTATATATGGTATTTTTTAAAGTCTTCACACATTTTGATTCATGAGCTTAAAAGTCATTAATGAACTGGTCTCAGTCCCCTTTGATAACATTCTATAACACAAATCAACTTAAAGTGAAATGTAACTGACTCAAATTTTAGGAAGTCTGCTCCTCATATTAGGAATTTAAAAGGTTAACCAGTAAGAATTAGTTTTACCCGTTAACCTGTCTTAACCGTTCAGCCCGGCGCAGCACCAGCCAGCCCAGCGCAGCGCCAAAGTGGGCCCAGCTGTACCGGCTGAAGGAGTCCTAGCCCCAACCGCACTGGCAGGATCAGCCCCAGACATTTAAACAACATTTTTTGTTTAAACGGTTAACTTTTTAAACAGTATTAATGATTCTAGAATGCATGAGGTAGTGATGTAAAGCAATTCCAGCTCAAGACAGGCTTAAAGGTGAAGGGATTTTTTTTAAAAAAAGGAGCCCATTTCATTAATTGATGCCCTTAAAGGTCAAAATACTTCAAGAGTTAATGAGTACTCTCTCTCATACTAGGAGGCTTAGATCCTGGGGAATAGCATATCTTTAGAGAAGCAAACGTTTGAATGTGTTATTCCACACTGCACTATTTGCATTGTTACTTTAACTATTTCAAGATTCCTAACATGTTTTAAGACAAAGTGATCATGTCACAGTATTCTTGAATTTAGAAGTCTATCTCTGCAGATATTTAATTAAATATCTCGACTGAGTAATAGTGGCAGAGCATCTAGATCAGTGGTCTCCAATCTTTTTACATCCAAGATCACTTTCTGAATTTAAGGGCAACCCAGGATCTACCTGTCCCTTCCCTGAGGCCCCACTCACTCCACCCCCAACTCTCTCCATTGCTCGCTCTCCTCCACCCTCATTCACTTTCACCAGGCTGGGGAAGGGGGTGCAGGCTCTGGGCTGGGGGGTTTGGAGAGTGGGAGGGGACTCCAGGCTGAGCCTGCGGCAGGGGGTTGGAGTGCAGGAGGGCATGTGGGTGCGGCGGGGGGGTCACAGCTGGGGCAGAGAGTTGGGATGCAGAAGCGGTTATGGAGTGCTGGCTCTGAGAGGGGAGTTGGGTGTGGGCTCCTGCCAGGCAGCACTTACTTCGGGCAACGGCACAGCTAAGGCAAGCTCTCTGCCTGCTCCAGCCCCACACCACTCCTGTAAGGGGCCAATGCGCCCCTGCGGAGGGAGAGACGTGGCTCTGCGTGCTGCCCCTCTCTGCAGGCACCTCCCCCACAACTCCCATTGGCCACAGTTCCCTGTTGCCAGCCAACGGGAGCTACGGGGTCGATGCCTGCAGAGAGGGGCAGCATGCGGAGCCATGTGCCCGCCCCGCCAGGCAGCAGGGGCTCATTGGCCCCTTCCGGGAGCAGCGTGGGGCCAAAGCAGGCAGCCCTGCTGCACCACTGGAGATTGCAATTGATCAATTGGTGACCACTGGTCTAGATCAAGCCAGTATTTTGTCCCTTAACTTCAAAATAATGAATTCATACAAGCTTAGAACATAAGAACAGCCATACAGGGTCAGACCAATGGTTCATCTAGACCAGTATCCTGTCTTCTGACAGTACCCAATGCCAAGTGCTTCACAGGGAATAAACAGAACAGGTAAACAAGTGATCCATCCCCAATGCCCATTCCCAGCTTCTGGCAAACAAAGTATAGAGACACTTCACAGCATGGTTTCACATCCCTGCCCATCCTGGCTAATAGTGATTGCTGGACCTATCCTCCACAAAGATATCCAGTTCTTTTTTTTGAAAGAATACATCTAGATAGATAAATTTATGCAGTAAAAATGCAATGAATATTTAAAATAGGACTGTCAAGTGATTAATTGCACTGTTAATGTTTTTAATCACAATTAAACAATAGAATACCATTCATTTAAATATTTTTGGATGTTTTCTACATTTTCAAATCTATTGATTTCAATGACAACACAATACAAAGTGTACAGTACTCACTTTATATTTATTTTCGATTACAAATATTTGTACTGTAAAAACAAAAAATATTTTTCAATTCACCTCATACAACTACACTCAACATGTCTACACTTAGTAGTAGATCAGCACTGCTGCAATTGATGCAGCAAGTGCATCGATTTAACTGATGCAGCGATTTTAACGGAAAACATGCTAAATCCATGGGAGAGCACTCACCCATCGATTTGTGTACTCCATCTCTCCAAGAAGGATAAGGGAAGGCCACGGGAGATGCTCTCCCATCGACAGAGCATAGTGTAGCCACTGTGGTAAGTGGATATAACTACGTCGACTTCAGTTACGTTGTTCACTTAACTGAAGTTGCATAACTTAGATCGATTTACCGTGGTAGTGTAGACCGGCCCTAAAACTGACAGGTAAGGTACTATCTACTGAAGGTAAAGGAGACCCACTAGCTCTGTGTGTGTGCGTGCGCGCATGTCCTGCTCATAGCGCGACAGGGGGAGGTGCACATGTGCAGTCTGATGGGCACTGCTGAAGATTTCCGATCCCAGGCACAGGGGGCGCTGCCACACCTACAGCAGAGTACCCATAGGGACATCATCACTTGAAGAACAACTGTTGCATTCAACAAATACTATTTCTGACCTTTGTTTGGCCATTTTCAGATATTAATCAATGTATTGAGCCTACTGACACTAGGTCAAATTAACATCCCACTGAGATGAACGAAGCAGTTGACATTGCAGACAGCCTGAAAATAGCTCTAAAAAGTCTTCTTTTGAATTTGCATCAGTTATCCTTCTAGAGTATTTCTTTGCAACCATGAAGACTAGAAACTATTAGAGATTTTCAGATCAGTCAGAGGACAAAGCCACTGAGGCTGGTTGAAAATTTTCTGTCAGCTATTGGGAGGGGAGGGAGTTGGTTAACATAATGGAATTTTTGTGAGATGTTTCTCGCTTTCTGCGGAAAACATTGTTTTTTGACTAGTTGTAGCATTTCATGGGTTGTAGTTTGCTCCTTGTGTACTCACTCTCTTCCATGGGCTGGGACCCCAGATACACATCTTCCGTAATACACCAGTCTCCTCTCTGGATGAGGGCTGTGTGCAACATGAAGTTCCTTGCCATCGTGCATTATGGGAGATGTACTCCAGCTGGGGTTCACAGCCCAAAGAGATGGGGCACATGAGGAGCAACCTACAACTCCCATGAGGCTCTATTGCCACATTTGGCTGAAATCTTTTCATTCTGAGCTTTTACTGAAAGCTATATTCCATGGAAATTGAGTTACGAAAATGTTTCTTATCTTTCCACAGGAAAAGATTTGAATGAATTTTACACCAGTTCTGGTAGCTATATATCTTCCATTAAAGTTAACAGAGGATGCATGGCTAAATCCCCTAAGCTGCTATGAAAATCTCAGCAACATACATTTATATCTTAGATTTTGCAGAAGCTAAATCTGATGTCTGATAGATGTTTAGATTAACTAGTGCATTACATTATATGAACTCTTCATAATCAAGAGCTAATCTTTTTTCTAGGTTAAGACTAAAGCTACTACTATACCTCCACACTGTTAATTTCTCCATTTTCTGCGGGCAAGTTGTCCTTTGTTTCTTCTTGATTAGTCCCCTCAATCTGTTTTCCTTTTGGTCCTTTTTTCCCCTTTGATTGAGCTTTCCTGTCCTCAGATTTATCCTACAATTAAATGAATGTAAGAATTTAGATAACCTTTTAAAACAAGTTGGTTACTAATTCTCAGTATTACAAAAAAACCTCAGAAACTATACACTCCATAACCAGTGAAGGAGGTTTCCATAGATATATAGAAAAAAATTCTCTCCGTTCCAGAAATAAGAGAGTCAAATTGGGATCAGAAACTAAAATATTTGTAAGAAGGTTAGTAGTGGTTTCTCAGACCCCACAACTACCTCCACTATACAATTTGATGAATGGCAACCTGTTTGAGAGGCCTAACACTGAGGAAAATACATGCTGGAAGACAGAAGTGAAATGCATTGGTAGAATTGCACAGAGAAGCTTGCAAAGTCCATGACTTGTCTATGCTAATATTGTAACAAAAATAATAATTAGGGCTATCAATTAATCGCAGTTAACTCACAGCATTAACTCAAAAAAACCTTAAACGGGATTAAAAAATTAATCATGATTAATTGCAGTTTTAATTGCAAAGTTAAACAATAGAATACCAATTGAAATATATTAAATATTTTGGATTCTTTCTACATTTTCATATATATTGTATTGTGTTGTAATTGAAATCAAAGCGTATATTTTTAATTAAAAATATTTGCAATGCAAAAATGAGAAACAAAAGAAATGGTATTTTTCAATTCATCTCATACAAGTACTGTAGTGCAATCTCTCTGTCGTGAGAGTGCAACTTATAAATGTAGGGGTTTTTTTTGTTGCATAACTGCACTCAAAAACAAAAACAAAACTTCAGAGCCTACAAGTCCACTCAGCCCTACTTCTTGTTCAGCCAGTCGCTCAGACAAACAAGTTTGTTTACATTTACACGACATAATGCTGCCCACTTCTTATTTATGTCACCAGAAATTGAGAACAAACATTTGCATGGCACTTTTGTAGCCAGCTTTGCAGGGTATTTACATGCCAGATATGCTAAATATTCGTATGCCCCTTCATGCTTCAGCCACCATTCCAGATGACATGCTTCCATGCTGATGATGCACATAAAAAAAAATGTGTTAAATTTGTGACTGAACTCCTTGGGGGAGAATTGCCTGTCTCCTGCTCTGTTTTACCCGCATTCTGCCATATATTTCATGTTATGGCAGTCTTGGATGATGACTCAGCACATTGTTCATTTTAAGATCGCTTTCACTGCAGATTTGACAAAACACACAGAAGGTACCAATGTGAGATTTCTAAAAACAGCTACAGCACTCGACCCAATGTTTAAGAATCTGAAGTGCCTTCCAAAATCTGAGAGGGACAAGCTGTGGAACATGCTTTCAGAAGTCTTAAAAGAGCAACACTCTGATGCGGAAACTACAGAACCCAAACCACCAAAAAAGAAAAATCAATCTTCTGCTGGTGGCATCTGACTCAGATAATGAAAATGAACATGCGTTGGTCCGCACTGCTTTGGATTGTTATCGAGCACAACCTATCATCAGCATGGACACATGTCCCCTGGAATGGTAGTTGAAGCATGAAGAGACATATGAATCTTTAGCACATCTGACGCACAAATATCTTGTGACGCTGGCTGCAACAGTGCCATGAGAACGCCTTTTCTCACTTTCAGGTGACATTGTAAACAAGAAGCAGGCAGCATTATCTCTTGCAAATGTAAACAAACTTATTTGTCCGAGCGATTGGCTGAACAAGAAGTAGGACTGAGTGGACTTTCAGGCTCTAAAGTTTTACATTGTTTTATTTTTTAATGCAGGTTTTCTTATACATAATTTTACATTAAGTTAAACTTTCACGATAAAGAGATTGCACTACAGTACTTGTATGAAATGAACTGAAAAATACTATTTCTTCGTGTTTTTTACAGTGCAAATACTTGTAATAAAAATAAATATAAAGTGAGCACCATACGCTTTGTAATCTCCATTGTAACTGAAATCAATACATTTGAAAATGTAGAAAACATCCCAAAGCATGTAAATAAATGGTATTCTGTTGTTGTTTAGCAGTATGATTAATTGCAATCAATTTTTTTCATCGCCTGACAGCCCGAATAATAACGTATGGTGCTTCTGAAATAGAAGGGCTAAACACATCAAGCTTTTATCCTCTTTTTATAATTTAATGGAAGAAATTTAATAATGCATTAAAATGTTTTCAAGAGCACATTCAATAGTCAGCTGACATAGGCTTTATATTTTTTGCCCAAACTAGTATGGTTAAGCTAGAGGTTTCTTCTGACTCAATGGAAGTAATATTTTCATTAAAAAAAAAAAAAAAAAAATTCAGTACAAACTTCCCAACAAACTTTGTATCATTGAGTTGCATTCTAACGAATGCTTCAGCTGATATCCACGGTTTGAAAATATTTAATATAGCAGTATGGAGTTAATATAAAAGAACAATTTAATACTTTTGTCTAACAACATTAATTTTATTGATGCCATTAACTATAAGTGAACAGCAGATTAAGTCTTGTTCTTGTGTTTAGACAAAAGGACTAAGGAATTCACTGTTAATAATGCTGTATTAGTAAGAAAAGAGGCAAAGGAGAGGATGCAATGCCTTCACTTATCTAAAGGATAGAATTTTTAGCTAGGACACTACTATACTTCAACACTTTGCACAGCCATTTATTTGTAGAACAGTATTATGCAATAAAAACAGGATTTATCAGGCAATTGTTATTATATACACAAATACTATAAGTAAACTGCAGCAGATGGGTTTCTAGACAGAATAGCCATGGGAATGAACATATTTATTGGGAATATTAGCAAAATGTAACACACACATATTTAGCCATTCTTCACAGCTTTCCTACTTTTTCATTTAAAACATTCAATATTATATAAATTTAATTTAAAAGGCTTCTATACACCAAATCTTCATGCATCTCTTTTTCTAAAATTGAGGTCAAGAGACGAGAAAAAGTCATTTTTTTAATTTGAAGATTTATTAATCATGTATAATGGGTAAAATTATGGCTGATAACCCAAATAGACTGTCTCAGTTCATTTGCATACTGCAAGCCTACTGGTAAGAACTGTCACATATAGTCGTATACTTCCTTCACAAGTACATTTACAGAAAATACTGTCAGAACACTAAATTATTTCACAGCTGCAACTTAAGGACTTTATTTTACATAGCCAAGATTAAATTCACTAGAAAATGGGATATTTTCCCTATTTCGTATTAAATAGAGTGTCTTCACCAGATGAACTATAGGAGCGCAGCTGCATCAGTACAGCTGTGCCAATACACATGCCCTGAGTTAATACTGAACTCAATACAAGTCCAAAAACCATTTTGTAATGTTAAACCAAGAATTTCTATGTAGTCTTTTAAAATGCAACCACATACACGCTTTCCCGTTCAGGTAGCAATAAAGATATGAAATATTTTTATATGTAGTTGAAATCTGTCCTAGATCCAGCTGTATCATCAAACCGACATTGGTGTGTCGACCAGGCCAGACACGGACAGTCTGTGCATTCACAGATGTGTCTCACCCACCTTTGCTGTTGCTGCCGCCGCCTTTTTTGGCTTGGGCTCGGCTTTGGCGGGGGCAGGTTTCTGGAAAGAGAAGCAGGTTTAGTGCTCGCCCCTCACACAGCGCCTAGGAAGGGGCAGCCGGGGGATGTCTATACTTACAGCTGACAGGCGCGCAGACCGCCTCTTGGGCTAGAAGGGGAGACAGAGACAACGTGAGAGTCGGATCCCTGCCCCGCGCTCTGCCCGGGGAGCCCGCGCAGGGAGCCCGGCACTTACCTCCTCCCGCGCCTCCGCTTCGGCCGCGTTCACCTGCAAACAAACACGCACAGGAGAGTGAGCAGACAAACATGTGCGCAAGCGCAAAGCCCAAGTCTCCTCCCCCTCCCTAAAGGCGGTCACGGCTGAGTGACGTCAAGACACACGCCCCTTCCCGCCGCCGCGTTCGGATTTCGAACCCCGAGTGCCGTCGCGTTTAACGGCTACAAAAAATTCGAGTGGCACAGCAGCCGCGGGTCGGGAGAAGGGCCCCGCGGTCGCTCAGCGCCGAGACAGGCTGGCGGGTCCGGCTGGCGTCCCGGCGAGCCCGGCAGGAGGGGGGCGCTGATGCTCCCCGCCCCATTTGACCCAACGGCGCCCGAAGCGAGTGTCAGCCGAGCCCGGCGAATTTGCGGCCGGCGAAGCGAGAAGTCCGGGGTGAGCCCGGCACCGCAGCGTCCTGTCGGCGGCTCAGTGCTGTGGGGACCGGCTTCAGCCCGCACCTTTCTCCTCGGCATGACGCGCGGTGGCTCCGACCAGCAACTCGCAGGTGCAGCTGAGGTTTCTGCTGCTTCCCGTGTTCACTCGCTCTCAGCGAGCGGCTGCTGCCTGTGCGTGAATCTTAGTCTCGCTGTGCAGTGGTCGGAGTCCGCCCTTCCCCCATCCCAGGAGCGCCAGCGGTGCTGCAACAGGATCCAGCCGGATTAGGGGGGAGGGGGCGCGTCCCATTCACTGGCGGCCGCGCGCGCCCATTGGGCCGAGCCTCCCGCGGGGCTGCTTTCGAATCACAACAAGCCCCTGGGGCGGGCCCTGTCGCTCACTCCAGGACGTGGGGCGTGGCCCATCACTCCAGCAGGGGGAGGGGGATGAGCACCCACCTGATTGGTCAAGGTCCCTCACATGGCCACGCCTTCCGTCCCGCTTGCCCGCTATGCTGGAGCAGGGATGGGGCGGGTTTCTGGTTGGGGCAGTTGGCGCATGCGCAATGCCAGGACGCGGAGGAGTCCGGTTGGACAATGGCGGCCGCGTGCGCGTTGTAGTAACGGTAGCTCGGTGGTGGCTGCGAGGGGTGGGTGGGCGATGGCGGAGAGCGGCGCGTGGCTGCTCGTGCTGAGTTCGGTGTTTCTGTGCAACCTTCTCAAAATCCTCCTGCCCACCTGCTCCTCCATTGTAAGTGACGTCAGCGCGCCGGGCTCCCTCCTTAGCAACCGCCAGCCCCCGCTCGCGACAGTGGCCGTAAACTCCCGGCTGGCGGCTCGGGCCCTGGAGACGCTGCCGGTGTTTCCCTCTCTCAGGGACCAGCCCGGCTGCGGCGCGCGCCTCCTCGGGAGCCTGGGGCGGCCTGGCCGGGGCACTGGCGCAGGGAGCCCTGGGCGGGCGAGAAGCTGAGCCGCGGTCTCCTGAGCCCAGGCTGGGGCCTGACCCCCGGGGCCAGCTGCAGGCACCTGGGAGAAACGGCCCCGGCCCTGGGGACTGGCTGGCAAAGGCCCGGCCTGTGCCGCTGTCCCGCGCCGAGCTCGGCCCTGTCGGGGCCGTCGTGACTCAAGGATGCGTAAAGCGCTTCGTGCCACCCCGGGTTTTCTGTGCTCTGGCCTCAGGCGACTGCTGCCACTGCCAGGCTTTGCCCTTGGAAATGGTACCTGGCTCCCTGAGGCCAAGGACCCGTCCTAGTGGTAGGTGCTCGTTAAAGGCCTGTGCAGGAAACGCCGCTCGCCCCGGCCGGGTTAAGGGTTTTATCAATTGCCAGTAACCCGAGCGGAGAGCTCATTTAGAGTCTCAGAAAAACTGACATCCCTCCCCTGACATTCCCTGGTGGCTCTTAATGACCAAAACAGCCTTTACAGAGGCCTCGTATGTTAATCACTGTCTCGTGTCCAGCCACAGATTGTACTCCTACAACCTCATCCATAAAATTGCATAAATTGAACCTATTATACTCTTGGCGGAATTCTGTGCACGCGTAGAATTCATTCCCCGCCCCCCCCCCAGACTTTTTTTTTCTCCCAAAAAATATTCTGCTGGGCAGGTGCTGCAGCTACACGTTTCGCCCACTGGGGCTGCCATGGCACCAGACTAGAGGGCAGCCGGCTCAGCGAGCCTGGCTCTGCCCGTTGGGCCAGGTGAGGAGGCACGATGTATGGGGGACAGACAAAACCAGTTTGGGGGGGGGGGGAAGATTGGGCTGCTGGGGGGGGTCATGCAGGTGGGTTCAGAAGGGCTAGTGGGAGGACATATGGATGGGGGCTGAATGGTAGGGGAGGCAGGGATGCATAGGGACTGAGGGAGGAGGCGTGGGGGTGCAGGGACACATGGGGACAGGGGTGGCAGATGTGCCTGACTGGGTGGGAGAGGCTAGGGGTCAGCCAGGGTCTGCATGGGGGAGGCGCCTCAACTCCCTAAAAATCTCCTTTCCCAAAAAATCACAACTGTTCCATGCTTCTCTCATACACACCCACCAACCCTCCTCACTTCTAGGCTCCTTCCCAGCAATTCCTTCCTTCTCTTTCAGCTCCTCCATTATCCCTGACTTCCCTAAGCCTTTGCACTGCTTTTGAGGGGTGTGGGAAATGTGGTTCTGTATTTTAATTAAAATGAATGATTACTCAGAGTTCTGTATTAATTTGCCTAGTAAGGAAACTATTTGTCAAAAAACATTTCTTGAATTTTTTTTTGGTCTGTATTGTTATAGACATACTTGCTGACAGGGATTTTGAAATAAATTACCAAAATAATTGGAACTTGTGTGAATATATTGTTAATTAATTTGCCTAGTAAGGATCCATTTGTTAAAAAACACTTTCTGAATCTTTTTTTGTCATCTGTATTCAGTCATTCCCCTATCAGGCCCTATCCCCATTATCTTTAGTAAAAGTCACAGACAAATCACAAGCCTGCATGAATTTGTTTATTGCTCACGATCTTTCTGTGACTTACTAAAAATAACCGTGACAAAATCTTTAACTTTAAATATTAACATCATCCCTCTGAAGTAGCTATTCAACATTATCATGTTACTGAAAGACGTAACACTCTATTTTATCGACAGTATTTCAGAAATGTTTAGAAACTATAGAGCTGGGGTCACCAAGCGATCAATCGCAGTCGACTTGTAGATCCTGGAGACTTTCCCAGTCGATCGTGATCTCCGGCTGCAGAAAGTCTGGCAGTATAGCAGTGCTGCTGCTAGGGCAGGCTCCCTGCATGCTCCAGCCCTATGCCACTCAGAAGTGGCAAGCACGGCCTGGGGGGGAAGGGGTCTCTGTGCGTTGCTCCTGCCTGCAGTCGCTGCCCCTGTAACTCCCATTGGCCAGGAACGGTGGCCAAGGGAGCTGCGGGGGCAGTGCTTGCAGAGGGGCAGCACACGGTGCCATGTGCCACCACCCTGCAGGGGCACGTTGGCCCCTTCCGGGAGTGGCATGGGGCTGGAGCAGGCAGGAAGCCTGCCTTAGCTCCGCTGTGTCGCCGACTGAGGTAAGTGCCGCCTGGCGGGAGCCCGCACCCCAGCCCTGAGCCCTCTCCTGGAGCCAGCACCCTGTACCCCTTCCTGCACCCCAACACTCTGCCCCAGCCCGGAGCCTCCTCCTGTACCCAAACTCCCTTCCAGAGCATGCACTACTCACCCTCTCCTGCATCCCAACCCCCTGCTCCAGGCTCAGCTCAGAGCCCCCTCTCACACTCGGAACCCATCAGCCCCAGCCCAGAGCCTGCACCCCTTCCCGAATCCCTGCTCAGTGAAAGTTAGTTGTGGGGGAAGAGTGAGCAACAGAGAGAGCGGGGGGATGGACTGAGCTGGGTGGGGTAGATGCTGGGTTGCACTTAAATTCAAAAAGTGATCTTGTGTGTAAATAGGTTGGAGACCACTGCTCTGGAGAATAAGTCCATATAAACCCAAAATTCAGATTGTGGATTCTCATTTTAAGTTAGGCAGAGAGATACACTGCAAAATCTCCCCCCCCCCCCCCCCCCCCAGCCCATTCTTCTTATCTCACAATAATTAAGTAATGGAACACTTAAAGAGGTATACTGAAATTATTTTAGAAAAATCAACAAACTATATAAGTAAAAAACTTAGAAGACCGATGTCATCATTACTAGTTGCAGCTCTGTTTTCTTTGTGGTGTTTGAGTGACCCACCCCCTGAAGTGTTAGGCTTTTTGTCCTTACTTGTTTTGCGGTGGAATCAAACAATTCTACTCTTAGGGAACCAGGTGTGCTACTCCATGCCTATCTACCAACCACTTATTACTGAAGGTTGACTTGGTTTTGGACACTTGTGTTTTCTCCTTTCAGGAACTTGTGACCAGGGATATTGTGTAACAGATGCCTTAAAACAAAATATATTTAGTAGTTGGAATAAAGCACAAAGTTACAAGAGTTTAAAATAAAGAACCTGTACATATTTGTCTTATGTAGAGTACTACTATCCCAGAAATTGTAACTGCAGCACTCTTAGCTTCTTGAGATGCCCCACTAGGTCTCTTGCTGGTCCTCTCTGACCCTCCTTTAGCCTGTGCACTTTTATCAGCCATATTATTTCCTCTCCCTTTTCCTCCTGGGTTCTTTACAAAAGTCAGTAAATGCACGTTAATGCACATTGGAGGGAAAAAATTCAACTACTCATAGAATCTTGTTAGGTGGAAGTTAATTATATCAGCTCAGGAAAGTGATCTAGGTTTTATGGTAGCCAGCTCAATGCACCTCTTCCAGTGTGGATATAAAAAAAAAACCAAACCCAACAACAGCAAAACCCTAACCAGCTGTTAAGATGCACGGGGGATGGAATGGCAAATAAATTGGAAAATGTATAAATCAGTGGTGTACCTCAGCTGGAGGACTACAGCACTTTTCACCTCATCTTAAAAACAATATTGCAGAAATAGAGGGAATTCAGAGAAGACAAAATGATTAGGGGCATGGAAAAATTTATATGAAGAGAATTTGAAGAGATGGGGATTGCTTAGCTTAGAAAGACACAAATCAGAGGGGAGATGATACAAGTTTATAAAATAATGATCGGTACAGAGAAATGTTCTCCCTGTCTCATAATACCAGACAAGGGCACAGTCAATGAAATTAAAAGTTAGCAAATTTAAACTGATAAAAAGGAAATATTTTTTCACATAATATGTAATTAAAGCATGAAACTCATTGTCACAAGAAGTTGCTGAGACCAAGAATTTAGCAAGATTCAAAGAAGGACCTAGCCATTTATATGGATAGCAAGGATATCAGAATTATAATACTTAAAGGTAACAAAAATTTTGGAAGGGATATTAAATGTCATGCTTCAAGGGTTAAGCCAATCTTTGACTACTAGAGAATAAAATGAGCTATGAAATTAGGTTGGTGTAACTGTCGCTCAGGGTTGTGAAAAATCCAGAAGCAGTTAAACTGACCTAGCCCAGTGTAGACAATGCTAGGTTGGCGGGAAAATTCTCCCATTGACCTAGCTATCGTCTCTTGGGGAGGTGGATTATCTGTGCCAACAGAAGAACCCCTCCAAATAGTGTAGGTAGAATCTTCACTGATGTGCTACAGCAGTGCACGTGTGCTGCTGCAGCATTTTAAGTGTAGACAAGCCCTTAGTGACTGGGCCTCAACACTCAAACTCCATTTCACAGCTTAACAAAGAACCAGAATTTGTTGACATAGAGGCTATGCTGCAGTCTATGTATTTAATCAAGATTTTTCTGAGGGGTGGGAGTAAAGATTAATTTGTTCTGTGAGGTTGTTGAGTCCTTTAGTTGATATTGTAAATTTATCCTGTGGTATAAGTTTTAAATTGTACAAGTATATAGAAAGTATGGTATTTGCTCTTTTATATATTTAAGAAAATAAATATATACTAAATTCTGACTAAATAGCTGGTTGAGTTCCTTTTTTTTTTTTTTTTGTAGATATCCAGATTGCTACAGAAGGATGCAGAGCAGGAGTCCCAGATGAGAGCTGACATTCAGAACATGAAGCAAGAACTCTCAACCATTAGTATGATGGATGAGTTTGCTAGATATGCCCGACTGGAAAGAAAGATTAACAAAATGACTGACAAACTTAAAACTCATGGTAGAGTGCAATATTTGCCACTTGTTCAGTTTACCTAAAAACACATCTTTTTCCAAGTATGTGTTTTTATTTTGACTGTATTTGACCTTATTTGTAGAGCCTTTCACTTTTTTCTTTATCCCTAAGCAGTGGTGTCTCTGCTTTTTTTTTTTTTTTTTAAGTTTGAGGGCTTTATTAATATTGTTTTTTATTTCTGTTGTACATAATACTAAAGGGGTGGGATTTAGAATCTCCCCAAACTGCAGCAATTCAGAGAAAGAATTCACAAGGAAACTGAGGCAGAAGACAAGTTTTCATTTTCTATGTCTGAAGAAACACTCCAGTCAGTCAGTACACCTAGAATTTTTTAGTTCAAGTCGAAATAGCAGCGTGTCTTTAAGACATGAAAGTGAGCTAGTAAGGCTATGGCTTCATTGCAAAAAGGTGTTTTTTTCTTCAGCAGGATAATTAATGCATGTTAGCAATCCCTTTGTAAAGTCCTAATGGAGACAAGGCACTGACTGGAGATTTTAGCATGAGCTAATTAGACATGGTCAGTACTATGCCTCATGCCTGTGGTTGGCCTCACCTAGTTTATCTCTTGGTAAAAGTACAATGCATTGTCTCTGCAAAGCTGTTTAATAAAGCTTTTGGCCGCTGGGCCACCATGTTTAAAGATATATTCTTTTTGGTGGATTCCTTTACATTGCTCTGAAGCACCACAGTGGTTGAAACTCAAATTGAGAAAACAGTCTTTCTTGTCAGACGTAACTATTTGGACTAATCACACTAAAATGATTTTTCATTTTGAATGAGATTCATTCAGCTGGGCAAGAAAGTATTCTTGACAACATTCCCTGAGCCCAAATGGTTAAAAAAAGGCAGTGATAGAGTGCCTAATGCGATAGTCTGTGTCTGCTAAAGAGATTGCACTGTCCCTGTGGAAAAGAGAGTACTCACGTTTGTGTTTAGTCCAACATAAGTTGTCATAGGTCAGCAGCCATAGAGATTCCCTTTGGTTGGGGATAGAACTCTTGGTTACACATGACATTTCTTAGTCTGGTGAACCACTATTTCAAACATTCCCCAGAGTAGCTTTGATTAAGGAAGTAGGTAGCATCTTACTCGCAGAGGGATACTCTGTAGCATACACTGATATTTTGGACGATGAAAAGAATGCCTATGTTTTCCAATAATAAATTGCCAGAGACAGCACATAAATAGGAGTATAATCTTTGAACAGAATATTTTCATTTGGAAAGTGAAATGTTAATAATTCACCAGTTTGAGCTAAGCACATTTACTGTTATATAAATAATACAGATGGCAATATTTCTTTTCTTTTCACAGTGAAAGCACGAACTGCTCAATTAGCCAAAATAAAGTGGGTGATAAATATTGTATTCTACATTTTACAAGTAAGTGAACACTTTATTACGAGGGATTATTAAAACAAATACTTACAATGATATTTTACCATTCGGCAGCTATTGGCTAATACTTATCTATGTCTGCACTACGGACCTAATAGCGGCACAGCTGCACCGCTGCAGCTTTCCCGCCAGCGGGAGAGAGCTCTCCCACCAGGATAATTAAACCACCCCCCAATGAGCAGTGATAGCTATGTTGGCAGAAGACACTCTCCTGCCGACATAGCGCTGTCCACACCAGCGCTATTGTTGGTGAAACTTAGGTTGGTCAGCGGTGTGGGTTTTTTTTCACACCCTGACCGACAAAAGTTTTGCCAACAAAAGTGCTAATGTAGATAAAGCCATAGAAGTGTATCTGACATTCTGACTATGTAGCATGGCAAACCCTCTCATCAGTAAAACACTTATTTCCAGGGAGAGAGGATATTGCTGATGGGGGGGAGAGGTGGTATTTGTGGGGAGGAGGGATTTTTGAGTTTGGTTTAAAGTCTGGTCTGCTGTTTTCTGTCTTTGGTGGGAGAGGAGGCTTCTTGCCTTATCTATTAAGTCATTGCTCTGTTATTTATGTCAGAGGCAGCTGGAGCCCAGGATAGGTGCTATCTATCTTTGTAAACTGGGCTGATAGCCCTGCCTGTTGTTAAGGTTGCTTTACACATTTACAGTTATAAGACCCTGTTTTCAGTTGCTTATAACTTTACCAGACTTTAACTGTTTGGACTGAAATTTTCCTTGAAAGAGGGTTTAGATTCATTTCTTGAATAGTTCATATTTCATGCCAGTTCATTGTTTTGTCTCTCTGCTGAGACTGTCAAAAAAGGTGACCGTTAGAATCCATTGTGAGGGGGTTTTTTTTCCCCTCTTGATGTGGACACCAGTCTAGTTTGTAGCAGACTATAACCATCAACTCAGTTTATCCTGGTTGAAAAAAATAAAAATCCATCAGATTGTAACAGCTTTTGATCACTGTTTATCTGGGCTAAAATTGACCCAGCACCTACAGGTAAAAAGCACCATTTTTCTATGAGCCATCCAGTCCCCCAAGAGACCGTATTTTGATGTTGACATTTTAATATTGTGTGTCTAGTTAAGATGATGTAAGTAGCATCCAGATTGTAACAACTTTTTGTAGTTTTATGGGCACGGTCTTACATTTGTAAGTTTAACTGCACTTCATAATTATTCATATTTTAATTTACTGCAACAAAATAGAAATTTGAACATACTTTTCATGTGTTATTGTCTTGGCTAATGAGAATTTTCATTCCAGGCTGCCTTGATGATCTCACTAATTTGGAAATATTATTCTGAGCCAGTTACTGTGCTTCCAAGCAAATGGCTAGCCCCACTGGAGCGTTTAGTAGCCTTTCCTACAGGAGTGGCAGGTAAGATTGTGTGTAAAATAGTATACATTTCTCTTCTCCAAGTGTATGTGGATTCCAATAATATAACGAGAAAGGGCACATGGAGGATAAAAATGCTTTCCTTACCTATCTTTCTAATAACAAAGAGAATTTTAAACTACAGTCTTTACTGAGCAGGCTTCTGGGCCTTACTGCAATTTTAATATTAAATAACATTAAAAATAAAGGCCTCTTTCACATTATGGGAAATTTGAAAAAAGTGATTAGAGACAGAATAGCCTGCTCTCAACTTCCTTTGCTGAAGGAAACATGATTAGGCTGCATGGGGGCCTAGACACAGAAATGCATTGTAGTGTTTCCCTTCTTGGCTTTAATTTTTTTACGGAAGTAAGTTTAAGCAATTCCTGAAGCCTCCCTGGATGTCTGGTCTCTTCTACAAACCTCATTCACCATATTTCCATTTGGGATATTCCTTTCTGGGCCGTTGGCCATTAGCAGAACCCTGCCTTTGCTTCTGAGAGAAACTGTATGTATTTCCTTTATTATGTTAAAACTAAAAAGATGTTGAAAGGAATTTATGTAGGGAAAATAAATTAGAGATCAATTTTAAACTAATAAAAGCCAAAACCTCACATTAGATTAGCGTAATCATGTACAGGTCATATATAAAGTGATCTGAAATGAATTTAGAAAAGTAGTGCTCGAGGGCCCACTCCCACTTCCATTGAAGTCAATGGGAGCTTAACATTGACTTTGAAGGATTTGGTGTTTAGTGAGAGACCTTAGCAAGGTGTTGTTAGACAGTTTAAAAGTGTCAAGTCTAAACTTTTGCCTACCTTAAAAAATACTATATCTTTCCACATTGTCTTCCTGATCTTTGAAAATCTATCATTTTGAAAACAAGATCTTCAACAGAGAGGTAAAAAAATGCAACTTTTCTCCAGCACTACCTAACAGTAAATTCAAGATTCGGGGTTTCTCTGAGGTCTCAGATCCATGTTTCTGAATGGAGACCCTGACTGCCGTATACTGACGAGCTGAGCAGATGGGCAGACTGCAAGGACAATATAATGCGTATATATATGCCCACAAGCTAAAACACAGATGACAGGTTTTACTTTAAGCCTATGTGTGCCAATGGTGTCCTCTTCAAAGGATTCTAAATTATGTTGCTATCTTTTTAACACTTAAAAGCTTTCTTGAGAATGGTCCCTATTCACCATGATAACTTGCTGAGACAGGACTGTTTCTGTGATGCTGGGAAGGATTAGTCCTTGAAAGGCATTTACTTAAACAATACATAAAGCTTTTGAACAGTTCTGTTCAATTTTCTGTCTCTCATCCTCTTCTTTTGTCTTAGTTGATAATCATGAGGGAAGGCTATTGCTCTTGATAATGCTTCTAAATTATGCTGCTGCCAGTACAGAAACATTTAAAACCATTGAAAAGAATAGTTTCTCCACCTCTATCCCAAGGAAATAATTTTCATTTTTTAAACATGATACTGAATTGACTTAGCATAAAAATGCAGAAACTTACCAAAAAAGATGCTAAGCCACATAATGAACTAAAAGCTCATCCAGAATCTTTCCCTTTGTTTTTTATTTTGCTTTGCCAGCCTAAAGTGAATTGTGGAATGTGATTGGTCAGTGTCAAGCAGCTTTTGTGGGATGCCAAGAAAATCCAGCTTTTGATTAAAAATTACTGTTACACTTTCTAAGAATTTGGCACTTTTTTTTAAACTTGTGTGCAGCAGTACATTCACTTGGAAACAACAATTCTCTTTAGTTTTGTAATACTTAATTTTTAAGGAGTATTATCTGTTTCTTTTTGTTTTACTTACCACTTTATTGTTGCTGAACTTCCTGGTGTACTTCAGTCTGGAAACACTCTATTCTGCCAAACATAACTACTGTATGTCAACACTGTTGGTTTTAGTGGGAAGGCCATTTAAAACAGTAGCACAAGAGTATCTGGAGGGAGGGTCCAGCAGTGATGGAGTTAGTAGTTTTTCCCCGGGTATGTATATTTAAAACATCTCTTTAAGAAAATAGAGCGTTTTCAGGAAACGTTCTTTTTACCCACCTTGAATTTTTTTTTTTTAATTTAAAAGGAAGGTTCTACTGTGGTGCTCCCTTTCTACTTCACCTTTGTCTTCAACAGCAAAGTTATATATCTCTAATCATACAACAGGTATGTTTAGAAGCTGCAGGATATGTATGCCACCCATTGGTACATACATACTGTACCTCTCATTCAGTACCGTCTCCCTGACTTTCAGATTCTCTCAGAATTAGGTATAAATACTTTATCTCTTGATTTCTTAAAATTTTCATTTTTGAAACTTCCTGAGTTACTTACCAGAGTTAGAGATGTGTGTTTGAGAGTTACTGATACAATGATGCGCATCAGGTTTTTCTCTCTCTTCAGGGGGTGTTGGAATTACATGCTGGCTTGTCGTCTGCAACAAAGTTGTGGCCATTATGCTTCACCCTTTCAGCTGAGAAGGAATCCCAGAATTCTAAACTGCATTTCCATGATTACAGTTAGAAAGTGGAGTCCTGAAGTCTTTTACAAGAGACAAAATACAGAGCTTGCACTAAGTACTTCACTCCTGGTGTATAAAGGGGGAAAGCCCTTTCCATCTAAGGAAACAATTGTTGTATACAATGTAATAATTAAGCATGAATTAATGTTCTTCTTTTTTTATTTCAGTTCAATATTTATCAATAAGCTTTATTGGTCATACTTTCTTTCCTTGACTTATCCCTCAAGTTCTTAGTCAATAACTTTTAAAGAATAACATTTCTTTTGATAAACGCCTCATTTTTGTTGTTGATGGCTAGTATATACACTGGTTAGCTGTAGAAACAAGAATTTGTCATTACAGTTTCACTGAGAATCAGTTGCAATGCTGGATTAACTATAGCTTTTTAAGGTGAATTACAGAGTGGGTGGGGATTCTTTGGGGGCTTTACTATTTCTTCGGCAGAAGTATGGCGACTGCTTCACATAATTTTCTTTCGGTGGAGTAGGGAGGTAGATTTACTGCTTGTTTATTTTAGAATGCGATTTCCTGACTTTACCTTGCAGACTTCAGCATTTGTGGGCTGTTTTAGAAGATGCGCCACTGATTTAATTGAAATCTAGAGTTGTCCCCTGGCCCTCTCTCAACTGCCAAATATGTGATGGCTGGCTACTTGTTCCTGTCTGCTCCCAAATGACAATGGAGACCCACTTTCTTGAACGTATTCTATCTCCTCTCCCAGATGGCTCTTCCTAGCCTCAGACCTGATTCTCCCTGTCAAAATACTTCTCTTCCCCCTATCTTGAGGGAATATCACTGGGGTCATGCTCTGGTCCTGAAGTCTCCTTTTTTCCTCCTCTTTCTGTCTTGGCCCAGGAAGAGGGAGAAAAGCGGTAGTCTCAAAGACATGCCAGAGCATGGCCCCAACTTGTACTCTGTTGGGAAGGAACGACGTGGCCAGTCTCTTCCTGTTTCATGGTTGAGGAGGAGAAGCAGGAAATGTTTAAACTTGAGAAGGAAGCGCAATCACTAACATTTCAAAATATTAGAGCATAAGCTTTCGTGGGCTACAGCCCACTTCTTCGGATGCATAGAATGGAACATATATATATACACACACACAGATAAGTTGGAAGTTACCATACAAATTGTGAGAGGCTAATTAGTTAAGATGAGCTATTATCAGCAGGAGAAAAAAAACTTTTGTAGTGATAATCAAGATGGCCCATTTAGACAGTTGACAAGAAGGTGTGGGGATACTTAACATGGGGAAATAGATTCAATATGTGTAATGAATAGAGACTGGGAGTGGTTGGGTCATTGCACATATTGAATCTATTTCCCCATGTTAAGTATCCCCACACCTTCTTGTCAACTGTCTAAATGGGCCATCTTGATTATCACTACAAAAGTTTTTTTTCTCCTGCTGATAATCGCTCATCTTAACTAATTAGCCTCTCACAGTTTGTATGGTAACTTCCAACTTACCTGTGTGTGTGTATATATATCTTACTATATGTTCCATTCGATGCATCTGATGAAGTGGGCTGTAGCCCACGAAAGTTTATGCTCTAATAAATTTGTTAGGCTCTAAGGTGCCACAAGTCCTCCTTTTCTTTTTGCGGATACAGACTAACACAGCTGCTACTCTGAAACATTTCAAAATATGAGTAACGTCATCTTCCAGGATAGCCCAAGACAGTCTGCAAGGTAATAAAGTAAGTCAGGGACTCGGATTTCTAAGTAATAGAAAATCTTGAAGAAAACGGTAATTAGCAGAGGAAAAACTTTACTTTTTGGAATGAATCCTCTTTTCTCCAGTGCTAAGCTACAGTAAACAGGCTGGATGCATATGGTCCTGCAGGGTAAGGGACCTCCCTACTAACCTGCTGAACAGTGATAAAACTGTTTTGCAACTGCTGGGCTACACTGTCCGCTGCCCATGTCATTCCTTTCCTGGAGGGCCAATGGTCAGTGGATTTGCAGAGTCCCTGATCCACAAGCCCTGCATGCCTCTACACTGGCATGGAAAAAACTCACGTGGAAAGGGGCACATAACACGCCTGTGTAAGTTCCAGGAACGTTGACTCACCTGCTTGCCCGGTGCAATGGACCCGCATCTGTTCCATTACATTCAGCTCCCTTCATAGTCCTAGAGGGATGTGCCTGATTCTCATCCCCCGCCCCCAGATGAACACTTTGTTTAGGAATGAATTCTTAAGGTCATGATATCTGTTCTGTGTGTGTGCATTAAATGCTTTTCTTTGTATGTGAATTTTTAATGCGTTTTTTTATGTTGGTTATGTTGAGTCTGTATTAATATTTATGCATAAAATATGCAGCACCAAGAAAAAAATACAGGGATTGAGAACCAGTGTGCATGGTTTCTTTATTCATTAAATAGGTTGTTCATGCCATATTCATTTTAATTAAAACTTTTGAAAAGATTAACGATCATTTTATTGGAAGATAATTGGTAGTTCCTATCTAAGGAGATAAACGAGGAAACGGTGCATTACATACACAAACTTTGAGGCACTAAAGGTAGATTATTTTAACCATGCTATTAACACTGGTCCCCTGGATCAGGGGTGGGCAAACTTTTTGGGGTTGTGAAACTGTATGGAGGGCCGGGTAGGGGTGTGCCTCCCCAAACAGCCTGGCCTCCTCCCACTTCCCGCCCCGACTGGCCCCCTCAGAACTCCCAACCCCCCCTGCTCCTTGTCCCCTAACTACCCCCCCCCCCCAGGACCCCACCCCTTATCCAACTACCACCCCTGACTGCCCCGATCCCTATCCACACCCTCCCCCCAACAGACCCCCTAGGACTCCCATGCCTATCCAACCCCCCTGTTCCCCCCCGACTACACTCCCTCCCCCCCCCCCCCCGAACCTCCGCCCCATCCAACCACTCCCTGTCCCCTGAGTGCCCCCCAGGACTCCCTGCCCCTTATCCAACCCTCCCACTCCCCGCCCCCTTACCATGCCGCTCAGAGCGGAGGGAGCTCGCGGCCCAGAGTGCTGGCAGTGTGTTGCGCTGAGGCTGCGGGGGAGGGAGGACAGCAAGGGAGGGGCCGGGGGCTAGTCTCCCTGGCCGGGAGCTTGGGCCGGGCAGGACGGTCCCGCGGGCCATAGTTTGCCCACCTCTGCCCTAGACGCATCTGCTGATGCTCAAAAGTCTTGCATTTCATTTGTTTTGAAGTGAAAGAGCAGCAAGACCAGTAGAAGCAGCATCTTTTTCCAAAAGAAAAGCTGCTTTAGCAGTAGATTTGTGTTATCTATTTTGGTTACATTTACTGGGCCAAGTCTTGCTCTATTTATTCACACAAGTAATCCTATTGATTTCTTTAATCAACCTCCTTGGGAGAGCAAGAGCAATGAAGTTTTGGCTCTGAGAACTGTGAACAAAGTTGTTGGTTTAAGTATTTTTTGAATGTGACTGCTCCATATGCTGGGTATGGCTATAATCACACAAAAGAAATATTTCATAGATATTCTTTCCACATGCATTTTTGATGACACTACCCATGATCTTTGAAGTTTTTCATTGCAAAGTTTAATCAAAGTATCTTATCTTTAGGAGAAAAGCTATCAAGTACCAAGAGAAATACTATTATGTGAACACATGCAGAGTATCTTAATCCTGAAAAGTGATTAGAATCTGTTACAGGATAATTAATGTTTACGCAACTGTTTTTAAATGTCCTTGGCTTTTTTGAACATTAGGAAAAAAAAAATCTGTCTTTGATTTTTCTGACCCTTGCTACGTATCTGAAACATCCTACTTTAAGTGACTGTACAGATTTTAAAAAACCAAAACAGTAAACAAAGGCAAGGCTACTTGAGAAGTGAGCATCCCCTACTTTTCCAAAACTACATATTCAGTGGGCAAAATAATGCAGACTTCATCACCTGAGTCCAGTGGTTGGGGTGGGGTGCTTTGAGGAATTCTAACTTTCAGTGGCAACAAATGAAGCTTCAGAGCTTTCTGGAGCTGGTGAAAATATAATTTTGTTTGAATTTTGGAAGATATTTCAGGACTGAACTCTAACTTTTATTGTATCAGGGCCAAATAATGACCATAAAAGCAAATCAATCACCTTAGCCAGCTGACAAATCTCACTTAGAAATCCAGATTGAAGTGACAGATCTTGCATTTCACCCTAAAGGCTGCCTGTCATGCTTGAGGGTTGGTGGATGATTGAATTCCAGAGCTGAAGACCTTTCACCAATAAAGGCCTGCTATCTGCCCCCAGCATTTCAACTTTAAACTTATGGCAATTTGAATTAATGTATTCTCTTATTCTGACACAAGATTACTGAAATGCTTCAGCTTTTAGAGTCATGCCACTATTGGATAAAAACATAGCTTACAGATGATTACTTTTATAGTCTTAAAGCACTTTACATATGGGCGCTGATCCACTAAAGTATCTAAGTACTTGCATAACTTTAAGCAGGAATAGTCGTAGTGAAGAACTACTTGTGCTTAAAGTTATGAAACTGCTTAAGTGCTTTGCTAGACTAGGGGCTCAGATTTAAAAGCTACACACATATTTAAAACACTTGTGAAATCCTGACCTCACTGACTTCATAGGGGCAGAATTTTCCCCCTAAATCTAGTAGGTATTTCAATCCTATTTGTCATCACTGTTCTGTAGCACAAGCCCTTTTTTAATGTGTTACTCTTCCAGACAGACTTCAACTGCTTTCCAGCTTTGACAGCCTTTCACTGCAGCTAGCATAAACATGGTTTTAATATTCTGTATTATGGTGAATTCTAATATGCCCAAGAATGTTCAACCAATTGAGTAGAGTGCATAAGCATTGGGACACTGCACTTGTAGAGAAATACTCTCCTGTAACTGAGTATTCCATTTCAGTTTTATTGCTGAAGAATGGTTCAGGTAAAAATTCTAATAAGATTTAAATGAAATCTTACAAATAATGAAGGCAAAAACCCAAAACTGGTAGGCAACACATTGCTTTTCAACAAATGTTAAACATACTGCATATTTCAAGATTAAAGATAAACAATTTAACTTATAAATCAATTGAATATTAAAACTATTTTATGTCTGAGGATGAAGTTGTTAGCTAAGACTTTCCTAGTGTAAGTTTAGAATCTCCACATTGCAGACCAGTGTCAGAGTCTGAAATCTCACTTGTATAATTATGTAACGTTTCATTATCCACAATTGTTTGTTCTTTATCAAGCCCTTTTGTGTTAGGGGTTGAATGGTTGTTTAAGACACAGCTTGGTCCAAAGAGTTCTTCCATAAGAGAGTTTTTCCTCTCTCTTAGCATTGTACGAACATAGCATCCATCCTCTGCAGCAGTGTCTTTCTGCCTTGTTTTGGTAACTTTACCAAATGATGGCTCATATATGCCAAATGAATTTCTTGCCTTCAATTCAGCTGTCTCACTCTGGTGCTGACCAGCTTGTCTGTTTTTGCGGAGGCTGCCTGTGTTGGACACTGGACCTGATGCAGGAAGCCCCTGATGCAAGTTTTCAGTGGCTTCTGTGAAGGTATACTGTTTTTTTAGTCTAGTGGGTGTTCTGTTATTCTGCGTTGGAGTTACACTTTTATCTTCTGCTGCTCCTTTGTCACTTAGTTGTTTACTTTTTCTTTCCTCCTTTTCATTCTCTTCTACTACAACTTTTTCCTGATTATTCTTCCTTATTGGGACATCGTTTGGAGGTCGAGTTTGTCCTGCTTTCATCAGTTTCTCCAGTTCTTCTTTCAGTAAGTCAGCTTTCCGTTTTTGCACTTCTCTGTTTTTCTTCTTTCTTTCCATAAATTCAAAGTGAGTTTTTTCTTCTGTGAGCTGTATTTCATCTCTTAAAAATTCTACAATGGAATATTTTTATTTAGGAATCTTCTTAATTTAAAAATTGTTTAAGAGCATTAGATAGTGCAAAGACATTTTACCTCTGTAAATCTATATACCATCATTCTTGTTTATATTTCACCAGTTCTATGAGATTACTAAGAAGATACTGTTCACTAATAAATATGCCAGAAGATTTGTTAGATCTAGATAGAGCACCCGGACGCTAAATCGACCCTAGAGTTTGCCTCTAGGCTTTTACTACATATTTTTTCCAGTTGTTTAACTTTATTCAGTGTATAAATGTGATAATTTTATTCATGATAATTTTTAATACTCCATGATTTTGTAAAGGGTGAACCTAGAAAAGTAATATACTTCTATATGACAAAGTCCAACTACCAGCCCTGCAAACAAATTCAACATGGGATCTAAACTCACATTGTGTTCTTTTTGTCTTCAGCATCATCACCCATCATAAAGAAGAATTCCGGAACTTAAGTGACAATTTTGTTGATGTTGAATAAGGTGGAATAGATTCCACTTTATCATATCCTAGCTGTATTGGCTCTGTAGTGTGGGCATTAGTTGGGTTGTTTTGGGGGGGTAGTATACACACAGAGAGCACCTACGGCTTATATATCAAGTTGCTATACAATTGAAAAAAAATAGGGATGGTCTCACTGCCTTGGAGAGAACTACTCACTGCCAAACAATAAAATGAGCTAAAACCCAACCTTAAAGAAAAAGTAGATCACAAGGAGAAGTGAAAATAGTCAAAGATTAACAGAGATAAACAGAAAGGCCTTATACCAAGGACTGAAGACCACCAAAGAGTGATTTTGGCTCAGTAAGAAACCCTCCCCCCCTTGCAGGGTGGGTTCCCCTTGTTCATGCAGCTACATCAGATATGCCTCTTCAGGGATAACAGCATTAATAGTGTCAAAACAGGGTCAAGCAGGTTTGGTGCACCTTTGGGGTATGACAAACCAAAAGGAGGACAAGTTTTGACAGCAGACGGGCTCTGATCTCAATCCTTGTTGAGACAATTGGGGAGACAAGGTAGACCGAGACAAACTCTAGACAAGGTTCCAGTAGCAGCATAAATTACCTCTCAACCCTCATCTGAAACCACCCTTCCGAAGGCCAGATGACAGGGGTCAGCAGCCGATCGCTCAGGATCAAGTTGATCAGCATAAATTGTCAATAAAACCACCATAGTCTGTTATCTGCTCAAACAAGGCACCTGATTTCTGCATACTGTCACCAAGAATGCTATTAGAAGGCCAGAAGCACAGACATATATAAACCAACTCTAAATTACTTACATAAGTGCTACAGCATCACTAAGGTGGACTTCAGTGGCTTGTATTAACGCTGTTGTTGAACTTGTTTGTTGTATGTCAGATACAGGCTAATGGCCATCACGGCAGCGTGTAATACCAGTGTACTGTAGTTCATTCGTTCTGTTTGCATAAGATCAAATGAGGTTATGAAAAATTAAAAGTATACCTCTACATGTTTTATTAGAAGTTTCTTGCTTTGATGGTTTCTTGGTTGGTTCAATTTCTATCTTATGTTTTGTATCTTCATAGGGTTCTACTTTTTGATTTATGTCTTCAGTTGTCTTTTTCTCCTACAATTCAAGATAAACCAAGATAATGGTAAAAAAAGCTACACTTATGTTAGTGAATGATCAGTGATTTTTTTGTGACTCAAGACGCTCATTTTTGGTATTTTCTGTTCTATTTAGATTATCATACATTTATTTCATATAGTAACTTTTGCCCTCACAAAAGTATCCTTACATGTTTAATACCACTATATTTAAACAAAAAATGGTGCATGCAATACATCTTCAGAACACACTGAAATTAAGGATATTCAGAAAAAAAGTTCTTGAAAATTATGGAATGAAGTATGATATAGGAGCAAACACATTAGAAACTTTGAGGTTAAATGGGATCCAAATGTTTCATACCTCTAGGAATAGAGCTGCACTCTTGACTATTCCTTGTTTTTGATGATGTGAAACCTGTGCTGATCTAAAATTCTGCTTATTTACTTGTACTGATTTGCTTAAACTAACACCTGTAGAAAGAAGAGCAAGTATTAAAGGGAAGCACAGAGTTTCTGAAACAATGCCATATTTGGAAATAGATAATACCTATAAAACCAATATTGGTATGGAAATCTATTATTTTAAACATCTCTAGCTCCAGGTATGTATTTCTTTATTCCCATAATGTCATTTTATAAAAAAACATAAGGCAGAAGAGGTTTGTAACAGCTTCTATCAAAATCCACACAGATAAAACAGGTACCACTGGCATTCCCAAAACCACTATTCAGCTGCTGGCTAACCTCCGTAAGTGCCTAAGTGTCCACCAGAGGAGTCCCATAGGGACCTATGCTTCTGCCAGCAGGCATACACAAAGCCATTTAAGTCCTGATGCCCTAGCTCATGTCTAAGACCTGCCAAGTTTCACAAACTAGGTATTCCATGGCCTCTTACCTGACAGGTAGGCATACTCAGAGCATGCCTAACACACAAAAGACAATGGTGGTGGTGTCAATTTTCCTTCTTATAACCAATAGCCCAGTGACAGGTTTCAGAGTAGCAGCCGTGTTAGTCTGTATTCGCAAAAAGAAAAGGAGTACTTGTGGCACCTTAGAGACTAACCAATTTATTTGAGCATAAGCTTTCGAGAAGTGCACTCACATGCCATGTGGGAGACCGAGGCTCAAGTCCCCATTCTGCCTGATTTAAAGCAGGGACTTGAAGCCCCCTCTTGCAGGTGGGTACCCTAAACCCTGGGCTATAGAGTCATTCTCACACTCTCTCTTTGGCCCAATTAATAATAATTATTAAAAGTGGAACAGCTTCAACAGGAGAGACTGAAAGAGCCCAGTGATTAGGGCATTTATATTGGAGACCTGAGTTCAAGTCCAGCAAAGGAGGGACTGGAAGCTGAGTCTTCTATAGCCTGGGTGAACACCCTAACCACTGGGCTATTGCCTATAACTTCCTCATGCTACCTCTTGATTTTTCATGAGAAAAAACTGAACTGGCTTAGATGCCTAACTCTGTGAATCCCAAGTGGAGGAAGGCACCTAACTTCCTTTCAGAGATGGGGCCTAAGCCCCACTCCTCTCCTTGTCATTTCCTTCTGATTAGCTTAAATGGCTTCCCTGCTCCCAGCATGCTGGCTTCTGTGAATATTTTTTAAAAAAACTAACTTTCACTCCATGCCTAAAAAGGGCTGTGAATTTCATTAGACGACAGGATGCAACACCCATACACCTTTTGCGAATCTAGCCCCAAGTGAGGGGTACAAAAACATAGCAGAAGGGGAAAAAAAGGTGTCATCATGAGGGCTTCATTTATTGAACACAAAGTTGTCAGCGTTTCCTTTTCCTGATCAGAGCATTTCTGATAATAACTTAGAGTAGCAAATCAATTGGTTAAACCAGTAATGGGAGGATGCAGCATGAGTATTTCTACATCTAGCACACTCGGTTTGAAACCAGAGCATTGGCTGCAGCATGATTTCCTGGTGTTGGCTTTGTTTTGTCTCCCTTGAACTGTTGCTGGGTGGTAGCTAGGAAGGATCTTCATAGCTAGCATTTTGGAAATTATTTCTTAAGGATTTTGGACCAGTGTGGTGGACAGCTATGGTGGCAATGGTCCAATAAATCAGTGGTTCTCAACCAGGGGTACACAAACCCCTGAGGGTACACAGAGGTCTTCCAGGGGGGTACATCAACTCATCTAGCTATTTGCCTAGTTTTATAACAGGCTATATAAAAAGCACTAGCAACGTCAGTACAAACTAAAATTTCATACAGACAATGACTTGTTTACACTGCTATATATACTATACACTGAAATGTAAGTACAATACTTATATTCCAATTGATTTATTGTATAATTATATGGTAAAAATGAGAAAGTAAGAAATTTTCAGTAATAGTGTGCTGTGACACTTGTATTTTTATGTCTGATTTTATAAGCAAGTAGTTAAGTGAGGTGAAACTTGGGGTACGCAAGACAAACCAGACTCCTGAAAGGGGGACAATAGTCAGGAAATATTGAGAGCCACTGCTACAGAGAACCTTCCTTTTCTTTCTGAATCCTTGGTGAGTGCTATTGAGTTGTTTTAAAAGCCTTGTCAGAAGTCCTTTGAGCATTTCTTAGGTTCAGGACTAGGGGGAGCTAGAGATTTAGATGTGCCTTATGTTAGTACCTGTCAGTAAACAAGAAAAGGAGTACTTGTGGCACCTTAGAGACTAACCAATTTATTTGAGCATAAGCTTTCGTGAGCTACAGCTCACTTCATCGGATGTGAGCTGTAGCTCACGAAAGCTTATGCTCAAATAAATTGGTTAGTCTCTAAGGTGCCACAAGTACTCCTTTTCTTTTTGCGAATACAGACTAACACGGCTGTTACTCTGAAACCTGTTAGTAAACAGTAATACCTTTAGTTCTTTATTTCTGTATATTTGATTCATTTATATATATTAGCTATTCTTTAGAATCTTTATCTTCAGCAAAGAGTATGTCTGAATTCTAAAGCCTAGAACACTGGTCTTGACCAGTAAATAACCCTATTCAGAAATTCATTCATTATGCTGTATTTAATAACTCCAGGGCACCTTCATGTTCTTGGAAAATCATCTCCTTAACATACATATTAAATGTTTGCATAAGCATATCTTAACTAGGAAAACTAATAAGAAATTGTTATAGCAGTCAGATGTTTTCTGTTGGGGAAATCAATATGGAAGAATGATTGTGGGGTAGGAAAGGTCCATTGAGAGATATTAACTTGAAGAATTGTTAGTCCACTCAGCTGTAAATAATCATGCCTTCTCCTGTGAGTCAGGTAAACTGAGACTCTATGGAAATGACATCACAATATATGTTTCTGTGAGAATATTCTTGGCAACTAGGTTTCCTTTGTCTGAAACCCTATACAATGATACTGGTATGGAAACTTAGGTTGGGAGAATGAAAACTGCACGTCCCTTCCAGATGCAGGACAGACAGATATACAGCTCTTAATCTGACAACAAAGGGTAGTAATGTATCTATTTCATTCTGTATCCTGTATAGTGCTGTACTAATCTCTGATTGATAATCTTAGATTAAATAATTTCAATTGACCCTGTAATTTTGACAATCTCAAGTCGTTAACTCAGACACACAAGAAATATATAATTAGTCTTTTTTCACAAATGAAAAAATAGAAAATGGCCATTTTGAGGGGGAGCATATCTTTTTTCTTAATATATCATGGACAAGTGCCACTGAGAGCCTGGCCCGTGGGTGGCTGAAGGACTGGCTAGAACAACACCAATGACATGTTGTGATCGGCGCTCTCTCTGTGAGGGCTGATGGACCGATTGATCAAGGTGATCATGGGAAAACCAACTCAGAATGTGGACAGAAGACAAGTTACTTGGTGGCATTTCCAGTTCTGGGTTCTAAATCAGTCCTAACTGGTAGGCTCAGAACCAAACCCATTTGGCAGAGATACCAGCCCTCAGACCTTTGTCAGAACTCTTCCCCCATATATAAAATCACAGACTTCTCCCCACCTGAGAGCTTCCTCATCTCATGCAAGCAGAAACAGAACTTAAATAAGAGTAACACAATAGAACAAAAGTGCAACAACAAGAGAAGTATAAGACTTAAAGTAAAACTTTATTATTGCCGTGTAACTAAAATTTGAAGCCAACACATCATAACTAAAAAAAAGTCACCCTACTCTGGGTGGGAAATGGGGATATGTGTTTTGTCACAGGGCAGCCCTACCTGGAGCACCCACTTCCCCCCACAGCATGACAAGTACACCTGCCTCAGTTCCCTGAGTCCCCAGTAATTCCATGCAAGCTTACCCCCTAGTCCATCCACAAGGTTTATTACCAAAACGTAGCTCAATTAGTCCTCAACAAGAGTCCCAAACACAGTCCATTTCCACACCCTGTGGATATAGTTCTTAAAAATCCTGCTTTCCCAGCAAGCACTCTCCCATCATGTCTGCTGGGAGCCCATCCATACCATATTCTCGTGTCTTCCACCACACCTAGGCTCCTTGTTGGCCCTCTTCTTCTGTCCCTCTGCAAGGACAGCAGCAACCCCAGCTCATCCAATTGGAGTGCAACACCTCTCTTCCCAGCATGAACCCCCTCTGCTTCTCTGCTAGGAGATCATCTTTCCCAGGAGAGCATTCCTCACTCCCCCAGGCTCTCTCATGGTCCCTCTGGGTCCTGTTCTCTGGCCCTAGAGAAGTCAGCAAGTAAGCTCCCTGCTCAGTAGTAGATTAACACACGGGCAAATGGGTCGCATGCCCAGGGGGCCTGGCCAATTTAGGGGCCCCTGCAGGAGCACCTAAACTTGGGTAGAAGTGTGGGGGCCACCAGCACTGGAACTGTGCCCCCACCTCCTGCTCCTCCTCTTTCCCCCCACCCCCCTCCTCCCATGGCCCTGCTCCCCAGCCAGAACAGAAGCCAGAGCCGGGCAATGCCCAGGGAGCCCGAGCAGCTGTGGGGAGCCCCGGACCCTCCACCTGCCCTGGGTGGGGGCCAGGGTGCCTGAGAACAGCCCCTAGCCTGTGTCCCTGCACCCCAGGGCACAGCGCTGCCAGTGGGACTCATGGGTGGGGACTCCAGTCCAGCCTCCTGCCCCATTCCCTGGGCCTGCAGATGTGCTCTGCAGGGAGAGGAGGCCCTGGCCCAGTTGGGAGGAGGCAGGGAGCCCCAGAAAGGTCACAGGCAGCAAGGAGCTGGGCAGGGAGGGCTCCTCCAGTGCAGCTCCCACTGCTACTGGCCTGGCCTCAATGGCCACCACACTCCACCCAGGCTTGCTCAGTGCCTGCACTTGACTCCAGGTGCCAGTCTACCCCCTCACTCCCCACTAGGTCCCTCCTGCTGCGAGGCTGCCCCTGCACTGCTGCCTGGGCTTTGTGCCTGAGGCAGCAGCCACATGCGGCACTGCTCCTCCTGTTGCCTCTACCCAAGGCTTGCAGTTGGAGGGGCAAACTCCCCTCCCCAAAGTACACCCATGCCACCACAACTTAATGCCTGCCCAGGGCTACTACGAACATGTTAAAAAGAGGGAGGGCATGGCCCAGTTCTGGCACCCCTGGGCTCCCGGGGTTTGGGGGGCCCAAATGTTCTTTGTGCCCAGGGCCTCAATAAATCTTAATCCACCTCTGTCTTTGCTACTCCCTGTATTCAGCCGTCTCTGGACCTTGGCTCCAGCTCTCCAGATTAGAGCCAGCAGGCAACTCCCTCTGCTGTTCTTTGGCCTTCAGCCCTGGCACTCTGGCTTGGGGACACCAGCCAGCAAATCCCTCTTGCTGCTCTCCTGCCTTCAGCCTTCTCCCAGGAAGCATAATCTCCTGGCTCTGTCAGATCTTCCCTCCTAACTCACTGGGTCTCCCTTCCCCTAAGGCTCAGATACCCGCTTTTAAGATCAATTAATTGGCCAGATTGGACTGTACTGATAAGGCACAGGTGCACTAGCCCTGCTCCTTTTTACAGGGCCAGTATCAGGCAGCGACATGTCTTTAAATCCCACAACATGAATTGCCAGCTAACAGTTACTGGGATTCAGACATTCAGTAGAGGCAGTACATTAGGAAAGGAATAGACAGAAGACAACAGTAAGTCTGCATATTGCCACTCAATTTCAAAGAACTCTGCAATATTCACAGAAGTGAAAGTTTCCTTATGATAGTGTCTAGCAAATGAAGTTTAAGTACTTGCCCCTCATCAAAGAAGTGCCAGTTTAGTTTTCCAATTTCGGGATAGCAACATGTTGCCAATATTTTAACAAAGGGCTTCTGCACAAAAATTCCTTCCCCTAACCCAGACTAATATCTGTGTCTCATGTTCACGTGCAAGGGATAATGGGCTGAGAAATCCATTAATTTGTTTTTTCCATTTAAAAAAAAAGTTTTTTTCCCCAAAAACTGTAGCCATGGAGGATAGCAACAGCCCCTGCAAGCTTATATGAAATGTAATTTCCAGGGAATGTTTATATTTTGTCCATAAGGAATATATGGATTATATAGGAGTATAGCACAGTGATCAGTATGTGTACTTCGTAACTGAGGGGAGCACATCTGTAGCAGAGTGTGGAGGTATCTACTGGAGCTTGTTGATAAATATTTATCATGTGGTGAATCTTGTATTATTGCAAAGGGGAAAAATTGCTCTTCAGAAGTAATTTTATCCACAGGGATATATCTCATGTACCTGTCTGAACATTCATGTGAAGAAAAGACTGTGAATTCTAGTGTACTCTTATCTGTTGACTGACACAACTAGGAAGGAGGCTCTCTAACAATTCAATTATTGCAATCTCTCTGATTGTCTGTTTGAACTTTGTTTATGCTAACTAAATTTGGTAAACTAGCTGCAAGCAACCAATATGCATTTTAATACGGCTAAAGGATTAGAAAACATGCCTTATAGTGGGAGACTCAAAGTACTCGTCTGTTTAGCTAAACACAGGCTTTGTCTACACTAGCACTTGTGTCCGTTGGGGGATGTGAAAAAACAGCCTCTGACCAACAAAAGTTTCACTGACAAAAGTGCTGGTATGGACAGTGATGTGTTGGCGGGAGATGGTCTCCTGCCGAGATAGCTACTGCTGCTCATTGGGGATGGTTTAATGATGCCAGCAGGAGAGTTCTCTCCCACCGTCATAGAGCAGCTACACAGGAGATCTTACAGCAGCACCACTGCAGCAGTTCATCTATGCCGCTGTAAGGTCTGTAGTGTAGACATAGCCAAAGAGAAGGTTAAGGGGTGACTTGATAACAGTCTATAGGAATATATATTTAGTAATGGGTTCTTCTTTCTAGCATAGAAAGGTATAACACAATTCAATGAAGCTACACAAATTCAGACTGGAAATAAGGCATACATTTTTAACAGTGAAAGTAATTAATCACTGGAACAATTTACTAAGGATAGTGGTGGATTCGCTATCACTGTCAATTTTTAAATGAAAAGTGGATGTTTTTCTAAAAGCTCTGCTCTCGGAATTATCTTGGGGAAGTTCTGTGCCCTGTGTTATACAGGAGGTCAGACTAGATGATCACAATGGTCCCTTGGAATCTATGAAGCTAACCAAAGGAAAACAGAGCTCCCCTTCTATAAAAGAGGTCTATACAATTATGAGTGGTATAGAGAAAGTAAATCAGGAAGTGTTATTTACTCCTTTTCATAATACAAGAACAAGAGGCCACCAAATTAAATTGATAGGTAGCAGATTTAAAACAAACACAAGAAAGTATTTTTTCATGCAATGCACTGTCAACCTCTGGAACTCCTTGCCAGAGGGTGTTGTGAAGGCCAATACTATAACAGAGTTCAAAACGGAGCTACATAGATTCATGGAAGATAGGTCCATGGCTATTAGCCAGGATGGGCAGGAATGGTGTCCCTAGCCTCTGTTTGCCAGAAGCTAGGATTGGGTGACAGGGCATGGATCACTTGATGATAACCTGTCTGTTCATTCCCTTTGGGGCACCTGCCATTGGCCACTGTCAGAGGACAGGATACTGGGCTTGACGGACCTTTGGTCTGACCCAGTATGGCCGTTCTTATGTTCTTATGCTCTTCTTCTGTCAGACAACCTGTCACTGTGACCATCAGTCTTGTAAATACTGTTTAGAAGCAAGCCCTAGTCTGGGATCTCTCACCCTCAAAATGCAAGTCTAAGGCCTGGTCTACACATAAAAACCAGGTCAACCTAACTGCTATGATCAGGCCTATGAAGAATTTCATGCCCTGAACCCCATAGTTAGGTCAACCTAACCCCTGCTGAAGACACAGCTAATTCGATTAAAGTCTTCTTCCATCGACCTAGCTACTGTCAAGGCCTTGTCTACACTACAGGGAAAAGTCGATCTAAACTACGCAATTTGAGTTACGTGAATAGCGTAACTCAAGTCGACGTAGCTTAGATCTACTTACCACAGGGTCCACACTACGCGATGTCAACGGGAGACGCTCTCCCATTGACTCCCCTTACTCTTCTCGATCCGGTGGAGTACAGGAGTTGACAGGAGAGCGATCTGCAGTCGATTTAGCAGGTCTTCACTAGACTCGCTAAATTGACCGCTGATGCATCGATCGCCACGCATCGATCCCCCAGTAAGTGTAGACAAGCCTGAGAGGTGGATTACCTACACTGACAAGAAACCCCTTCCATCAGTATAGGAAGCACCTATTCTACAGTGCTACAGTGGCACTGTGTTGACTGTAGTGTAGGCATACCCTTAGAAGCTTTAGCTGTGAAAGGCTCATGGGAAGTTATGCATCTTTGAGATTAATGTATAACAGAATCTCCAGGGCTTACAGGTTAGGAAAATAGTCTTTGAAGTTGCCACTTGAATGTCCTTAATTTATTTTAAATTTGTTCATCCAGTTGCTGTTTGGGTCCTGTTTTTATTATTAATTATTATTATTATTTACATGGTACTGTAAGTAAACGCCAAGAAATGTTTCCTTCTCTGTGACTGGAAACCAGCCCTCCTAGAAAAGGGTTCCTCCCTATTTGAAATGTTAGTTGGGGGAAATGATAGAATCATTCAAGAAACTATTCATTAAATGAATATTGAAAAAAAATTAAAACAACATCTGTATATTTGCAGTGAGTTCATACAGTATATGCATATCTTATAATACCTATACTATATTTTAGAAACAACAGCAACAATCCAGTACTTTCTGTTCTCCAAAAACATTCTAACTCATGGAATGGAAGCATCACATAACAAGGGCTATCAGACAAACAACATAAACACATAATAACTCATGTATGCATTCGTAAGATATTGAACATTTAACATATATACAAAAGACACTGTTGGATATGACAATTAGATCGAGGTGGAAAGTGTCACACAAAACTGCAGAGAACAACAATAACCATCCTTGTTTATTGCACATGATGACTGGCAGAGGTGACAAGAGATATAATTCGGTGATCAGATATCTTGACAGGCTGATAAGGGTATAACGGATTTCTTCCATAGCCATGTGAAACATCTCTATAAATTGAGAGTAGAAATGAGCGAGGCTTGAGCTGGATGAAGTGTACTGTGAGGTACAGAGTCTTACCTTATTAGAACTGAGGAGAGGGAAGCCTCGGATTGGATGCAGCAGCCTAGAAATGTCTTACTCCTGTCCTCTTAGCAGGATATTTGGCAGTATTTACTGAAGAAATTTGCAACACACCTCTTGTAAACCTTGTCCAAACCTTTACTCATCTTATGGATCAAATATAAGAGTGAAAGCTTCTAACTGAAATTTTTCTTCATAGAAACAATTTCTGCTGAAGTGCCATTGCTGTAAAAAGCTACCTGAAACAAAGGCACCGAAGGCCTGTGACATCACAGAGAGGACTTTTCACTGGATGTTGTTGGCTCTGTCTGATTCAGATCGGCTGACTCAGCAGAAACGCAATTAGATTTAGGGGCCAAGCTGAATCCCAGAGATCTGATTTTCTAAAACCACTAACTTGTAAAGATTGGAGCAGAAATGCTGGTATTTTATCTTAGTTTTTGAGTTATCTTGGTTACACACACACCATCAGAAATAGTGTTTATATCATTTTTAAACTGCCTATCTGATTTTTAAAGAAATGGGTAAGGCAAGTTTGCTACTAGACTAATCAAATGCTAAATTTCAGGCCAAAGCAATTTTTGCAGACAAATTATAAATTTAAAATTTAACAGATTTTACAAATAAAACCCTGACATAACCTTAACTACAGTGGTGTTAGAGAGCACAGCTATGTTCAAACATACTATACAAAATCTGTGGTGCCGTAATATGAAATACTGTTTGAATGCTAATGATCTAATGATGCAGAGATTATGTACTTAAGGCAGAAACACTGCTTACATCTCATCATTATTACACTTTATTTTCCAAAACTTTTGTAAGTATTAACAGACACAGTATCATATACTGTACAGTCTATGTAAATGTCACTAAAAAAAGGTAAAAATTGGCCCAAAGTTCATTTACATAAACTAAGTTAAATATTCAGAAATGGGCTACTTAGTTGCATCCATATGAGCAAAGAAAAGTAATTGTGTGTCCAAAGGGGTAACTGCATGCGCAAGAACCCATTTTGCATATTTACAGGTGCAATTTAGGTCCCTGTTTTAGAAAATTTATCCCATTATGTCCCAGTTATAAAGCAATGCAAGTTCAACACTAAAATATATAAAAATAAAAAATATTACAGATATACAGTACCTTTTTTGCGAGGTACAGGATCAGCTTTGTCCTGTAGACCTTTAAGCATCCGATTTGCATAGATATTTTTTATACCAACTTCTCGTTCCTTTTCCTAAAAAAAAATCCACACTATCAAACTTAATGATTACCTTTTACCAGCTCCAGTGCCTCATCTTAAAATAGTGTTAATGAATGTAATAATGTTCATGAAAATAGAGAACAAGTAGCTGTGGCCTGAGACAAACGCTCTGCAGGCAGACACTTTGTAAAAGGTTTAACACATCACTGTACCAATACACTTTGATCCTAACTCAAATGTGAAAATCCTCACATTCCAGTCCAAAGCCTTTCTTGGACAGAAACTATCAACCATGGTGAATTGTGCCAATGGGAGTGAGCCTGTGATGTCCATAAATGGGAACTAGCAATCTCATTTTCTTCAAAAAGAAAAGGAGTACTTGTGGCACTCCTTTTCTTTTTGCAAATACAGACTAACATGGCTACTACTCTGAAACCTGTCATTTTCTTCAGTGATCTAAACTCAGAATTTGAATTCTGATCTCTTTTAAGCCTTAACACACACCTACATTCTTTCATATCGATTTTTCATAACATTACATTCAAGAGATGAAGATGTGACAGGTTGGATTACACAGACTCCCTTAGGACTATCACCTGATGTGTTGAGACTACCTCTGAGCCTGTTTTCTCTGCCAGTTTGGGCCTCCAGAACCTTGTCTTGTTGAGCCAGATACGCTAATCTGCTGCAACACAGACCCAGGGTCTGACCCACGCCCCCAAAGCTGCAGACTTAACTGAAAACAGCTTAGCAAGTGCTCCTGTCTCTAGCACCCAGACATCCAGCTCCCAATAGGATTCAAACCCCAAATGAATCCGTTTTACTCTGTATAAAGCTTATACAGGGTAAACTCATAAATTGTCCACCCTCTATAACACTGATAGAGAGATATGCACAGCTGTTTGCTCCCCCAGGTATTAACTACTTACTCTGGGTTAAAAAAAGACCCCAGGCTTTTTAAAACTTTTGTCAGTTTTGTTGCTCTCCTCTAGACTCTCTCCAATTGTCCACATCTTTCTTAAAGTGTGGCACCCCAAACTGGATACAGTACTTCAGCTGAGGCTTCACCAGTACCAAGTAGAACAGGACAATTATTTCCCATGTCTTACATACGACATTCTCATTAATACAACCCAGAATGATATTAGACTTTTTCACAACTGCATCACATTGTTGGCTCATATTCAGTTTGTGATCCACTATAACATCCAGATCCTTTTCTGCAGTACAACTGCCTAACTAGTTACCCCCCATTTTGTAGTTGTGCATTTGAGTTTTCTTTCCTAAGAGCAGTACTTTGGATTTGTTTTTATTGAATTTCATTTTGCTGAATTCAGACCAATTTTCCAATTTGTCAAGATCGTTTTGAATTCTAATCCTGTCCTCCAAAGTGCTTGCAACCCCTCCCAGCTTGGTGTCTGTGACATTACACTCCATATTCTTTATGAAAATATGCTTATGATATGGGTATGACATCACTGAGATGTACTTTAAGCAAGATGGGTCTTGTAAGGTATCATTGGAAAGGTTATGATTTACTGAATGTGATTATCTAATTTGTATGCCTGTATCATTTCTGTATCTGAAGTAGGAATATTGACTATGTATCTGTATTTCAAATGGGATACTTTGGGTGCACCCCCAACTAGCCCTTCAGGTACAACTATGAGAAAGCCAGACAGTGCTAATGACCCATTAGCAAAGACAATGGACTGTAAAATAGCTTAGTCTTCCTGTGGACGTTTGAAACAGCCTACTAGCAATGGCTGCCACAGCCATGCAGAGACATGAGTCCAAGTAACCTGGTTCTGGATATCCCACCTTCCCTTTTGGAATGCCAGTGTTTTTCCACTGGAAGACAAAGGGTTCCCGCCTTACACAAGAGTTATATAAGGCAGGGGAGTGACCTCATTGTGGTTCTCCTCTGCCTCCCCACCCAAAGAGATACTGAAAAACACTTGGAACCAAGAACTGAACTGGGGGGAGAAGGGTTGATCCCAAGCTGGAAGGGTGTCTAGCTTGTGAGTAATAATACTTGAGGTCTCAAGCTGGAGACCAGTGCAGCTGCCTTTCAAGACTTTCTGTAATCTGCCTGCAACAATATCTAGGGTAAGAAATTACTATTTGTAACTAATTTCTTTAGTGAAATAAGCTTAGCTTACGTGTTTTGTTTATTTGCTTAGTAATCTGCTTTGTTCTGTTTGCTATCTCTTTAACCACTTAAAATTCACCTTTTGTAGTTAAAAAACTTATTTCTTGTTTATAATATAACCCCGTTTGTGCAATTCATAATTGGGGGTGGGGGAATAAGAGGTTGTGCATACGTTCCTCCACACTGAGGGAGGAGGTGGATTTTATAATATACCTTTGGGTCTGCACTCCAAGAGAGGTGGACACCTGAGTGCTGGGGCAAGTCCCTTAAGATGAGTCTTCCCAGAGCTGATCTCAGCATCTGTGTTGTTCTGCAGTTGGGTGTGGCCCTGCCTGTGTGTGTGCTGGAGGAGGCTTAATAGCCTGGCTCCGCAAGACAGGTAAAAAAGATGCCCAGGTGGCAGAACAGGTGGGCTCAGTGGTATCTCAGCACATCAGGTGGCATCCTAAGGGGGACAACCTGTCACAGTGTCATCTGCAAATTTTATAAGCATATTATCCACTCCATTATCCAAGTCATTAATGAAAATGTTGACTAGGACTAGACCCAGGACCGACCCCTGTGGGACCCTGCTACAGTTATAGCATAACATGCTGATCCAGACTCATCAAATGGTAACAGGCAGATATTGTTAATTGCATTTCTACCAGTTATTGATCTACTTCAGATTCTGACAAATAGATGTAATGATAATTTAATTTATTTTACTTTTTTATATTTTTGCAGTGTATACATTTTGCATCACATATTCCTTCGTTATCTTATTTAAGAATATAATGAAAGTAACAGGAACATGTAACATAAGACATGTGGCACTTTTATAAAAAAAAACGCTATTTTAAACCTTGAGTACCTTAATTTTTTGTTGAAGAGACTTAATTTCCATTTGTAAGTTCTTTGTGATTGTCCGAGCTGCTATAGTCTTTCTATTCTCAGCTGCCAATTGACGACTAAAGATGCTACTGTTCAATGTCAGCTGTTTTTCTAAGCCCTAGAAACATTACATATTTAACCATGTAGATATACTCACTGTAACAGCTGAAGAATTTCAATTCACATCAGGTTTAAAAAATAAGCAGAGTAACATAATGAAAAATGAAACTTCTAATAATCATATTCTACTGTAAATAAAATCTGAAATTAGAAGTTTGTAATAAAACAAAAATGCAGTGTATCCATTTACATCTAAAATTAACAAAAAGCTGGTTACCAAACAAAATGAATATATAGGTATTCAAAAATTAAAAATAACTCAATATACTAAATTCCTAATGTGTTAATCCAGTACAGTCTTTTTTTGGGAGATCATCAGGACCTGATTCTCATTTACATTAAGGCCCCTTTACACCACTCTGGCAGTATAAATGAGAATCAGGTCCCGTATCATTTAGAACCCAGGGGATAAACTGTAATTGCCATTGTGTCAGTATCAAAATTATAAGCTAAGCACCCAATCCTGCAAAGTCTCCATGAGCAAGACTTTCTACTGATTCTCAATGGGGGTTCTAACAAATAAACAGCTTTCAGAATGGCAGCTGAGTTCAGTTATTCTTCTGATAGAGTAGAAATGAATTTCTGGAAGGTAAATGGAAGACTTCACTGTTCTGAGATTTTATTAAAAATCGGAGATGGAGGCTTTCCCCATAAAGACAATGAGATTAAAGAAGTATGAGACATTAAAGGCACGGAATCCTCTTTATTTTCTCTCATCCTATGCCTTTATTACACGCTCTCAGGGACATTATTTTTAACAGTTCTGTACGCCATTACTTTTTGATTAAAATATTTGTGTTTGATACTGTTATGAATTCAAATTTGAATGATCTACATCTAAATTGGAAGGAGTAAAAGTAAAGATATCCATGAAGCACTTTAGGCCCCTAAACTCCAGAGTTAGGCCCCTAAATCCCCATGTGTGGCGGCACTGCAATCCACAAAACTTCTGCTTGGCCGCTGCCTAACCCTGTAGGCACCTAAACTCACTCGGCGCTTAACTTTCCACTGTAAAAGTTCCCTAGGCGCCTAAGTTTTAGACTCTGGGACATGCCCACCATTGCCCCACTCTGGGAGTCCAGATGCCTCCCTCCCACCTAAGCCCAGAGTGATTAATGAACTGGGGGAAGATAGGCATTGGGCTGCCTAAATTGCATATGGGGCTTGATCCAGTAGGTGCCTTCCCTTCCAGACTGGGTCCCATTCAAAATCCATTGGAAGAGGAAGGAGTGGTGCCCACCTTATAACTTTTAGTCCAGTGGTTAGAACACTCCCCTGGGATGTGGGAAATGCGGGTTCAATTCCCCCCTCTCTTCCACAGGGTGAGAAAGGACTTGAGCAGGGGAATCTCCTGTTTCTCAGGAGGGTTCTCCAACCACTGAACTACAGGATATTCTGATGTGGGGCTCCCTCAATCTCTCCTGCTGAAGCTGTTCCTTTGTGGATAAATAATGAAGGAATGAATGGAGGAGGGGTTATTGGACTTGGAGGTCTCCCATGTGGGTGCTCTAACCACCAGCCTACAAAGTCATTCTCACGCACTCTCTCTATCTCTAATCCAATGACTGCTTGTGTGTGTGTGTGTGTGTGTGGTAGGGTACCCCTATGGGAGACCCCAGGTCCATTCACTCTTTCATTATTTAATCCACAATGAAACAACTTCAAAGGAGAGATTGAGGAATCCCCATATCAGAATATCCCACGGCTCAGTAGTTAAGAGCATAAGGTGAGTGTTCTAATCACAGAGCTAAAGTTATATGGTGGGCACCACCACCACCTCCTACTCCTCCGGTGGCCATTTTGTGTGGTGTGAGGCAGGTGCACAACTCATTCCTTCAAGAAGGGCCTAGGTCACCTGACATTATGTGCCTGGTTCCCATTTGTGGATCACTAAACAGACCTAGGCACCTCCCTGAAGCCCCAATTTAGGTGCCTATCTCAGAGAGAGATTGGGGCTCAGCAAACACCCCTCTCATCAGCATCTCCCTTGGGTAGCTTAGATGGCTCCCTGTCTAGTGTGTTGGCTTTCTAAGTTGCCTATCTCTCCCCGTTCATTGTATAGGAGCCTAGGCACCAAATTCAGGCTTTGTGATCAAAATAAATTTGTTAGTCTCTAAGGTGCCACAAGTACTCCTTTTCTTTTTAGTGTTTTTTCTGTGATTTTCTAGGCGCCTAAAAGTTGGGCATTGTGATGCTTGGTGTTTCAACCCCTAAGACCCTGGGAACACTGCAAAGGCAGTTTGCCCAACCCTTGGAGGTAAGGAAGGAACATCCTCCATAGCTCTCTAGCAGCCTCCTACAAGAGCAGTGTTAGTGAGCTTCAGGAAGAACGATATACAACCCTGTCCACAGGAGACAGGTCGCTGTAGTGCAGAGGGGGAGAGGCATCAAAGGTGGGCAGATAGGGGATCATGTTAGCTCTGAGGTAAGTTTTAGGGGATTGCCACACCCAGAAATAAGGGGTAAATAGTGTTATGAATTTATGAGGCAATTGTTTTTCTATTCTTCCCAATGGCTACTCTCCCAATTCTCATTTTACTGAGAATTATTTTTTATTATTTCTTCATGCTTCACCTCCCTCCATTTCCTTCTGGAAGAATATTGCATCCTAACAAGGGTGCTGTCTACTTAAATGTTGGCAACAGTTGTTTTTATTAGTTTTGGTCAAATACGCTTAGATATCACAATGACGGTCACAATATAAATTAATTAAATATTAACTCTGTCAAAAAAACCCTTGAAATAAATAATAATATTAGCACTTATACTGCACGTTTCATACAAGAATTTCAAAGCACTTCAGATATATTCATTGATAAAGCCTCACATCACCCTCCTTTAATGCTGTCCATCCTTTTAACAGAAGGATAACCTAAGGCTCAAATAAATTCAGTCTTTTCTCCAGTGCCAAGTATCAGATCAGTGGTAGACCTAAGACTAGGACTCCTGACTCATGCTTAATTCACTAGTCAACAGCTGCAATACATTTGACTACACCTGTACTAAGGAGTGAATGGGAGACTTGGAGACAGCTCTCCAGTAGTATGTCATATTTTTAAAGGTAATAGGGCAACAGTTTGACTAATCTTTATTTCCAAGTTTAATTCATTGATACATTTGTGCAAGATTTTATTAAAGTTATGGGTAATTCATTCATAATATCACTAAACTTTGGAAAGCTTTGGATTAAAACAAATGGCTCTGAATTTCTGTGTTGTTAGCTTGCACTATAAATATTCATTTTATATGCATTGATTAATAATCTTGCATTATTCTTTCACAAAAATGTTTCCTATTATAGTTCTAAAAATACAAGGACATGTTCCATATTACCTGTATTCTCTTATCATTGGCTTCCATTCTTTCTGTAAGGATTGATAATCTATGAGTAAGTTCCCCTCTCTCTGCAAGATTCGTGTCTTCTGAAAGTTTCTGCAATACTTGCAAGGCATCTTTAGTCTTTAACAGCTCTGCTTCAACTTCTCTAAGCTTCCTGGATGTATTTCGCTCCTGTTCCTGAGACTTCCTAAGGAGTCCCCTTAGAGATCTTACCTCACTATAATGTTTTGCTATAATATCAGGCAAGTTATTCTCCGCATTTTCATATTTACCTATTGCTTTCAAGTGCCGATACTGAAGCTGTTTCAGAAGCTGGTTTTCTAAGTTTGATGCTTCCAGTTTATGCTGGAGGTCAGACAGTTCATTTTTCAGCTCTTTAATTTTGTGAAGTCTTGCAGATAATATACGTTGAGCCGTAGCATCTTTTTTCTGGGAAATTATGTTATTCTGAGTACTTAAAAATGAAGTATTCTGGAATTGCATCTTCTTAGCTGGCAACTTCTTGCCTCCTGCATTCAGACCAAAACAAACTAATAGTGACTTACATATCATTTAATGGTACAGAAAGCAAAATCAGTACATATCTTTACTCATAACTAGTTATCCTGAGCTACTTAAAGGCAGTATGTATCACACAGTGTTCAAAATCTGTACTAAAATGTCACTTTTCAAATATTTTGTGCTGATACATCTATAGCATGGATTTTTCCTGGCAGCATTTGGCCACAACTAAAGCCAGGTCCATATGAGGTCCAAAGGTTCCCTCACTTCCTCATTCTATTGACCACTATCTTCTCGCAGGAACCATCTTCACTCTAGATAGCCTTAGTGCTAATATTCCAGCAACAGCTTTCTCTGAGACAAATTAGGCTTTCTCTGAGGCTGGTAGGATGTGCTTACAGAACAGTCTCTCCAACGCCACCTAAAATAAAGTTTGTCTCTCAGTAATTTATTGAAGTCAGTGTGTGTTTTGTCAGAGGATTAGGTTGTACGGGCCTGATCCAATTTCCTATGGAAAGATTCCCAATGACTTCAGTGGAGTTGGATATGGCCCTAGATTAGGAAAATTAAATTCATGATGAAGAAGGAAGAAAACAATAACTTACTGCAAAAATTCAGAAAACAAAGTGATGGTAATAATACATTTCCTAACAAACCTGCATGTAGGAATTCTGTACCAATTATATCACTTTCAAACCATTTTTTGATTTGAACTAAATCAAAAATAGCTTAGAGACACAAATGTAGTGTTGTTTAAATTATCAGGCATTTAGAATAGTTATACAGTTTTCCATTCTATATACTGTATTTGATAAATATTCTTGACAGCCTGAAATTCTAAGTGTACCACTACTAAGCATCAATGTCCCTTTCTGAAGTATAACTGAAAATTTAAAGGGTTGGGACTATAAGTCTGACTGTTTTCCTTGCTTTTATGCATACATTCCATTTCATAGTAACTCTAAGGCATTCCAGGAAGTGCATTTCTAGAGAATTAGTATTATAATTTACATAGCACCCAAAATCTCCTAGCCATTTTAAAGATAAATATGCATTCAGGGTCCCTGCCTTGAACAGCTGGCAATCTAAGAGCCAGGTCCTGTTAAGCACTCCTGTTGAACTCAGTGGGAGTTCTGGATATGAACTATTTACAAGAACAGGGTTTAAGTAGAAAACATAATAGATTCAAGGATTCCAGGGCCAGCCCACAACATTTTGGCACCTGAGGTGGCGAGCTCAAATGACGCCCCCATGCCTCCTCACTTGGGTCAAAACTCTGAAACTTTGGGTCCTATTGGGCCCCCCCACAGTCTAGCACCTCAGGCAGCCGCTGCAGTTCACCTCATGGTAAGGCCAGACCTGACGGATTCATAGATTCCAAGGCCAGAATGGACCATTGTGATCTTCTAGTCTGACCTCCTGTGTAACACAGGCCAAAGAACTTCCCCAAAATAATTCCTAGAGCAGAGCTTTTAGAAAAATATCCAGTCTTGATTTTAAAATTACCAGTGATGGAAAATCCACCACAATCCTTGGTAAATTGGTCCAGTGATTTATTACCCCTCACTGTTAAAAAATACACTTTATTTCCAGCCTGAATTTGTCTGGCTTTAACTTCTAGACACTGGATCATGTTACAGATGAAGGTTGGGGAGGGGATTACGCAAACAAGTGATTACACAGTGAAGTTAGCTGGTGTCTTGTTAATTCCATGATTTTTTACTATAGTGTGTTCTAGTTTTATTTGTTTATTTTCTCTAGTCTGTCTTATTAACAATTCTTTGAGGGAAAGACTAGGTTTATGGGCCTTTTGGAAGAAGTATCTCAAAAGGAGGGGCTTGAAGGAGATAGGGGTGGAGGCATGATGGATGAGGTCATGGGAGTTGGGAATTCCAGTTGTATGGGGCTGCATGGAAGAAGGCTCAAAGGGTATGTCTACATTGCAATAAAAGACTCATGGCTGACCCATGTCAGCTGAATCAGGCTCGCAGGGTTAGGCCTGTGAGGCTATAAAATTGCAATGCAGACGTTCAGGCTCGGGCTGGACAAGTTTTTGGGACCCTGCAAGGGTCTTGGACAGGGGTAGGAGTTGGCCCCTGAGTTTTACAGTCACTTTGTGCACTTGAATGGTGGGAATTAAGGAAATCCATTTCCAGACATGAAAGTAAAAATGTGGGTTTGATGGGGGATATTTTCTTTATTGTTAGTGTTTACACAGAAGGAATATATTTTGTATAATATGGCTAATTCAATATTACATTGGCTGACAAATGAGACTGAAATAGACCTAAAACAAAAACTTATTTTTATTTTATGTGACATATTAAGACAAAAATTGTCAAGAATTGGGGATAGTACCAATCTTCATATGTATATTATTTAGCTGTTGTCAAAAATCTAATTCATTAGTCGGGAAACAAGAACAATGTTCTTTTTACCTTTTGGCTGACCATTTTTCTTATTTTTCTTCTGTAGTTTCTTCTCTTTGGTTCCTGACAGTTCTAAATAATTGCTGTTGCCAGCTGATTCCAAATAGTCAGTGAGAAAATCATCAGAGTAGTTAACATGAGAACTTTCACTTTCACATTCTCTACTGCACCTACTATAATCATTAATTCTGCTACTACTGCTGCTTCTGGTGCTCTTACTGGTCCTAGGAGATTCATTACTGCCTCTGCTTCTTGTGTAGCTTTCTGACTTACTATCTTCTGGCATTATAATACGGAGGAAACAGTCATCTAGGGCCATCATTGTGTTGCTAGTAGAGGACATCGTAAATGGGTTCCATGACCTATCAGGAGTGGAATGTTTGTCAGTTTATACACATAAACATGAAAAAACATAGTATTTATTTGCCTGTTCAAAAGTATATTTTCTCCTTAAGTCTAATAGAAACAGACAATTGTGTGGGCTGAAATAAGGCAATAATTTAGGGCTTATCTTCACTGCAACAATTAGTTCAAGTTACGGTTGCCAACTTTGTAATATTTAAAAAATGGACACTCCAGCAGGAGAGCTAGAACCTCCCCTTCCTCATCCTTGCCCCACACCTTCCCCCTGAAGACCCGTCCCTGCCCCAACCCCTTCCCCCCAGGCTTCATCCCTTCCCTGCCTCTTCCCCTGAGGTCCCACTCCTTCCCTGCCCCATCCCCCTGAGGAAGCACCCCCATTTGCTCCTCTTTCCCCTTCCCCCCGTCGCTTGCTGCTCTTCCCCTCTCTCCCCCACCTCTGCCCGGGTTGGGAGGTACTTGCCTGCAGAGCCAGGGCTGGGAGCTGCAATGCCCATAGAAAGCAACCCCGGCTAAATAGTGGCTGGTGTAGCGTGATGACTCTGCGCCTCCCCGCCTCCCCGACCCGCAGTAACCGGACTTTGGGTATCCAGTCAGTAGATCTGACCGGACATTGTCAGGTCCCCTTTTCAATAAGACTTTCTGGTCGAAAACCGGGCACCTGGCCACTCTAGTTCAAGTTAGTACTCAGATTAATGCACTGTAGCTAGCCTAGCTCAAGTGCGACCACACTTCAAAACAAATGCCACCCGTCAGCCTCAAGGGGTAGGGAAACTTGATGGGGCCATCAGTGAAAGAGCTTACCCTGAGTTATGGGTTATATGGTAGGAGCCCTGTAACTCCCACACTGGAAACAATTAAATTGCTGGTACAGGAGAGTATGTGTGATGGGCAGGTAGCACCCCTCCCCTGTATTTAAAATTTAATAAAAGTTGTGGCCTGCTACTTAAAATCCATCAATGTGTCTGTCCTCATTTCACCATTGTGTCCAACTCAACATTGGAGTTACAGAGTGATTTGTTTAGCAGCATAGAGTGACTGGAGAAGCTGTTGCTGAGTTGTAACTGGACCTGTTGTAACCCTACTACATTACCAGTTCGAGCATTAGAAGCACTGGAGCGTCAACTCCCCAGGGCATGGCTATTCTGTATCTGGAAGGGAGCCTCCCAGTCCAGGTCCACACACTCATGCTAGCAGGGCTCATGTTAGCATTCTAAAAATAGCTTTGTAGACACTGCAGCTAGCCTGGAGTTTGGCCTCTGAAGCCTGGCAAGGGGCTTAAGAGTTCATGCTCCAGACTGAGCCACAGTGTCAAAGCAATGTCTACACAGCTATTTCTATAGTGCTAGTACAAGCCCCGCAAGCATGAGTCTGTGGACCCGAGCCAGAAGGCTCATTCCCAGATGCAGTGTAGACATGCCCAGACAGGCCAGCTAGCTCAAGCTTAAAACACCATCTACTTCCAGCTAGAGATTTTTGTGTGTGGATGGGAGTTGAGTTAGGGATAACGCTCGAGTTATAACTCAAGGCTAACTGTGCTGTGCAGACAAACCCTTAGATTCTAGAGAGAGAATATTATACATAATCTTTGTTATTTAAGAGCTTAACACCATATAGGCATATGTTCTCAGGAGTCTCAGAAGAGGGACAAAATTTAGTGTACCAGTCGGGGAGTTCATATTAAATAGTGAGGATAAAAAGAAATAATAAACTCTATTTTATTCAGAAAATAACATCAAACTAAGACATTTCCAGATTTATGAGTACTTGACTTAGGTACATTTTCATGTGCTTTTGCCATATATTCAAAGAGGCGCAATTGCATTTGAAAATATGTCCTTTCCTCCCTCCACTCGAGTTTTCAAGCAAAATGAACTATGAATTTTGGTGAGTTTTTCAGAAAATAGGGCAATTTTCATATTGATAACAAGATAGAAAATACCTGAGGGTTTTTGTTTCTCAATATTTCACACACATCTAGTTATTATTCACATGAGATCGGAACAGCAAATCAGAGAGTGTATAATTGCTTATTCACTGCATTTTACTTATTGGAGCTACTAGGAGCTAGCACAACAGATTAAGTTACACTTTCAGCAGTGCCATTTTTAAATTGTGATTCTTCGAAGAACTGCTTCTTGTGTGGGGTTCACTCTGCCTCCTCTTCACATCATATGAAACCTGTCAGGGGAATTCACCCCTGTGCAGGGACCTCTCCTCTCTCCCCACAAGGGATACCCTAATGCATGGGATATTCTGGGAGCAGATGGGGTGGGAAGAGTGGCAGGGGCAGTACTTTGCCGCAGTGATTCTGTGCCACTGCAATGATCCATAAGGGATCAGAAATCATCTTTTAGCCTAGGTATTAGGCAAGGGTCTACATTCGAACAAGGTTTACAAACTCCGTTTCAACCATGATTTGGCCCCAGGCATCCAAAAGCAGCAAAAATAGGGGTGAGGAGAGGGGAGAGATTAATTATGGTTTGAAGACAGTCGAAAGAAAGAACAGGAAAGCACAGCCTGGGTGAGGAGGGTGTTACCATATGGTTCAGTGGGTCCCCCAATCAGCCAGTCCAAGGCCCAGGGCACCACCAGGCCGCCTCAGTCTGAAGAACAAATGGGCTTAGGGCAGGAATGGGATGGAGTTAGAACCTGGGACACCACAAGCCCTACAAGGGATGGAGATGCTGCCAGGAAGGTCAACCTGGTTGAGGGGCCCCCTGGAGCTCCTCTGCACCTCCCTCCTGCACAGATAGAGATCCCCCTTCCCTCCCCGCACTGTCCCCCCTACTCCCCTGCCCCCCCCACAGGTAAGCCCCCCCTTCCCTCCCCGCACTGTCTCCCCTACTCCCCTGCCCCCCCGCACAGGTAAGCCCCCCGTCCCTCCCCGCACTGCCCCCCCACTCCCCTGCCCCCCCACCCCGCACAGGGCGGGGCTCTCATCCCCTCGTTACCTGGCTCTCTCCACTGCCGTAGCGGGAGAAGCTGTTTTCATTTCTTTGTTGCTATGGGAACGGGGCACTCTGGCGCTGTGCATCCTGGGGCTTGTAGTTCAGTGTTCTCGGGGGGGGGGGTTGTTGCTTCAGCCGCCTTCCCCTTCCTATTTCTGCTCGATCCCTCCCACACGCTCTCTCCTCTCCTCGCCTTCGCACACCCCCCCCCCCGCCGCCCCCGCTTTCTATATTCGGGAATAAATGCGCTCTGTGGTGTTTGCCTTGCTGCCCCCTACACCAGTTATCAGAGCCCCCAATATCTACCCACAGCGGTTGAAAGGGGAAGGCCACCCCGGATCTATTTTACAGTGAACAGCAGCAGTGATCGCTCCTGTTGCTCGCTCCATCAGATCCATGTAATAACCCCCAATGTCTGATGCCTTAGAAACACACCAGGCTCTCTTCTCGCTACAATCCCAGCAGTGCTATTATGCTGTAGGGAGCCTATGGCTGAGGGGTGAAACACACACAGCAAAATCCTCCCTTACAGGCTACCCCAAAGAGAGAGGAGGCAATAACACACCCAGCCTTATTCTCAAGCTCCAGAGAAAGGAGGGGCTGAAATGAAATTAATTGAGCATATTAGGATAAAAAATATTAATGAAAAATTTAAATAGATATTTTACTCATATAATTATAAACATTGAAACAATTTTCTTCAAACCTGGGAATAAAAAGAATTGTGCCCCACTGCATAAACCTTGAATATGACGTTTTAAATCAATAGAAATTTGGGCCAGATCCTGTTCAGTGGGAGTTTCAGGTACAGAGTGCCTACAGGATCTTGCTCTTGATAGCTGGGTAATAAAAATGAGTAATGCACTGTTCATCATTTTGTCACAGTCCTGCAAGGTACTAAATGCCTTAATGGCCCCATCCTGTGAATACTGGTATGTTTAATAATTATTAGTGGCATGACTATTCATGATAGTTGGTACTATGACTTGTAGAAAATGATTACAGGATGAAACCCTTCATTTGTAATTCTGCAAAGCATTTTGAGGCCTGTAAAAGATGCTATTCAAATCAATAAATAAAAGTAATAGTTCAAAACTGGCTAAAATCTTTATTTTGTGATTTTTTAAATTTATTTTCATAAAGAAACCATAAAAATACAAAAAGGTAAATGACTCAGCTTGTATATGTTACCAGATATTGCACATTTTTGCAGGATATCCAATAGAATTATTCCATTATACAACTTTACAGCTTGTCAGAGCTGCACAACCAGACAATATAAAACCAGATAAGAAAAGGAAAGAGGGGAGTGGAGGTGGGGCAGGATGGAGGGAAAAAAACAGAGAGGACAGATGCAATGGAAGTCTGGCGTTATTTGAGCCATCTCAGCATTCGTTATCCAAATTTATCAAAAAACAGGGTCCAACTTTCTTTGAATTCATATCATTGCTCTGCTCTAAAATAATTTTTGTTGAATTTAGTAAAAAAAAGTCTCCTGGGTAAATGCTTGTATTCTGAGTTTTAGCATGAAGTACGATTTTTTTTTTTTGGCATAGTTTCTTTTTTTGTTGTTTTTTTAGAAAAATTGTCAGCGAAAGTTTTTTACTACCTGTCTTCACTACTTGTAAGACTGCCTCTCGCCTCCTTACTGGAGAAGCAGGTGACAGAGATTGAGAAATAGTGAACTTTATAAAGTGTCCATTCTGTTGACACCGTTGTTTGTTTGACATTCTGTTGTTTGTTTTCAATAAATTTCTTCAGAATTCCATTTACATAAAGAGGGAAATAATTTTTCACACAACAGAGCAATGTATCTTTAAACTTATATAATGGTCCAAATAGGTAGTAAGTCATTTGCCAAGTGCAGTTCTTACTACTTACTATAAGTATAACTCTATTGGAGTCAATTATAGTTAGCACTATGTTCAGTGTTAAGCATTTGCAGGATTGGAGCCTTGAAGCCTTGAATCTTAAAGTTAAACACTTTAAAAAGTTTTGCAGAACTGAGGCCTAAATTCTTGAGGCCTAATTCACCTCTGGCATTAGGAGTCTCAATTCCATTGAAATCAATGGAGATGAGCCTACTTACACCAGTTGTGAATTTGGCCCTTACAGTTTAAAAATGTGATATTTCACATTCCTAAAATAAAGTTCATTCTGAAAGATCCGCAAAAGCTAAACAATATGTGTATTCAGCACCACTGACAGGCAGCCGTCTATGGGAGGAAAAGCAGCAATCACATGGAAAACCAGTGCCCTGTACTACTCAGAGAAGAGAATATTTTCACAAGGAAACCTGGCCCTACTTTTACAAAAAGTAATGGGATCTTCATTGGCCACATAGAGTACAGAAAAACTTGTTTTTTAGTGTCTCATGCATAGAATCATCCGCATGCCTCCCCCCCATCTTGCCCACCCCAAAATTAATTCACAATGACCTAACATATATTGCAAAGAGAAAATAGAGCCATAAAGTTTGGATCCTGATCTGAATTTCCCAAAGCCTCAGAGTGTTTGAAACTGCGGCTTTAGTTCAGGCTGATCTCAGAATTGTTGTTTCCAAATTGTTTTGTTTTTAAAGGTAGAGTTTGTGGGTGTTACTCTACGTATAAGCTTCAAACTGAGGCTCCTTATTTTAGTCCGAGAGTGGGTGTGAGCTCTTGAATACAGGGGATTATTATGAAAATGCTGACATCCCTTTAAACTTTGTCCTGCAGCTTTGCAAACTCTTCCAACACTCTTTCCCCTCCCCTCCCCACCCCACCAGCATTTCCCTTGCCCTGTCTGATTGGTGCACCACTCTCCCTTGCCTTTTATGGACTGTCACCGGGTCAATTCTAAAGTGAAGAGGCTAGAGGCAGGTGCAAGTCCCTCTGCTATAGATACTTTTGCCAACCAATCCTCTCCCAGCTTCTAGGCTCCCAAAATACCTAAAAGAGCCAATGAAGTTGGGAAAGCCCAGGATAACCGTGGGAGGGAGAGGCTAAAACTGGTTAGATTGATGTGGAGGGGAGATTCATTTGGGAAGGGATTCTGGCTGCCCTGGGAGCTGCTGCATGTCAGGCTCACTCTCAGGGCTCCGGTGACTTGTAGATAACAGGATTGTTCTGGTGGTTCTCTTCTATAACGGTCAAAATGGTGATCAAAGTCTTTGTAGCCACATCCTCTGGGTCTACAGCGGTAGGTTACTCATGTAATGTATGTTTCACCCCTACCCTCTCTCTACCAGGATCAGTATTTTTGTGAATTAACTGGTGTCTAAGTATGGGATATGTATGTATTAGTTACCAGGTGAGCCTGGGCCTGAATGGGAGGGAAACAGTGAGATGTCTCTAGTCTCATATCTAATAGCTAATTCTTGCAAGTGCCTCCACACATGGAGAATTATAGTTAATAAATGTGGGTTGTGCATATTTAAATTCTAATTGCAATTAATATATTGATGTCTAAATATAATTTCAGTTAATAGACTGAAATCTCTTTGCAAATAATATATACAATAGGTGTATACAAAATAGGCTATTCTGTTGCCCATTGCCCTAAAAATATTGAGCTAGGTTGTTTGCAGTAGAAATTATATATATTTACTTTTGATCAATACTTTGTGACTCTGCTAGGGTTTAATGCTGTTGCATAGTGGATATTGTTTCCAGGAATAAGCCAGAACCAAAGTGAAAAGAGTAAAATTACGCAGAGTAAACTTGTTCCCAGTTATCCCCCCCCCCCCCCCTTTTTTTTTTTTTTCCCCTGTCTCTTGAAAAGCTATACTGGGGATTTTAGTTTTGAACCTTGCTGCTGTAGTTGTCAGCACAACACTTTCGCTGAAGCGAAGGGCATGTGAAGAGAAGAGAGAGCTGGAAATCCAGGGGAGGTGGGAACTGGGAAAGGACTATTTCCTTTTATATCCAGTTCCCAGAGGAGCTCAGATTGCAGCCCTGCTTTAGCAATCGCTCAATCACGGTGACACAGTAAACAAACTGGCTAGTGCATGCACATAACTGTAACTGCATCTCTACAGTTACACCGACACCACCTCCTTAAGAAACTTCCAGAGCAGAAGAGTTGAAAAGTACCAAAAAAGCTACCATTCTCCGGACGAGTCACTGTCTCTGGCAACTAAGTAGAGCCCCACTAATGCCTCAAGTGGATCATAACAGAGAAATGACAAAGCTCTTATTAACCTTGCTTAACACAGAGCTTTTCAGCTTGAAACACTTTTATTGTAGACTTTTTAGACCCATTTTACCAACCTTTTGTTTTTATATGAAAAAATGAGATGTAAAGTATGAGAACAGCGATAAGGAAAATACTGTTGGGTTGCTAATCTGTAGTCAAGCACAGATTATTTAAATGGCTGTATAAATTGCCATCTACCTTGCACAGATTTACTCTTTTCTGACATTTGATCATTGAAGGAAAGTCATACCTAGCTATCTTTGTTCCCAATCAGCTGTCCTTGAGGAAAGGCTGCAAGCATGACTGAAGTAACTCTGCAGACTTTTTTTACGTGTGTGCAATGGCTATCATTTGGTTATTCCCAAGGATTGAATATGTGAGACTAAAGCATGAGCCTCTGGACTAAGGCCCCAATTCCTTAAAACACTTAGGCACGTGCTTAAATCACTGCTGCCAATGAGACTACTCAGGCTTAAAACTGCACGTTTCAGTGCTTTCCTAAATCAGAGCTACTGTATATTCTCCTAGCTGGCATCTGTAGCAGATTCCTTTCTTCTATGGATAAGGCACTGAAATGAAAGGGACACATAACATGCCCTGCACAGTGGGTTACATATGCTTATCATCCAGATGCACCAGTTTAAGCACTGCTAAAGCAATTTACTACTATTGCTAAGAAAGGTGATCAATGCCAGATGGACGTTATAAATTTTGCATTTTTTGAGCCCAATCTTCAGTCGTTGTTAGCCGTATATGAATATTATGCTTGTGAAATGTCAACACATTTTGGTTGACTTTTTTTTTTTTGTTAGTTGAGCCATTTTTACACATTTTTATATAAGCACAACTTTAATTCTGCATTTCCTGGATTTCTAATGTTAGACAGGTGTGTTATGTTTATGCGTTTTTTAACACCACTGTTCTCAAAAGGTCACATACACTCAGACTATTGATATGGGCCTGCAAACTTAACTATTAACAAAATATTTTGCTTGAGTGATTTTCTAAGAAGTCATATATTGTTCTTATTGTAGTATTACTATAGAACAATGGGGATGGAAAGTGCCCTTTTTTTATAAACTTTAAATATATATAGCATGAAACTCATCTCATAAGGGCCAGCACAAGGCACACGCATTGCTTAAGTCCCACTTAAGCCTTATTTTGTACCAGTCTTGTATTGTCCTTCTGTGAATTTTATCAATTCAGAATTTAAATTGTACTGGTATTACTGATGCAGCCTCCAGTTTGGCTATTTACTGTTACTTCAGATGCTTATTGTTTTGAAACAGAATAAAAACGCGATTGGCCCAAACTCAAAAGGTGTAAGTTTGCGTAACTCAATTGTTGTATGTGGTGTTATACTAGCTGTGTTGGTCCCAAGATATTAGAGAAACATGGTGGGTGAGGTAATATCTTTTATTGGACTAAATTCTGTTGGTGAGAGGGACAAGCTTTCCAGCTGGACAGAGCAGAGCTCTTTCTCAGGTCTGGGAAAGGTATCACAGCTAAACAGATAGGTTAGCATAAGTAGTTTGCACATATTTTAAAGGACAATTCAAGGTGAAGTGGTGTTAATGGGTGCTAACTGCTTATGCTAAATATTTATGTTCACCCTTGTATTTAGCTGTGATAATTTGAGTATCTTTCCCAGACCTGAGGAAGAGCTGTGTGTAGCCCAAAAGCTTGTCTATCGCACCAACAGAAGCTGATCCAATACAAGATTTAACCGTGTCACTTGCCTTTTCTGTCTAGCTCAATTGTTGTTGTTGTTTTAAAAATTACTCATATGGATCTGTATTTGCAATATGTTATTGACTTAGTAAAATATTTTCCCAAAGTGAGTCCAGTGAACCTGATTACATTTTGATGCCATAGACCAGATCCTCAGCTGGTGAAAATCAGTTAAGTTCTGGAGTGAAATCTATTGTATATATTTTTCCCTTACTGAATCTTTACATATTTTAAATAAATTCTCTATTATAGATATCCTAATAGAAGCATTTAGTTTATGCAGAGCTATTCATTAAGGAAAGATGAAGATCAACACTTAATTTTAGCATCTAGATTTACCAGATGGTTGGCTTGAAAAAGTCATAACCATTGAAGTCATTTCCTAACTATCTCTTAAAGTGTTTAGAAATCCTGTAAGCTGATACATTTTCTTAAGACGTACACTGCTGTATAATAAATCAGAAAAGGAGGTTTCATTCTTAAGGAGAGAGAATACCATACCATACCATATCTCCTCCAATGTTCCTTACTGCCGTTCGTGGTTATGACACCTCCGAAATCTTTTTATGTCACTTTATAAGCTCTTGTTATATCTGACCTTTTTATGTGCTCACCTGCCTTCTAAGAATCAAATTGTAATTATAAAAGGAGATGAGTCAATGCACTTAGAAGTGCTCCTTGTGTCTACTGCCATGCAGAGTGCTTGCAGGATTGGGCCCATACCTTGCATATTCTCAGTAAGTCCAATCATTTCCCTTCATAATGAGAGTGGCAGAGGGTGGGGTTCCTCTCTGCTGATCATCCTAGTCCCACACAAAAAGGGTTTGCCACTGTGAACAGAATCCCAGTGGGGGCCATCTGAGGTCCCTCAGTTAGGGTGAACTGCAAAGAATGGGGCTGACTATCCCCAAAGCTGGTGGATATTTCAATACTTACATTTACCGAGCCAGCACAAAACAGCTTCTTTATTACCTCACTAGTTGCCCAGAAACCAACAACACAGTTCCCTTACAGTAACCCAGCCTCAGGCCTCCATCCAGGTACCCAGGTCAAATGTGATGAAGATTTCTGAAAATCTTATTTCATCAATTCCAAAGGATCAGACACATTACCTTCCAGGTTAATGGATTTCCCGATCTTAACCAAATACATGCTTACAGCCAATTCTTATTAACTAAACTAAAATTTATTAAAAAAGAAAAGAGACAGAGTATGGTTAAAAAATCAATATACATACAGACATGAGTTCAATTCTTGAATTTCAGATACATAGCAGAGATGGTGAGCTTTGTAGTTGCAAAGAGTTCTTTTAGAATTTAGTCCATAGGTTATAGTCCAATGTCCAATATCATATTCAGGGTGTTTGCCGATGAACTGGGACCTCAGTCTTGCAACTCAAACCTCCCCTGATGAAGCTTAAGCAGATCTGAGATGTCAGGATCAGGACCCAAAGGTCTTTTATACAGTTTTGGTTGACCATACAGTCCTGGGTAAACAATAGGCTTTTGATGTAACCTCTTGTTTCCTAAGCACCACCTGTAATTAGTTACACAAATTAACATAGGGCAGTTTATCCATTAGGTAGTCTATTACAAACTTCAAAGAGAAATATAGACAATGACATTATTTCACCCAAGATTCATCTAAATGTTAATATTCCCTTTTGATCTCTGAATTAATAGTTATAGTGACAGACAGGAACTGTCTGATTACATGGCTATCATCTAAGATACACACAATTAGTATCACCTTTCATTCTTTAACAATAGAGGTTTGCATTTCAAAGTTCGAGCCTATCTAGCCTTGAAAGGCCTTAATTATCATTTCTAACATGTCTCTACAGGCTGACTCTGGGTTAGTTAGCCTGCAAGATGCTTAATCCTTTCCAGCCATGTGTTACACTCTTTATAAGATTCGTTGCAAGTATATAACAGTGGTCACAATAATGATTTGCATGATTATATTTTAACTAGATAATTTCACAGCCACCTGTTTGTGTAGCATTTTAGGGCTTATGTTGGTGTGATACAGTGTCTGTAGACACTGTATTACTTACATTGGCTGTTGGCTGTCTTGTCAATTTCTCAGCAGGAACCCTGAAATTGACAAGTTTCAGAGTGGTAGCCATGTTTGTCTGTTTCAGCAAAAACAACAAGGAGTCCTTGTGGCACCTTAGAGACTAACACATTTATTTGGGCATAAGCTTTCGTGGGCTAGAACCCACTTCATCAGATGCATGGAGTGGAAAATACAGGAGCAGGTATAAATACATGAAAAGATGTGATTTGCCTTACCAAGTGTGAGGTCAGCTTAATGAGACAATTAAATTGACACCAGGACACCAAGGGAGGAAAAATAACTTTTGAAGTGGTAATGAGTGTGGCCCGTTTCAGACAGTTGACAAGAAGGTGTGAGTAAAGTAGGGGGAAATTAGTATTGGGGAAATTAGGTTTAGGTTTTGTAATGACCCAACCTCTCCCAGACTTTATTCAGGCCTAATCTGATGGTGTCCAGTTTGCAAATTAATTCCAGTTCTGCAGTTTCACATTGGAGTCTGTTTTTGAAGTTTTTTTGTTGAAGAATTGCCACTTTCAGGTCTGTTATTGAGTGACCAGGGAGATTGAAGTGTTCTCCTACTGCCAGCAATGCCCCTCTGCCATGTATATTGGCCAAACCGGACCGTCTCTACGCAAAAGAATAAATGGACACAAATCTGACATCAGGAATCATAACATTCAAAAACCAGTCGGAGAACACTTCAACCTCTCTGGCCACTCAGTAACAGACCTGAAAGTGGCAATTCTTCAACAAAAAGTCAGAGTAAGAAGCCCAGGCAGCTTCCCCCACCTTGCTCAGTTGGGACCCTTGACCGTCTTGTCAATTTCATGGCTGAGTTGTGAAACTGACAAGCCTGCCCAGCTCCTGGCAGGTAGTAGGCGGGGTGGAAGAGCGGTGAGAAGTTGGGGCACCTGGACCCTGCTCTGCAGGGGCAAGAAGCCTGGGCGGCTTCTTCCCACTCCCAAAGGGAAATGGGGAGCTGAGAGGGATGGGGGCAGCCTGCCAGGCATAGATGACTAGTGCCTCCCCATACTATGGGGGCACAAGCTGTAGGGGAGAACACATGATTGACCCATGTGTATCCCCTGCCCAGTGACCCCTCCCACCCTGTGCCAAGCCTGGGGCTGCAGCGCTCTCCCTGCCCATTATCTGTTGGGGGGGGAAAGGGGAGCTCTCTGTCGTTCTCTCTTTGCGTCTCATCGCACACATTTGTCCGGCCACTCTCCCTGGCAGCTAGCTGGAGAGCGGCACGGAGCCGCTTCTGCCTGAGAGAGCCTGCTTTCATAAAATGTATTTCATAAAATGTAAACAACATATTTAGGCTTTTAATTCTTGCTGACCCTGATAACAATTGTGTGTGTTAATGTTTGGATTGGATAGTGTATATATCCGTCCACTGCATGGTTGTGGAGGAGGGGAGAGGAAAGAGAGGTCACACATAGCAGGCACTTAGCCAGCTGAGGGCAAGTGAAGGCCTGTGTATTTGAAGTATTGAGCCCTTACACTTCAGTTTTACAGTAACTCATCCATTCAGCAGAATTGTGCTGAATACAGAATAACTGTATTCTTTTACTTTGAAATACATGCCAGAGCACTAGTATCTGGGAGGGACGGGGTGGGTGAATTTGGCCAAATGTAGGCTTGAGCTCATATTGCAAACAGACAAACAGGATAGCACCTCTTACCATGCCAAGCCACAACAGAAGCAGCAATGTAATGAACAGAAATAATTCTCTGTCAGCCCATCAGAAACAGATTGTTTTTATAGCGTCAGATCAGAGAACTGCATCAACTTTATTTGCCAGCTTTAATGCTGCTATAAACTTGCTGACCAGATACCCTCTGCTGTTGCTGGACACCTATGGACAGTTGGTCAGTGGGTAAACTTTGGATGCCAGGGATATAGATGAAAATATTTTACTCCACAACAGATGAAACTACCAGTGGTTGCCAGGATGCAGCAGCACCACTCACTCAAATGTGGGCCAGCTGCCCACCTGTCAGGGGAGCTGGACCAAAACAGTGATGCTGCAACCCCATGCACCGAGGGTAGGTCACAGTGCACAGAACAGGGAGCCAAGCCCAGCCAGACCCATGGACCAGAAGTCACTTCAACTGGGGCAGGCGGTCTGGGAGGTCAAAGTGGGACATTCCTGTGAAACCTGGGACTGTTGGGAGCTATGTGTAAGATCAGATCCTGTGGGCCCCACCTTAGGTACCCCTTTAGATTGATCTATATAGAGCTTTCATGGAGCCCACCTTTGGCACAAAGAGAATGCACCCTGTATGGCTGATTTATCTGCACCATCCCCTCACCCACACAAGGGTGAAGGAGACTTCAGTAATGTACATGAGGGCCTTGAATGGGCCTTCCACAAGGACATAAATTTCATCATTTGAGTGCATGGAAGAGCAGTGTCTGAACAGAGCATGAGCATGATGATTTCATCATATCCCCCTTAATGTATTCTTCTTCTTTCCACCCCACATCCCCATCTCCCACTGTCGAACCCACCACGCCCACATCTCACACCCCTACCCTCTCAGGCACCTCCTGAATGGAGAGGAGGACAGCAGGGACCCAACAGCTGAACAAAAATTGGCGATTGGTCCTGCTTTGAGTAGGGGGTTGGACTAGATGATCTCCTGAGGTCCCTTCCAACCCTGATATTCTATGATTCTAACTCACAGTCCAATCCCCTCCAAGGGACTGGAGGAAAGGAGCTGTTGTTCCATCTATGAGTCGACTATCCATTCCTTGTCCCTACTGAGATGCAAGAGTGGTAAAGGGGTGGAGTCAGGCTTGCACTGGTGATGGAGAGGGATTGTTTACCTTAATCTGTACAGATGATAGCAAAAAGGGCATGCTATGTGTGAGCAGCATGTATTATTAATTATTATTTATTATTTACTACTGTATTTTGGCATTTACTACTGGCACACAAAATAATAGGTGCAGTAGAGTTGCAAAATAGCATCTCAGGACTCAAATAATTTCACAGTCACTGCTTAAGTAAGCCCCACCACAGAGATAAGTATTATCACTAAAGCCCTACTTCATGATATTGCAGAAACTGGGGATCCTGCAATATTTGTCTTCCTCTGCAATTTTGATTTTAATTAGCCTACTTTATACAGTCCACAATTTTGCATACATTTTGAGTATCCAATTAGTACTGCACTAACATTCAATGTAAAAGGCTAAAGTGACTGGACTCAATTTCCACAGCAGTTGTGTTAAGACATTTAGTCTTTTGAATTTTACATTGTACCTGTCATAAATATAAAGGGAAGGGTAACCACGTTTCTGTATACAGTGCTATAAAATCCCTCCTGGCCAGAGGCAACATCCTGTTAGCTATAAAGGGTTAAGAAGCTCAGCTAACCTGGGTGGCACCTGAGGTCCAAAAAGGACCAATAAGGGAACAAGATACTTTCAGATCTTGCGGGGAGGGGGGAAGGGGGAGGGAAGGCTTTTGTTTGTGCTCTTTGTTTACATGTTGTTCTCTCTTGGGACTGAGAGAGGCCAGACAGAAATCCATCTTCTCCAACCCATCCTCATCCAAGTCTCCAATATTGCAACCAGTATAGGTAAGCCAGGCAAGGCGGATTAGTTTATCTTTTGGTTTATGTGAATTTTCCCTGTGTTAAGAGGGAGGTTTATTCCTGTTTTCTGTAACTTTAAGGTTTTGCCCAGAGGGGGATCCTCTGTGTTTTGAATCTGAATACCCTGTAAAGTATTTTCCATCCTGATTTTACAGAGGTGATTCTTTTACCTTTTCTTTAATTAAAATTCTTCTTTTAAGAACCTGATTGATTATTCATTGTTCTTAAGATCCAAGGGCTTGGGTCTGTGTTCACCTGTACAAATTGGTGAGGATTCTTATCAAGCCTTCCCCAGGAAAGGGTGTGTAGGGCTTGGGGGGATATTTTGGGGGGAAGACGTCTCCAAGTGGGCTCTTTCCCTGTTCTTTGTTTAACGCGCTTGGTGGTGGCAGCATAGGGTTCAAGGACAAGGCAAAGTTTGTACCTTGGGGAAGTTTTTAACCTGAGCTGTAAGAATAAGCTCAGGGGGTCTTTCATGTGGCTCCCCACATCTGTACCCTAGAGTTCAGAGTGGGGAAGGAACCCTGACAGTACCGGTCGCTTTAAAAAAAAAAAAAGAATGTAATATAGTTGCAGCAAAATGTCTGGTTATCAAAAAAATTAGCAGGCATAATATAACACTTAAGGGTTTATATCATTCCAGAATTTTTTTTAAAAACAAATAGGTGAACTCTGGCTTTTCCAAATTGCTGCTATTAATAAAAGTCCATTATTACTTTTCCGTGATTTTTCCATGTCTTGTTCTCAATTCAGCTGCAATTATTTGAAGATCATCCCGGGATTCAAGTAGGGCCTTAATGATTTTATAGCTGAGGCATAGAGCTGTGAAAGGTTACATGGGCAGGGATTGTTACTTTATCTATGTACCCAATGCCTAGCACAATGGGGGCCCTGGTTGGAGTGCCTAAAGTTACTGCAATGCAAACAATAGATAGCAGGTCTGGGGCAGAGATGAGAACAGAACTCCTATTTTCTGATTTCCATATTTTGTTAACCAATACAGTATAAGCTGTTATGATACTTTATATGCCCTCAGTCCCGTGTATTGTACTAAAACACAGGCCGAGGTTTTTTTCAGAACTGTTTTGAACATAGTACAATAGACTTTTACTGATACTTTTTAAAATCTGAAGCTGCCTCTGACCTGAGATAACATTAATGTGAGTCACCCCTTTTACAACTATGTGTAAATAATGCATAATACAGTATTGACAGCCCCAGGCATTCAAAAATCATGAGTCAGACCCCCCCACTAAGTACCACACTGGCTTAAGAATCACCAGAGATTAAAAAATAATAAACGTTGAGGTCCTTCCCCCACCTCTGGTTTCCTTTTTTGAATGTCTCTGTATTTGTTTTACACTCTGTTCTAATATTGTTTGAGCTGAATGTTCTATCCCACTATACCTATGTGAGTCCGAAATTAGACAAACCTTGTTTACCCATGTCTAATATTTAAAGCCATAAACTAGGGAATGCTGGGTTGCAGTTCAACTGTCGTTTCTCCTCCCAAAGCTCTTGGAGCACTAGGTGATGTTGTGCCCTGCATACCATATGTGCTTAAATTCCTGTGCACAATGAGATGGGATAATGCTGGAATTTAGAGCTGTCAGCAGTGTGTTTACTGGCTTTTATAGGATTAGGTATAAGCATTAGTATTGTTTGAATGTCTATTTTGTGTATGATTTATACAGATGTTCTCCTGTTAATTTCTTTTGATGTGATGCCCTCGTGAGTGCCCAAGGCAACCCATCCTGTCATCAGAAAGTTTCCTTAAAAGAACTGTGCAGTTAAATGGCCTTTTTAAAAACGATCCCCTTTTAAAAACAAAACAAAACCACCTCTTAGACCTGGTCTACACTACACGGTTAGGTTGACGCAAGGCAGCTTTCATTGATCTAGCTGTGGATGTGTCTACACTTAAATTTTGCTCTTGCTGACTTAACTGGCCCACTACACTGACTTAATAACACCACCTCCCCGAGCAGCGTAGAGGCAAGGTCAATGCAGTTAGGTCGATGCAGTGTCAGTGTAGACATTGTGTTACTTACATTGGTTGTTACTGGCCTCCAGGAGTTGTCCCACAATGCCCCACCCTCACTGGTCTGGTTACTGTTGTGAACTCTGCTGCCCAGGGGCAGGCAGTCACTCCTCCCTTTAAAGCCCTGCAAATTTTTGAAATTCCTTTTCTTGGTTGCCCAACTTGGCAAACACACCTAGCAGCTCTCCGTTGTTGTCTGCAGCTGACCAAGCTGGCTCCATGCTGCAGATGAGCTTCTGCCTGGAGTACCAAAGAGGTGTTAAATCTCCTGGTTCTGTGGGGAGAAGAGGCTGTGCAGGCAGAGCTCTAATCCAGCTGTGGAAACGTCAACATGAACGAGCAGATTGGGCAGAGGATGCAGGAAAAAGGCCACAACGGGGACAAACAGCAGTGCTGTGTGAAAGCCAAGGAGCTGTGGCAGGCCTACCAGAAAGCCAGGCGGGCCAACGATCAATCTGGTGAGGAGCCGCAGACCTGTTGCTCTGACAAAGAGTTGCATGCCATCCTCGGTGGAGACCCCACCCTCATCCCTAAGAGCCCCGTGGATACTTCGGAGGAGCCTGAGTCACAGGCCTCCACCGTGAACAGAGAGGAAGAAGAGGTGGACAAAGGAGAGGAGGAGGAGTATGGGGGACAGACGACTAGGTGATCCAGCTGTGTAGTGAGCCAGGCCATGTTTTTGACTCCACTGCAGTCCAGCCAGTCCTGATAGTCAAGCATGGGCTAGCCTGATGCAAGGGAAGGAACCTCTGGTAAGTATGCTGTTTGCTTTGAAATTGCAGGGATGGAACCCGCAAAGTAGCAGGACACATCTGTTGATTTACTCTTTTGTACTTGTTCCAGGAGAGGTAGTGAAACAACCAGGAGAGGTAAGTTGCTATGTGCTTTTCATTCCCCTCTAGAGTTAGGCAGAGGGGCCACACAGAGCAGTTGTTTATGTGCACCGGGGTATCCCATGAATCCTCCGTAGAGATCTCGAAGTAACTCTCATGGAGGTGTTTTGCAATCCTCTGCTGAAAGTTTCTAGGGAGGACTGCCTTATTTTTGCTGCTGTGGTAGTATACTTTCCCACACCACTCAGAGATTACGTCAGCCGACACCATTGCAGTGCACAGGCTAGCAGTGTATGGGCCTGGGTGGCATCAGGATGCCAGCACCGGCTGGGCTCTCTCTGTCTCTTTTACCCTCAGGAGTGAGATACTGGCTAAAATCACCACTGCTTGTGGAAAACGGTGTGAGTATTCAGTTCCATTGCCCTATACACATAGACTCGTGCCTGTGAGCTATCCCCAACTATCCCTCATTTCCTCAATCTCTCCCCCTGACCTCCTGCTCCCCAGGCTCACCATGGCTCATGGTGTGACTGGCGCTGTTCTGTATCAATCTCAAGGAGAAGTGAGAATGTAGTGGTTACAACTTGTGTGGATCAAAGGGAGTGAGTTCAGTAGCCTAAGTTTCAATTTCTGTTGTGAATACACTGATAATGGTACCCTCTGTGTGTTGTATCTTCAGCTGCTGGTATTGTGGCCTTGAGGGTCTCTCCCTCCACACTTGTGGAATGCCTGAGCCAGGTAAGGAGGAGAAAGAAGAGGACTTGGGATGATATGGTCCGGGAGATGCTGCAAACCTGTGCTGCATTAGAGAATGAGACCAGAGCCTTGAGGATGACCCTTGCAGACAGCATGGAGAAGGAAAGAGTAGAAAGGAGAAAAGTCTGGGAGCTCAAGCAGGATAAGAAGAAGGAGGTGCACCAGATATAATGGGCTTCTGAGGCAGCAAACAGAGATGCTGCGGACTCTGATAGACCTGTAGGTCCAAGAATCCCATGCTCGCCTCCCTCTGCAGCCCATAGACAACTCAATGTTGGAACCTCCTGACACCCCCCCGCCCCCATCAACATTCCACGTGGCATCAGAGCCATGCACTAACCCTACCACTCCAACCCGGGAGACATTAAAGACAATCACAGCTCCATGTGCACTGACCTGTGAAATACATGGCTGGTGTGCGTGTACCTGAAATAGAAATGACTGTTCTTTCCCTTTCATAAGTTCTGTTCACTTAATTTATTAAGTTTTATTAAGTTCTAAATGTGTTTTTTTATTTGCCTGATTACAGAATAAAATTCTATTTTTTTGGAACATAATTCATTTTTATTAGTTTGCAACATATGCTGTCTGGTGCTGAGGAGGCCTGATACCCACCAAATCCTGTTACTTCATTTTGTCACAGAACCCATAACATTATTCACAGAAAATATTAATAGGTGCATCGGCAATGCTATATTCCTACACACACAGCATTCACTGCAAGGTTCATATCAGGCTGCAAAAGCGCAAGGCCAGGTAGAGCACACTATAGCAAGACACACTACTGTGGCTCACTATTAAAATGGTCATTCAAGGCCTCCCTGAACCATATAGCTCTGTGTTGAACTCTTCTTATAGCCCTTGCATCTGGCTGTTCATATTCACCAGACAGCCATTCCGCCACCCAGCAAGAAACTTTCCCCCCCTGTTGCTTCACAGATATTATGCAGGTCACAGCAGGAAGCTATAACCATTGGGATATTTTTTTTACTGAGGGCCAGTCTCGTAAGTAGACAATGCCAGTGACTGTTCAAATGACCAAAGGCAAATTCAGCTGTCACTCTGCACTTGCAGAGCCTGTAATTGAAACGCTCCTTGGTGCTGTTGAGGTGACAGGTGTATAGCTTCATGAGCCAGGGGAATAAGGGGTAGGCTAGGTCTCTCAGGATCACTACTGGCATTCCAACATTCCCAATGGTAATCTGCTGGCCGGGAAAGAAAGTTCCTGCTTGCAGCTTTCTGAACAGTCCTGTGTTCTTAAAGATGTGCATGTCATGCACCTTTCCTGATCCAGCCCACATTGATGTCAGTAACACATCCCCGCTGATCCACCAGTGCTTGCATTACCATAGAAAAATAGCCCTTTCTGTTGATGTACTCTGTGGCAAGGTGGTCTGGTGGTAAAATAGAGATAAGCATGCCATTTATTGCCCCACCACAGTTTGGGAACCCCATTGCTACAAAACCATCCACTGTGTCTGGCACACTGCCCAGAGTCACAGTCCTGTGTAGCAGCAGGTGATTAATGGCCCTGTACACTTACATCACAACAGCCCCACAGTGGATTTCCCAACTCCAAATTGATTTCCGACTGACCGGTAGTAATCTGGCATTGCAAGTTTCCATAGTGCAATCGCCACTCGATTCTCACCTGTAAATGCAGTTCTCATTTTGGTGTCCCTGTGCTGGAGGGCTCAGGCATTGGCGATGCATAGGGGGGCACGTGGGGTCAAGTGCACACGCTCCCCCCATTTCTTCTTGGTCTGCCAGGAGAGAGGGAGAGGGGCTCTGTCCTTCTGCTGTGCCTGCCTTCCAGCACACTCGGCCCCTGTCCTGGCAGCAAGGCCCAGGTGGGTAGCAGAGGGGGCAGGACCAATCACTTTTCACACTGGCCACTCTGGCTTCCTGTTCTGTGCAGCAGGGTGGCTGCCTGTGAGAGCCTGGCTTGGGAGGTTGTGCTTGGGCCCAGAACAGGCACTCCACCCTCTGCATTTGGTCTGTGAATGTCACCACCAACCTTTAATTGTTTCTTTCTGTGTCCCACAGCAATCTAACCTCCAAGGAATTGTCATGTTATCCATGACTCCGCTTGCATCTCTGCAAATATTGCAGGATCAGATGGCCTATGCTCACTATGCTCATCACAATAGTCAGAGCTGTGCAGGATGCATGTTTCTGCCAGTGATGGTGGACAGCAAGGAGGGATGAGCGAGTTGTGGGGATTTTGAAAAGAGGCATGCAATATTATGAGATGCAGATGAAATTATGGGATGGAGCACATAACTTTATGGGAAGTTGAACCCATGCTCCCAGTCACTCCTGCATGACTCATTTTGGCCCCAGGAGGCATTGCGAAAACTTTCCAAAACACCCTGCGCTGGATGGTGATGAGTTGTACAGTGGGATAGCTACCTATGGTGCACTGTACTCTGCACTGATACAAGCGCTCCTGGTCAGGACGCACACCGCCGACACGAGAAGCGTAGTGTGGACACTCACAAGAGATAAAATAATTGTGGCGGCTCTTTGCCTACATAACTTAGGTCAACATAATTTTGCAGTGTAGACATGGTCTTAGATAAGTGGTTCTTAACCTTTACTGCAGCCTGCACCTCTTTGGTTCTCAAAATATGTTCTCGCACCCCTTATCAAAAATCATTGAAGTAGGTCAGTTCTTTAAACCTAGATATTTCATAACTGTAGAATGAAAGAGAGAGAATTATATATTTATTTTAATTTTGCAATAAAATTAAGAATCCATGAAAAATTACACACTTCTTTTAAGTTTCAGAGTAACAGCCGTGTTAGTCTGTATTCGTAAAAAGAAAAGGAGTACTTGTGGCACCTTAGAGACTAACCAGTTTATTTGAGCATGAGCTTTCGTGAGCTATGCATCCGATGAAGTGAGCTGTAGCTCACGAAAGCTCATGCTCAAATAAACTGGTTAGTCTCTAAGGTGCCACAAGTACTCCTTTTCTTTTTACACTTCTTTTAAGTTTACCAGCTCACTGACTCTTTTGCTGTTGCTTTTGTTCAATGAGGTTTGAGAAACGAGGACCTTTTTTTGAAATAGCCACACGCATGTCATCACTTGCATTTAGGTGGTTTCTGACCTTTGTTCTGATGTGTAAGAGTGATGAAAATCCTCTCTCACACACGTATGTAGTGGCAAATGGCACAAGGATCCCCAGCGCTGTCTTCGCCGGTTGTGGAAACGGTGCTAGTTGAGCACACTAGAAATGCTCAAGCTTCATTGTCTCAAACTCCATTCGGATTCGGCCATTGGCTCGTAATTCAATGAGATCATCTTTCATCAAATCACTATCATTGATGGAATCCAGGTTAAAAAGAAATGGATCCAGTATCCATTTCTTTGCCACATCAAGATCTCCAGTGGAAAAATATCCTTGGAAAGAGTCACTCAACTGTTGCAAATCATTTGTCACTTCAGTTGTGGTGGTCATTCCTTCATTTTCCAAAACAACTGTTTCTTCAGGAAAAGGAAAGTTGTGAAATTTCTTTTCTCAACACGCTTTATCCAAACTGGAAGTTTCTGAATAAAAGCAGATAACTTCTCTCTGGCCGTTACCGTGTTCATCCCAGTTCCTTGCATAGATGTGTTGAGTTCATTTAGGTGTGTGAATACATTTGCCATGTACGCTAGGCGAAGGATAAACTCTCTATTTTCGAAGTCATCAACTAAATTACTGCTTTGGTTACAAAGAAACTGACTTATTTTTTCACGCATTTCAAAAATACGAGTAAGCATTCGGCCACGGGAAAGCCACCTCACTTCTGTATGGAAAAAAAGGACCGTGTGCTTGGCACCAATTTCTTCGCAAAAAGCATGGAAGAGGCGATGATTTAGAGCACGTCCTCTGATGAAGTTTACCGTGCTCACCACAGTAGACAAAGTATCCTTCAATTTTGTAGGCAAAGTCTTTGTGGCACGTGCATGACGGTGCAACATACAACGTGTGATCATGATATAAAGTACTTCTTTCTTTACACAGGCAACAAATCCTGAATTTTTTCCTAGCGTGGAAGGGGCACCATCGGCGCAAATTGATCCACACACGTCAAGCGTTATCCTATGCTCCAAAAAGAAGTCTTTGACGAGATTGAATACGTCAATTCCTTTCTTAGTTAATTGCAATGGTTCACAGAACAACAATTCTTCTAAGATTTCTTTCTCCTTTACGTACCGCACAAACACCAACAGCTGACTGCAGCCATCAACGTCAGTTGACTCGTAGAGCTGAATACCCACTTTAAGAGGACTAGCTTTGATATCTTTATAACATGCTGCAAGATATCCTGGCTCATCTCATGAATTCTAGAACGGATCACGCCATTTGACAAGGGAACTTGCTGAAGCTTCTTTTGTGCATCTGGTCCCAATACTATTTTTGCCATTTCCAATGCATAAGGTTTCACTAATTCCTCAGCTGCTGTATGAGGCTTCTTTTCCTTGGCACACAAATATGCAACTTGATAGCATGCTTGTAACAAGGGCTTCTCAAGTGACACAAACCCAAACGTCCTCAAGGTTCCGCTACGATCAAATCGTGCCCTCATAGACGTCAGGGTGTCAATGTCATGTCCAGCAGCCGCACCACCATGCTGTTTGTTGAAATATTCAGACAGCTTTGATGATTTGAGATTGGCGTTTGAAAATAACGAGCTGCACAGTACACATTGTGGTCGTTGATTTCCATCCTTCTCTTTCGTACAAGTGAACCCGTAACGAACATAGTCATCCTTCCATTTGCGTTTCTTCGACATGGCAAGGATTACTGAAATGAAAAAAATATATAAATGGAGATATGGGAGCCTATACACTTTTAAATGCATATTAAATATATGTAAAATAGTTTTATGTTATTACTCGCCACAAATAATAGTACAGTAGGCACACAAAAATAGGCAAGTACTACGCAGAGATGTTACGGAGTTTTGCTGTGGAAGTAAACTGTAACCAACGCGCTAACAGTTAGCGGCTAACTGAATTCAAACAAAGCCACGGCGCTGCCACATCATCATCTGCGCATGAGTCAAGAAATACCCCGCAACGTGGCGGTACACTATATTTTGTAGCGAGATAACTTCACTACAATTAGCTTAAAAACTTGAAAATAAATTTTGTGTTTGTATATTACAGTAATCGTTTTACAAAACGTATAATGTTAATAAATACATAGGTTTAATGAAACAAAGTAGCTGTACGTATGTGCCTGTGCTTAATTTGTGTTTTTGATGATTTGCCTTCTAAAAAAATCTGGCATGTCTCACACCCCCCGAAAGAGCACCCCAGGTTAAGAACCACTGTCTTAGACTGATCAGTTGCATATTCACTTGCATGTTTTAAACACTTTGTATCAGTGTTTGCATCCCAAGTGTCTGTTTTAGCCCTTTTTGCAAAGCTTAAGTTTTTGTCCCAAAATTGTACACATTGTCATTTTATTTCTGTCTTAGTAGAAATAAGCACAGAGGGGTTTTCATTATTATTTTTAACAATAGCGCTAATGAAAATGAGTCCTTTAATAAAATGTTCTGACCGTCTACTTCTTCTCCAGCTTTTCAGTCTGATTAGATTATAGACACATAGCAGTAAATTAAATTGCAGGCTTATTTCCTGTGTCATTGCTAAGATCTGAATTACATTGGCTAGGTGGCATTATGGGTTTCAGTGTTCAAATGTTTCATTTCTGCAAATCAGCTTTCAAATCATCTGATGAGTCACAAGCAAAAATTACCTTGGTGGGATCATTCTAGTAACCATTTTGACATGTCATTAAATTCCCACATGGTTTAGCAAAAGTGGCAGTAAGAGAGACCCAGGTCTGGAATACAGATGGTGCTGGTCACAGATTAGGTGCATGTGATTAGCAGAACTCTGTGAGGAAGCATGCATGGTGCTTAAGCTCAAACTCATGCCATTAGTCCCTGAATAGTGCAGGCCTCTCACCAAACAAACAGAAAATAATCATCAGAATTATAGCTGCAAACTAATGGCATATGCTGCAGGATTGGTTTCTGGGTACCAATTGCTCAGAATATTAGAATAAAAATGTACAAGTGACATGTTTAAATTTTATCTGATACACAATGGAAGTTATGCCCTCACATTGTGTATACAACGCTTCTTGATGTTCCTGTAAAACCGCAAAGCACAGATTGAGTGGGGAAAGTTTCCAATACAGGAACTAAGGAAACATTTTTCATCAAGCATCCTTAATTGTACCTATGGCCTAAGTGTTAAGGGGCAAGCCCAAAAGAAAAGATTCTTGGCAGAATAAAATTTCATAAGAAAAGACTAGCTTAAAGGAATCTGTTCTATATTGGATAAAGCATCAAGTTTGATATAGCTGCATTGGTTCTTAATATAACGATTCTATTTTTTTAGTTTACATGAAAATAACAATTCTTGTTTTTTCCTTCCCTCTTCTAACTAGATTAAGAAGAAACAGCAAGAAGTAGTGGGCTTCTTAGAGGCCAACAAGATTGACTTTAAGCAAATGGACATAGCTGGTGACGAGGACAACAGGAAATGGATGAGAGAGAATGTCCCAGGTGAAAAGAAGCCACAAAATGGAATCCCCCTCCCTCCACAGATCTTCAATGAGGAGCAGTACTGTGGGGTGAGATGTCATTTGATATTTTCATAACTTTGCAGACATTCTTCCTTCAGGACATTTCACAAGTGCCTAAATTCCACCACTCTTCAAATCATTTGAGATCATCTTTCGAGCTAATAGATTTAGGAGATGTTTCTTTAGCCCAGAAGAGAAAATAGAGGGCCTGATTGTCCCCTTTCACAGAGACACCTACAGGGAGGGAAAACTTATTAGGGAAACTCTTGCTTGGTGAACTGCATGGAGTTTCCTAACTGTCCTCTGCAGAGACAGTGACTTGTGGTTCAGTGAAGTACATGGAGTGTCAGCCTGCCACTCTTATGGGAGCTCCCTGGAAATCATGTGTTCCCTCCCACTTCACCACAGCCCCTGATATAGCATAGCTATTCATGAGCTGTTCTTCTATTGGTTCCCTGCCCACACTCTACTTCTGCCCTATCTTGAGGGGGCTAAAGGGTGCTGAATGGGCGATACTGCAACTTCCACTGGGTAGTCAGGGGGCAAGACCCTATAGAGCAACTGTCCTTTTCCCCAGTCCTGGTGTCCAGCTCTGCATCCTTTGGATTGACATGACCTCCTCCCACACATAAAAAGCAAGCAAATAAATGTGGGATCCCCAGCAAATAAACCGGGAGTCCCACCCCTACGATGTTTGTGCAGAGGGGCACCACTGGAGCTCAGGGAGGAGGTGAGGATGTTGCTTTCTTGGCTCTACTTCCTTCCTTCCAGCAACTTTGAGGCCTTTTCTTATATGATTTCTATTCCTTTTGTCCCCTTTGTGCCAAAGAGTGGGGTTTCATTAGTTTGTTTAGGCTCCGCGACTGTATCTGTAAATGCTTAATAGAGCTTTTTTTTTTCCGTATGGATATCTGTGAATAACATTCTCTCAGCACTCTCAGACAGCCCCTTAGGTCCCAGTCTGTATCTGGACTGAGCTGGGGAAGCTAATGATCCAACCATCGGACTAAATTTGGTGATGAATCCTGGTAACGTACAACCTGAGTCACATTGCGCATATGCTACGAAGAAGCCCCTTTGGGCCTCATCCAGTGCTCGAAATGCTGTCATTGACTTTAATGAACATTGGATCAGGCTGTTAGTTATCGTTAAGGCCCAGTGTTTGCAATGGAAGTCATGGATTTCGTGACTTTTCCTGACCTCCATGACTTCTGCAGTGGCTGGTGTGCCTGGCCCGGCGCCCGCCTGAGCAGCTTGGGCAGCCCCCAGGCCAGGTGCACTGGCTGCTATTGGGGCAGTCTGAGGCCCCCTGCCCTCCACCAGCAGGAATTTGGACGTGGTGGGGGCTCAGAGCTGGGGATTGAGGTGTGGGGTGGTGCTTACCTGGAGAGGGGGGCTCCCTTCCCTCGGCTCCTAGCTCCACGTGCTGCCTCTGCTGGCAGGCACCGCCCCCACAGCTCCCATTGGCTGCAGTTCTCAGCCAATGGAAGCTGCAGAACCAGGGTTTGGGGCAGAGAGGAAGTAGCACGTGGAGTTCAGGAGCCAAGTAGGGAGCCTGCCCCAGCCCCACCAACCCTACCCCACAGAACCCAGGACACTTCCCTGCTCCCCCCAGCACCTGCGGCGCCTCCCCGTTCCTCCCAGCACCCATGGCGCCCCCCCAGGGTAGGCCCCCCCAAGGACCCATGGCACCCCCCAGGCCACCCCCCCCAGCACCTGTGGCGCCTCCCCCCCCGGTTCACGCCCTCCCCAAACACCTGCAGTGCCCTCCCAGGCTGCGCCCCCCAGCAGCTGCGGCACCCCGTGGGGCCGTGCCCCCCGAACACCCCCGGGGCCCTGCCCGGCTGTCCCCTGCACCTTCTCCCTTCCCATGTTTTAGTCAGGGGTATATAGTAAAAGTCATGGACAGATCACGGGCTGTGAATTTTTGTTTACTGCCCATGACTTTTACTAAAAATACCAGTGACTAAAACGTAGCCTTAGTTATCATCTCCTTGATGACATAAATAGATTGTACCATTAGAATTACCGAGGTAACAGAACTTAATAGAAAAAAGATATATTTACAAAATAGTCTACAATATACAAGATTGTAATTCTGAAAGAGGAATACAATTATTATTATTATTATTGTTATAATTTATTTATTTATTTTATGTATTATATTTTTCTGGTAGTGCACATAATGTGCTAAGTGCTTTACAAATGAAAATAAGCCCTGATCCCTGCTCAAATGAGCTAAAATATTTTTTTTACATCTGGAACTCAGAGTTCCATGGACAAAAATACATGCTTATCTTTGCATGCAAATTTGGCTGTTGCACATAGATATTTAGGCAGCTATCTAGCTATTTGTACATGCAGTCATGCTCAGAACCAACATAAATGAATACTCAGCTGTAGGTGTGCAATTGTTTGAACTTCTTTTGCACATGAACCTTAGGGCTCCCTTTCTGAAAATTCAGCCCAATGTTTTTTGTCTTTTGATGATCAGACATCATAAAGATTTAAAAAATGGATATTCTTAAATGGGACAACTTGTCCAGATCATAAAGATTCAAGGAGACAGCCTTTCCTCTCACAGATTCTCAGCAAACAGGTTTCCTTCCTTTGTTATAGGTAAGAAGAGATCTGTGGCTTGGGTTTGGGCCTCAACTTTGAGGTGATCAAAAGCCAGATGTGAAATTCTGTATGTGAGCCTATTTTGAGTTATAGCCCAAACTCTCATATAATTTAGAATTAGACAATTTCACTTCTGTAAAAATTCAAGACTTCTCTCTCAGAATGTACATTATCTAATTTGTTCCTTGAATCAGAGTACAATTTATTTCATAATTTTTCCTGGAACTAAGAGTCCAGTTAATTCAGACAGTTCTTCACCTTGTGTGTGTAGCTAACTCTTGCAATATTACAATGAATCTCATGATATTTACTGTTTTTCTTCACTTCCAGCTCCCGGAGTCATGTGATTACATGAAAATCTCATCTTGATTTAAACAAAAAGAGAGCGTATGTTCTAGCCCTAACGGTTGTAGAGGAAAGTTTGAAAATATGACCCGAATGCACCCTAATGGCTTAAGCCTACAAGGCAAATAAAAAGCGCCTCAGATTCATTATTTTTAAAATCTTGTGATTTTTAAATCACTCTCATGGTTTTTGGCTGCCTGACTCATGAATTTTGAATACCTAAGGTAGGCGATACTGAGTCACTCAAGACTAAAGGTTTCCTACCAAGGGTGGTCTTATGTCCCATTTTGAATGTATTTTCCTGCTTGAGTTTTCAGTTAAATATCTATGGTATTTTTATTGATCTCTTTCCATAACCTGTATGTTAGAGCCTGTGTTCTTGTTTATTCCACATGTAGTTCTAAGTGAGCAATGCTATAGATCCAATGAAGCCCCCACTGAAGAAGGCAAGTATATGTCTAAGGCACATCGGGGTAGGCACTTTGGAGGAGGAGGAACCTATAATATAAATGGAAGCAAATAGTAAAACACAGATTAACTGCAATGGTTCCAATGGATAGCATTTCGACCAGATTATTTTGCTTGTAATGCTTTGGCATATGCATTGCTTACATGATAAATATTCACCACTTTATGACAGAAACTGTTAATAGGTCCCATGTGCTTTTATATTTGCATATGGGCTTGCAATGGGCAAATAACCTCTCCTTATATTAATGTGTTTAAACCAATGGAAGGTAATACCATAACATAAATATTCTTCTTCGAGTGCTTGCTCATGTCAATTCCATGTTAGGTGTGTGTGCTCGCCATATGCCCTGGTGCCGGAAATTTTTCCCTCACTGGTATCCCTAGGGGACTGGCTCTGATGCCTTCTGGACTGGCGCGCATATGTGCCAGTATAAGGGGTGCCTCCGGCTCCCCCTCCCCTAGTTTTTTCTTATCGCCAGTGACAGTGCTGGAGCATCTCCTTGCTTTGACAAGTGCTCTTACTCAGTGGTTCTTCCTATTGTTCGTTGTATAAATAGTTCTTAGATAAGTAGTTCTTTTTGTTCTATTAATAGTTAGCTAATAGTACTGCAGATAAGTTAGATAGTCCCCTAAGGGACTTAGCCCAGGGACAGGGCATGCCCTGGTTCCTGGGCTTCAAGCCTTGTGATCGTTGCAAAAAGCCTATGTCAATCAGCCACCCTCATCAAAGCTGCTTGAAGTGTCTGGGGAAAATCCACGTTAGCAATAAGTGTCACATCTGCAAGAGCTTCAAGCCAAGAACTAAAAAGGAGCGTGACATAAGACCGAGAGTGCTCCTCATGGAGTTGGGTCTCGCGCCAGCCTCCAAGCTGCTGAGATCAGACTCTGAGCACAGTGGTATTGGTGCGAAGTGCGCCACCGGCACCAGCCTCCCAATGCCGGGTCCCAGCCCCCGGTACCTGCAAAGAAGCAGAGGAAGCACACCGGGAGAGGGCATTCCCTGACATCCCATATTGAAAAGGGAAAATCCGGAGAGCAGCATAGGCCCATGTGGGGCAGCACGTCTCTGGAGCCCAGCCAGGCACCTGCATCGCTGGCAGTGGTACAAGTAGAAATCATTTCTCGTTGGTACTGCGTTCATGGGAGGGACACAAGGGGGGGCCACGTGACCTCCCGGTGTGACCCTCCATGTGACTCCTCCCCGCCCCACCCCCAGCCCAGGGCCTCCACGCTCTCCCCGTCCCCTCCGACATCCCCCTTACCAGTCTAAAATTTTACAACTGCATCTGTTAAACAGATGCAATTGTAAAATGATGCTTTGAGCCCCTGGTGCCACGTGTACTTCCAGGTGTCATTGAGGATCCAGCAGCACCCCAAATTGAAAACTTCTTAAATGAAAGAAGGACGGGACGGACAATCACCCCACTTTCCCTTAACACACCGAGCAACTCTGGGAACAAAACAGGCAATGAGCTCTGCAGATGTGAAAAATTCCTAGAAATGGAAAGATACAATACACACAAAACATAAAACCATCACATCTACCACACACAAGGATCCAGAAAAGGGAAAGAGCAGAGAGGGAAGGAAGATATGAATGGAAAAAAGGAGAGGAAATGTAAAGAGGAAAGGTTTATAGGAGAATCTTCCTTGATATTTGAGTTCTCTCTTTCAGCCAGGTATAGTGCATTTTTCCTAGACAGTGGCTTATATAAAATAATAATTCCCCCACTGTTTCAGTCCGTTAGCTCCCAGTGTTACAAGGGGAAATTTATTTCTTTCCCTACTGGTTAGCTGAGTTTTCTTGTTGCATAATTAGATTGAACTCCCTTGTATATTATTCTAGACAGAGCCCTACATCTTTTCCCGGTTTTATTGTTTGGTATTAGATTCATCTTGTAATGCCAGGTTCAGCATCAGACATTTTTCCGGAACATGAAGGTCACATCTGGAAACGATAGCAGCAGAGGTGTCACATGCGGAATAGAAAACAATAAACCTCGTGGGCACATAGCCAGATATGGAGGGACAGAGGCTGCTCGGCCTGCGAAACTGCAAGAGCTGCTGACCAAAAGTGAATCTTTCATCTATCCAGTCAATCAGGCCACTTAGGTCCTTTAGTTCTATGCCCATACTGATTTCAGTCAGCTTCTACATAGCACCGTTTAGTCACCATTAGAGCTTGGTTAGCTACTTACAGCACATAGATCATCCCTTTGACCCCTGTTTGAGAATTATCCATGAACAGATTTTGATTTTATTTATTACAGACTTGCTCATCATTTACAATTGTTAAACAAAATAGTCATGAAACCTATTCCTCATTCATGTCATAACTGGTCTGACATGGGCCCATGACTTAGTTACATGGGCCCAGATCCTCAAAGGTATTTAGGCACCTCATTCCCATTGAAATGCCTGGGCTTTGGGTTCCTAAATACCTTTGAAGATCTGGGCCCAGCTGTTATCCTTTCTGCTCCCTGACTTGTTGACAAGCATTCATAAACAGGAGGAAAAGGTGTTCAGAACCTGAGACAGATAGATGGTTCCGACACAAAACTTCATGAAAAGGCATCTCCTCAAGTATCCAAGAGAACTTCACTGTCTAGGAACATTAAATGTTACTTGTACAAATGCTGTGAGACATGAATTAAAAGGGAAGTGCTTCTCCTGCTGGGCATTGGAGTGGAAGATCTCCCCTATTCAGTCTTCTCTGCAGTCCATTCTGGACTACCAGCTTCACCTGAAACATCAGGGCCTAGCCTTCTCCTCAATCAAGGCCATCCATCCCTGTGTCCAGGGCAGATCAGTATTCGCGCATGAAATGACGATCAGGATTCTTAAGGGCCTCAAAAGGCTTTTTCCACCGGTCCAGGACCCAGTGCCCCAATGGGACCTTAACCTAATCCTCCCTAGGGTCACTGGCCCTCCCTTTGAGCCTCTCCCTCTGGCTACCTGTTCTCTTTCGCATCTGTCGTGGAAGGTTGCTTTCCTTGTGGCTATCACTTCAGTGAGGTGAATCTCAGAGATTAAAGCCCTTATGTCGGAGCCTCCATACACGGTGTTCTACAAGGACAAGGATCAGTTGCATCCCCATCCAGCTTTCCTGCCAACGGTGGTGTTGCCCTTTCATGTTAACCAGGACATTTTCGTACCAGCGTTCTGACCAAAGCCTCACACGTCCAACGAGGAGAGGCGTTTGCACACCCTGGATGTCAGACGGGCTCTGGCTCTCTACTTAGAGCACACCAAGCCCTTTTGCAGATCGACTCAACTCTTTGTCGAAGTGGCTGACAGGATGAAAGGCCTCCCAGTGTCTTTACAGAGGCTTTCATCTTGGATTACTACCTGCATCCGTACTTGCTATGAGTTGGCGCAGGTTGTACCTCTACCGATAGTGGTGGCCCATTCAGCTAGAGCTCAGGCGTCATCAGCAGCCTTCCTGGCACAAATCCCTATCCAGGATATCTGCAGGGCCACAATGTGGTTGTCGGTGCACACCTTCACGACCCACTACACCTTCACCCAGCAGGCCAGAGATGACTCTGGCTTTGGCAAAGCTGTGTTGCAATCGACACGTTCATGAACTCCTACCCGCCTCTGGAGATACTGCTTGGGAGTCACCTAACATGGAATAGACATAAGCAAGCACTCGAAGAAGAAAAAATGTTTACTAACCTTCTGTAACTGTTGTTCTTAGAGATGTGTTGCTCATGTCCATTCCATGACTCGCCTTCCTTCCCCTCTGTCAGAGTTCCGGCAAGAAGGAACTGAGGGAGGGTGGGGCCGGCGGTGCCCCTTATACCGGTGCATATGCACGCCACTCCAGAGGGTGCCAGAGCCGGTCCCCTATGGATACCACTGAGGGAAAAACTTACAGCACTGGTGCATGTGGCAAGCACACACACCGAATATGGAATGGACATAAGCAACACATCTTGAAGAGCAATAGTTATGGAAGGTTAGTAACTGTTTTTCATGAGTAAGGGTCAAAGGAGGTACCTGGTATAGTTAGTTTGCCATTTTGAGCTTGAATGTAAATTCAAATCATGAAGTGCTTACTTTTCTTATATAAATATTAAGGGCAGGGGGACAGATAACAGACCCTGTTTATCTTAACATAGGCAAATGCAGGGTATCTAATTTACCTTGATTTCAATAAGGCATTTGATACGGTTCCACATGGGGAATTATTAGCTAAATTGGTAAAGATGGGGATCAATATGAAAATTGAAAGGTGGATAAGGAACTGGTTAAAGCGGAGGCTACAATGGGTCATACGGAAAGGTGAACTGTCAGGCTGGAAGGAGGTTACTAGTGGAGTTCCTCAGGGATCAGTTTTGGAACCAGTCTTATTTAATCTTTTTATTACTGACCTTGGCACAAAAAGGGGGAATGTGCTAACAAAGTTTGTGGATGACACGAAGCTGGGAGGTATTGCCAATACAGAGCGGGACCGGGATATCATACAGGAAGATCTGGATGACCTTGTAAACTGGAGTAATAGTAATAGGATGAAATTTAATAGTGAAAAGTGCAAGGTCATGCATTTAGGGATTAATAACAAGAATTTTTGTTATAAGCTGGGGACACATCACTTGCAAGTGACAGAGGAGGAGAAGGACCTCGGAGTATTGGTTGATCACAGGATGACTATGAGCCGCCAATGTGATATGGCTGTGAAAAAAGCTAATGTGGTCTTGGGATGCATCAGGCGAGGTATTTCCAGTAGAGATAAGGAGATGTTAGTACCGTTATACAAGGCACTGGTGAGACCTCATCTGGAATATTGTGTGCAGTTCTGGTCTCCCATGTTTAAGAGAAGGTACAGAGAAGGGCTACTAGGATGATCTGAGGAATGGAAAACCTGTCTTATGAAAGGAGACTCAAAGAGCTTGGCTTGTTTAGCCAAACCAAAAGAAGGCTGAGGGGAGATATGATTGTTCTCCATAAATATATCAGAGGGATAAATACCAGGGAGGGAGAGGAATTATTTAAGCTCAGTACCAATGTGGACACAAGAACAAATGGATATAAACTGGCCATCAGGAAGTTTAGACTAGAAATTAGACGAAGGTTTCTAACCATCAGAGGAGTGAAGTTCTGGAATAGTCTTCTAAAGGAAGCAGTGGAGGTAAAAGACATATCTGGCTTCAAGACTAAGTTTGATAAATTTATGGAGGACATGATATAATGGGATAGCCTAATTTTGGCAATTAATTGATCTTTGACTATTAGCGGTAAATATGCCCAATGGCCTGTGATGGGATGTTAGATGGGGTGGGATCTGAGTTACTACAGAGAATTCTTTCCTGGGTGTCTGGCTGGTGAGTCTTGCCCACATACTCAGGGTTTAGCTGATCACCATATTTGGGGTCAGGAAGGAATTTTCCTCCAGGGCAGATTGGCAGAGGCCCTGGGTTTTTTTTGCCTTCCTCTACAGCATGGGGCACGGGTCACTTGCTGGAGGATTCTCTGCACCTTGAAGTCTTTAAACCACAAGTTGAGGTCTTCAGTAGTTCAGACATAGGTCAGGGGTTTGTTACAGGGGTCGGTGGGTGAGATTCTGTGGCCCGCGTTGTGCAGGAGGTCAGACTAGACAATCAGAATGGTCCCTTCTGACCTTAAAGTCTATGAGTCTGAGTCTGTACCTTTTGCCCAACTTGTGTCATGATAAAGGTTTTTGAGATTCCATAAAGATAAGTTACATAGTGACTGTATACCATTAAATAGCAACTGCCTTATAAAGCTAGGCAGACCAGCTGCAGCACCTGTAAATTATAAATGTGCAGTATTTGACTCTGTGTGTGAAGCTATATTGGGAAAAAAGAATTTGCATGTTACTACAAATTTATATTTATACAACATCCTTTGTGAAAGCATCTCAGAGTGCTGTGCAGTGTTCTTTTTTTAAAAAAGGCAGTTACGATAACCATTTTTAAAAGCTAAATCAAATAAGTCTTGAAATTAGTTTTTAGTATTCAGTATAAACCATCTACGTTGACAATTATATTCTTTACTTAATCTCTTACTTAAGCTGCTTCTTCTATTGGTGTCTACACAGAGGTCTTCATCACTTTCTAAGGGTATGTTTACACTACGAAATTAGGTCGAATTTATAGAAGTCGGTTTTTTAGAAATCGGTTTTATATATTCGAGTGTGTGTGTCCCCACAGAAAATGCTCTAAGTGCATTAAGTGCATTAACTCGGCGGAGTGCTTCCACAGTACCGAGGCTAGAGTCCACTTCCGGAGCGTTGCACTGTGGGTAGCTATCCCACAGTTCCTGCAGTCTCCGCTGCCCATTGGAATTCTGGGTTGAGATCCCAATGCCTGATGGGGCTAAAACATTGTTGCGGGTGGTTCTGGGTACATATCGTCAGGCCCCCGTTCCCTCCCTCCCTCCGTGAAAGCAAGGGCAGACAATCGTTTCGCGCCTTTTTTCCTGAGTTACCTGTGCAGACGCCATACCACGGCAAGCATGGAGCCCGCTCAGGTAACCGTCACCGTATGTCTCCTGGGTGCTGGCAGACATGGTACTGCATTGCTACACAGCAGCAGCAACCCATTGCCTTGTGGCAGCAGACGGTGCAATAGGACTGGTAGCCGTCATCGTCATGTCCGAGGTGCTCCTGGTCGCCTGTGTGAGGTCGATCAGGAGCGCCTGGGCAGACATGGGCGCAGGGATTAAATTTGGAGTGACTTGATCAAGTCATTCTCTTTAGTCCTGCAGTCAGTCCTATTGAACCATCTTATGGTGAGCAGGCAGGTGATACGGATTGCTAGCAGTCGTATTGCATCATCTGCTGCCGGGCAGGCAAGAGATGAGGATGGCTAGCAGTCCTATTGTACCATCTTCTGCCGAGCAGCCATGAGATGTGGATGGCATGCAGTCCTTCTGCACCATCTGCTGCCAGCCAAAGATGTAAAAGATAGATGGAGTGTATCAAAACAAAAAATAGACCAGATTTGTTTTGTACTCATTTGCAACCCCCCGCCCCCCGTCTAGGGGACTCATTCCTCTAGGTCACACTGCAGTCACTCACAGAGAAGGTGCAGCGAGGTAAATCTAGTCATGTATCAATCAGAGGCCAGACCAACCTCCTTGTTCCAATAAGAACAATAACTTAGGTGCACCATTTCTTATTGGAACCCTCCGTGAAGTCCTGCCTGAAATACTCCTTGATGTAAAGCCACCCCCTTTGTTGATTTTAGCTCCCTGTAAGCCGTGTCGTCAGTCGCCCCTCCCTGCGTCAGAGCAACGGCAAACAATCGTGCATCTGAGTTGAGAGTGCTGTCCAGAGCAGTCACAATGGAGCACTCTGGGATAGCTCCCGGAGGCCAATACCATCGAATTGTGTCCACAGTACCCCAAATTCGATCCGGCAAGGCCGATTTAAGCGCTAATCCACTTGTCGGGGTGGAGTAAGGAAATCGATTTTAAGAGCCCTTTAAGTCGAAATAAAGGGATTCGTCGTGTGGACAGGTGCAGGTTTACATCGATTTAACGCTGCTAAATTCGACCTAAAGTCCTAGTGTAGACCAGGGCTAAACACACTGAGCACTATGTGTTGTTTTCCTGCATTTGCTTTTACCTGTGGGGGGGGAGGAAGGGATAGTTCAGTGGTTTGAGCATTGGCCTGCTAAACCCAGCATTGTGAGTTCAATCCTTGAGGGGGCCATTTAGGGATCTGGGGAAAAAATTGGGGATTGGCCCTGCTTTGAGCAGGGGGTTGGACTAGACGACCTCCTGACGTCCCTTCCAACCCTGAGATTCTATGACAAAGAAAACTAAGGAAGAAATTGAAAAAAAACTTCCTGTTCATTATGTGATCTGGATCTCTAGAGTAGATTGATCACGTGCTCCTTATTTTTAAGGAGTGTCCCATATTTTGAGGTAAATCCCTTATTTTTGTACCTAATGTCTGGCATAGCTGATACTCAATAATATACGATGCATTTTTGTCTTGTGTTTCAGCAGTAATTATGCAAAGAATTGTATATAGTGTGATAAAAATATATGAGTTTATATCACAGATAAAACCTTATGGGATATTGTTTGTTTAAAAATAAGTTTGACTACATTTTTCATACAGTTGTCCTTAATTTACCAAAATGTAGATGGTAACTCTACCATGGGTATGGTAGAGTATCCACTTATAAGGTTACTTACATGCAGAGTATTATTAGATACCAGGAACACATTGAAATTGCTGTGTTTCTTACTATCTGTCTTGGGTGCTGTTTTTAAATGACGTCAGTGGTTTGGTTTTGGTGTGATCCTAGGTCTGGTTATCCATTGGAGATACCATGTACGTACATGTAAATTATTGGGACACTTACAGTCTAACAACTTTATCCAAAGAGGAACTAACAGGGTGTGTGTATTTAATATCAAGCACATCTTATGATCCATCACTGTTGTAACCCTTGTCCTTCCTTCCCCCTTACTTTGTTTCTCATCCATTGCTCTGTTGTGCCTAACTTAAGGCCAGATTCTGCCTAGTCCTTACAAAGATGCAGAAGTGTATTCGTTTTGCCAAGTGGCATTAAACACATTGCTCTAAATATGCTTCTTTCTATGTCTCAGATTCTGAAAATTCTTAGTCATGAGAGTAGTGATTTGGGGCAATGTATGGAAGGATTTGTAGGTTCTGTTCTCTTTTGCATATGCTTCTTACCAATTCCTTGTTCTTTGTTTAATTCCTTTTCTAGGACTTCGAATCCTTCTTCTCTGCCAAGGAAGAAAACATTATTTATTCATTCCTGGGTCTGGCACCTCCTCCGGGTTCAAAGGTATGAATTTCTGTTCTTTGCTGAGGTCCATTCATTTTAATTTAGTAAAAGTTGGAGGTAGGCCCTGATTCAGCATGTAAAATAATGGACAGTGACAAGTGCTGCAATAAGAAGTTAGTTTGCTGGCACAGGGCTGCAGCAAAGTCTTTTAAGAAAAAAAACAACAATGAAGGCTTTCCAATAGAAAGTCTTCTTTCATCAGGGATTTGTTACAACCTCTTCTGCTACTTTAAAAAAAGCACATATATTTTGCCATATTCAACTTTGAAACCATACAGCAATCCCTAATTAAATTATGGGTGAAATCCATACAAACCCCATTGCACAGAGCCCTGAGTGAACAGGCTTTGTATGGGAAAACTGTGCAGGGCTTGGATACAGAATCCATTCCCCTATCTGGGTGGATATCCCCTATCAGGAAATGGCAGACTGTGACTCTGTTTAATCTGACGGCGGGAGTTGTCGATATTGGGTCCTTACAACCATGGGCTGTTTAACTAGTCCCATGGTGTGCCACAAGCCACCCTTCTGCACTGTCCCACATAAAGCTCAGATTCCAGCTCTGTTGTGCTGGATATGCTGATTTCCCCTGCACACGGTTTCATAGCTGATCACCCCTTGATTGTTGAATTACAGCTGTTCCATGGTGCTGGAGTGGGCATTCCATCCTCCTCACTAATGTGCAGATTGTGTTGAAGTGGCACTTGTGCACAACACTGATTCATAATTAATGCTTGTTATAATAGGCCGACTCCACCTATAGTAGGGATAGAGATAACAAGGGAATTTCCACATTTGACCGGAACAGTGGTTATCTAGTCCAATATCCCATCTCTGACATCTTATGCTTCAGAGGAAGCTGCAAGAAACTTTGCAACGGACAATTGTGAAATTAACCTGTATACAGAGAAAATTTATTCCTAATCTCATCAGTTAGTGGTCATCTTTTAACCTGAAGCATGAAGGTTTATATTCTTCTATTTTTTAATCCTAACCAATGTAATTGTGATGTTCCCAGTATTCATATACATCACTGTTTTTTATGAATTGTTTGCCTCCTTTCTCCTGTGGGGTCCCTGTAAATTTTTTCACAATCTTCACCAGTTTTGTCTAACTTAAATAATGTTGTATCCTCTGTAAATTTCCCCACTTCACTGTTCACCCCTTTCCTAGGTCTTAGAGTACTGGTCTTAATACAGGTCCCAGAGGCTCCTCTACTGTTAACCTTTGCTCTGTTATGCAAAGTGGCCATTTATTCCTCTTCTTTTTTTCTCTCTCATGTTTCTAAAACATGGCAATGCTTTATCTTTCACATCATAATTCTGTCGTTTGCTAATAGCCTCTTGTGAGGGACTTTATCAAAGGCTTTTGGAAAGTCCATATACGCTATCTCTACCAGTTCTCCTCTATCCACTATATTTTGTTGACATGCTGATATATTCTAGCATAATAGAGAGGCATGCTATTTTTTTCCTTTACAGAAGCTGTGCTGGCTTGTCCCTAACATGTCATGTTCATGTAGGGGGCTTATAACTCTATCTTTGATCATACTCAAATGTGATCAGATCTAAATATTGCCATCATTCTCATGGCAGACATGGATATAATGAGTCAAGTGGGTGGGTGAGACACAGTCTGAGCACAAGATTGGTAGCAATACACTCCTTTGTTCTAACATGACCTAGTGGATAAAACACTGGAGTAGAACTCAAGTGACCTGGATTCTAGTCCTTGTTCTGCTTGGTGACCCACGTCGCCTTTTTGCGCCTCTTTCCCTGTCTGTAAATATGGAGATAATGATACTTACCTCCTTTGTAAAGAGCTTTGAGAGCTACAAACGAAAAGTTACATTATTTACATACATAAAATAAAGGCATTACTACTATTAATTTTGTCTTTGCTGCTGATTCCCTGGGTGACCTCGGGAAAATCCTTTAAACTTTCTGCTTCACTAATAATTATTAGTGAATGTCCATAGAGCATTTAGGGGATTAAAGAAGCTGCATGTGCTACATATCATCATCATCATCATCATCATCATCATCATCATCATCAAAATGTGGTGAATCAATAGGATTAAGAAAATTGTATTTCTCCTGTTTTCTCACTTCATACACCATCCATTCCTTCATGCATTGCTCAGCTAGGTGTTTTTTTTTTTCCTGTGGAGCAAAGTACTTTATTTTTCCCCTTAAAGAGTTCACCTATTCCTAGCCTACACCTGAGGCTATTAAAATGTCCAGTCAGTGGCAATGCCACAAATGTTGAAAACAATATGCTTAGGACCTATTGCCGGAAAAACAACCTTTTGGTGCTATTAGTAACAAGCAAAGAATGGTTTCTACTGCTTTAATTGCTGTACCAAGGTGCTAGCCTTTCAGATCTGGAGCTGAATGCCTCACAGCATTTAAAAAAAAATTAAAACATGGAACTATCTTTACAGCTAGCACCATCTAAAATCTGCAGCTGAATTTGAGAGAGATCTACATTTTTAGCATTTATTGCAGAGTATTTCTCAGCATCTTCATTGGAGGCCAGAGTGGTTATAGCTCGTCATATAAATGACCTCATTGTGCTGCTGCTGCTTTTCTTTCACCTGGCTGTCAATTCAGCCCTCGTGTGAAGTGTAATGGGAGTATGGTGAAAGCGATGGCCAGTGGCATGAATTTGGAGACGCATGGTGAATTTAGAAGGGTAGCGGTGGTAATGGCAGTTCTTTAAACAATATTTCCCAGTAAATCTCTTCTTGTCTTAGGAACTTACTAGTACACAGAGATAATTTTTTAAAACCATAACATGAAAATTTATAAAGCCAACAAGTCAGTTAGTGTGCTTCTCCCTCACAGTATCTCTCCTCACTGAGGCTTTAGGACAATTAGCATGAAGCTGGTATGCTATGCTGCTTTTCATGCTGACCGGTATTGTCTGACGAGCCCTGCCTCTCTGTGGTATCCACCAGTTTCTCTCATTTACACTTAGATTGTAAGCTTCTTGGGGCAGGGACCATCTTTTTGTTCTGGATTTGTACAGCGCCTAGCACAATGGGACCCTGCTCCATGATTGGGGTCCCCAGGTACTACTACAATACAAAGAATTAATAATAATATTGATACATGTTTTTACAGCATTTGAAGGCCCTTATCCAGCAAAGCACTTAAATGTGTGCTTACCTTTAAGTACACAAGGAGCTCGGCTGAACTCAACGAGATCACACTTGTGCTTACCATTAAGTATTTGCATAAGTCTTTGTAGGGTCAGGGCAAAGCACCTGATGTTTTTTTCTAAGTGCTGAGTATATTATCATTTCCAATGGGGTTGTTAGCCCTCAACTTACAGGACATTGCAAAGAGCCAAATTACTTATGGATTTATACCAGGACTAATTCAATCTGCCGCTACATCTCTAGCCTTCCAAAACCGTTATTACATCTCCTATGGTATCATTTAACATGGATGAGTAATACAGTTTTATACTCCTCTGGGGAGAAGGGGTTTGTGTGTTTATAAGCTCTTTAATCTATTTATGTGCGCTGAAGGACCACCTGATCTTAAACCCGGTCTATTTTAATCCTAACTTCCAAACGAAAAAGAACGTATCGTTTCAGATCTGAATGCAGGGGATGGCTATACTTTTAGGGCCTGATCCAAAGGTCATACATGTCAGTGGTAGATTTTCCACTAACTTCAACAGGCTTTGGATCAGACCCCCAGTGTAGATGGAGGGGTTTAGGCATATGAATCTGAGCCATGCCCCATAAAGGTTGTAACTCTAGTGATTTAGGCTCACATACCTTAGTCTCTAGGTCATCACCAGGGTGATGAGGTAAGGCTGGAGAGATATCTTCCTGGTGCCCCTACCCCTTTCATACTTGTACGTAATATGAGACTGAATGGCTATATAAGAAGTCTGGCTGAATTTGGAGAAGGTGGGAGTGGCATTTCTGTTTTCAACATTCTTTATCAGTCTTTGTTAATGTGCATGGAAAGATAATCTTGCGGTACTGAGCAAGCTTAAAAACAACCAACCTCCCTCTGGCCCCCCCAAACCTAGATGGGGTCTCAAGAAATAATTAGGTGAGATAAAGTAAAGAAAAAGGAACCATCAATCAGAAAAGCACTTACAATGTAATGCCTAATTGGTAAATTAATCTCTAGTTGGTATAGATTAGCTGATGGCTTTTTATAGCTTTATCTCCTAGTATGCTTCTGATTTTGAAAATATTTCTATTTCTTGCATATCCAAGCTACTGTTTTTGTAAAGGGAACCCATTTTTCAAAGAAGTCAAGAGATTGTTTCTGGGGATGTTTGTTTTGAGACTAATTTAAAACCATGGCTGTGTATTCAGATGTATAGCATGACTTATCTCTTGTTCTTTTTCTCAAATGTTACAGGAGAGGCATCCTGTTCATGAGAAGACTGTGACTTAAATTAAATTAAGTTAGCAAGCAGTGTATTGTACCATCATGGCTTCAGGGTAGTTAGCCAGGTTTGAATGCTGACAGTGGTTTATTTGTTGTGGGGAGGTAATGGGTTTATCCTTGTCTACTGTTATTTAGCAAAAATGGAGCATAGCTTACATCTCCCAGAACTCCAGAAAGCAGATAGCTCCCTGCTATAGTATTCCTTTCTGCAGCTGTTCTAGGAATTCAATGGAGCGATGCTGATTTACGGCAGATGAGAACCTGGACCTGTATGTGTTACTCATCCCTAAATCCTTTTTGGATTTGCTGTGCTGATTTTGAAGTTTAGTCCCATATATACTTTAGCAAATGGAGAATTCTCCTTTTAAATCATCTCTGAATGTGAAATTGAAAAAGAGAAAATATGCACTCTTAAGGTAGCTGTATAAACTACTGATAGATGTGTTTTATTGACACGAAAAAGACTCATCAGTTTGCAGGAATGTTGCTTAATTTTAAATTAACAAAAACTATTTGGGGTGCTTTGAAGTGGTAGTTTCGTGACTAGGTTCCAAATGGTGTTATTTCAGTATGACTCTATATTCATCATTCATATGTTTTTGAGTCAGTTTCTTTCACACATCATACAAAGCTAAATTCTGCCCTTGGTAGTAGACGTTCACATCTCAGTGAAGCTGGGTGTGTGTATATATTTGGTGGTAAAATATTACTAACAGTCTAATTCTCCTAACCACTCCTTTAAGCTTGTATTTTGGGTAAGTGTCCTGTTAGCCTGGGATAGTTTGTATGGTGGTATATTTTTATGGACATTTTATCCTCATTTCTTGTGTATGTTTTAAATATTTATAAAAAGCCATTAATGCCAGTGAGGATAGGGGCATAAGAAATCTAAAGGCATAACAGTTTTTTTTTTTAAAGTCTATGCTCAATAAGAGCTATGTCTTTTAATTTTATGAGTCACTACAAAAAAGTGTCTCTAAAGAGAACTGTCATTCACATAAGCAAAATGATAAATGCAATATTTTGCAAGAGAATTTCAACCAATTTATAAAACCTCTCATAATACTAGAATTCTTTTTTTAAGGTTAAGAGAACCATTTTCATTCTAGAATTCCTTTGTTAGTTTGCATGGCCAAAAGCCAGAGTGTAAAGGGCACACTAAGCCAACAAATGGCTCTTGGAACGCCCTTTTAATAATAATACTATCAGTATAAAGAGGTACTGAGTCAGTTGCCAAAATTTGTCATGCTGGTAGACATCTTTAAACATTTTTTTTCTTAGCACCTGCTTGCTCTTTCTCCAGCTTTGTTCTGTAGATTCATTCAGGTTCTCACATATTGTTCATTTTCCCTGATTCAGGAGGTGAAAACTGCTGAAGAGACATCAAACCTTCCAAACGGTGACATTTCGGGTGAAGAGCACAAAGTTGTGGAAGTAATAACTGAGTATTTTGTTCACCCTCAGAAGTCCATTTTCACCCATTCTAATCATCCAGCATGTTCTATTCCCCCTGAGTCCCAGTCCAACAAAACCTTTAAGCAACATGCTTAACTTTAAGAATTTGATTAGTTCTATTGAATTCACAGGATTGTGGCCCTTTCGCCTAGCAGCAGAGCTAGAGATGAGGTTGTTTTTTTTAAAAAGGAACAGACAAATAAATCCTTAGGGCCTATTCACATACTTAAAAAAGAGGCTCCTTTTGTCTTAAAGGGAGTGAGTACACTCATGCAACCACGGTTTCTGTATGGATGAGTGTGATCTTGAACAGCTCACGTAAACTTGCATCAGCACTAAAAATGAACTCTGTACTAGCTGCTTGTTCATTTCCCTGGAAAGAAATAAGTCAGATAGCCCAATGTCTGAATAAATGTTGGCAACTGTATAATGGTTATTTGGCTTTGAACAGTGAATTTCTGAGAGAGCACTTAAGCAATCAGTTTTGTACATCTATTGTCTTTCTTCCCCCTCTGTAACTGCCTGATGTTCTCTCTGCTGTGCTTTTCCTTTGTTGTCAGGAGACTGAAAAGTCTGAAGTAACTGAAGAAAATGAGGCACACACAGAAGACAATGTAGATGCAGTCGCTAATTCTATTGAACTGCCATCAGAAGAGCAACAGGTAATTTTCTCTTTTCTTCTCTGGAAGTTTAATCCACATCTGGGCTAAATTAATTAAATCCAGATGTCTCCATATAAATCTTTAAACTCCTCAGCATGACTCTCAGGGTGGAGCTGGCTATACTTTGATCTTAAAATTGGCCACAACTGGCATTTGTGTGCATTCTTCTTCAAGTTCACAAAAATCATGGGAACAGGGCCGGTGCAAGGAGGTTTCACTCCCTAGGCGAAACTTCCACCTTGCGCCTCCCCCCACCCACGGCAGCTCCCCGCCCCAGCTTACCTCTGCTCCGTCTCCTCCCCGAGCACACTGCCGCTTCTCCCGCCCCCCAGGCTTGCAGCGCCAATCAGCTGCCTGGTGCACAAGCCTGGGAGGGAGAGAAGCAGAGCAGAGCGGTGCTCAGGGGAGGAGGCGGAGCAGAGGTGAGCTGGGGCGGGGAGCGGTTCCCCTGTGCGCCGCCCCCCCCCTTACTTGCTGCAGGCGGCCCTCCCTGCGCCCCCCTGCCCCAGCTTACCTCTGCTCCACCGCCGCCCCCGACCACTTGGCGCCCTAGGCGACCGCCTAGTTTGCCTAGTGGTTGCAGCGGACCTGCACGGGAAACATATGTAAATGCGGGTCTTGACTAACAATAGCTGCCCTTTGGTTACCAGCTTCCCCTGCCACTTATAAACATGCACATTTTTTAAGCTCACCTAGAACTAAGAACTAGTATGAAGAATAATCCGGAAACTAGAAGCTCAATCACTGTCTATACCAGAGAGAAAAGTTGTTGCCATCAATGGTTCAGGCACCTGAGGTGCTTGTAAAACCCTGTTTTCCCCATACAAAAGTGCTCCTCATGTTGCACAAGCATTGCCAGTACCACTGCGAGTGCACTGCCTTGGTGCAAACCTTATTGATTCACAGGCTTTAAGGTCAGAAGGGACCATCATGATCATTAAGTCTGACCTCTTGCACATTGCAGGCCACAGAACCTCACTCACTCCTGTAATAGACCCCTAACCTCTGGCTGAGTTATGAAGTCCTCACATCATGGTTTAAAGACTTCAGGTTACAGAGAACCCACCATTAACACTAGTTTAAACCTGCAAGTGACCCATGCCCCATGCTCCAGAGGAAGATGAACCCCCCCTCCCAGGGACTAAGCCAATCTGACCCAGGGAAAATTCCTTCCTGACCCCAAATATGGTGATCAGTTAGATGCATGTGGGCAACACCCATGAGCCAGACACCTAGGAAAGAATTCTCTGTAGTAATTCAGAACCCTCCCTGTCTAGTGTCCCGTCACCAGCCACTCTGGATTTTTGCCACTATTTGTGAAAGACACCAGTCAGGTCCTGCTCTAATTTGCTAACTTCAGAAAGGTGCCAGTGGATAGAAATGTGCTGGGAACTATACAGCTATCCTCGTGGTTTATTCAGGAGTCTGGTACAGCAACAGCCAGTGGGAGTGCTGTCTGTGAATATGCTGCAGATCCAGAATGGTGGAGATGGTTATCTATGTTTGTGGAAGAGGGGAACCTCTTCCTCCTTGTTTAGGTGTTTTAAGTTACTGTGTTATACCAATAAAATAAAAACCAGCAGGATCTTATTAAAGGGAAAAAGGCAAAATACCACATTTATTGTGAATACAGAAAGAATCATAGTAAGCAGTTAGTTATAGCTATAACATTCCATTCAATCTCATATTTATTCACACATTCATTCATACACACACACACGCACAGGTTCTGCAAAGTTGTTATCATAGTTACCAGCCTTAGAGTTGCTCATGCCAAGCCACTGGCCAGGTGGCCTGGACGTGAGGAGGGCTCATCTGATGCTCCTGGAAGTTGGTTTGCAGAATCAGACCCCAAAGTTCTCACTTTTTAGAGTCTATTTTTATAGGAATTTCTTCCTATGCCAGTCTATGGGAATTGCTTCATCATGCTGTTGCTGAATCAATCAGCAGATAGCACATTCCTGACGGCTCCAAGATGTTATCTTGTTCTTTGGTTCTCCCATTCTTGAGGCTGTTGGGTGGATTCCAGTCTGCCCTCTGGGGGTCCTCTGGTTATTTCCATTTGACGCCTTCTTCAGCCGATGGACACTGGATTCTTAGGCTGGCACCTCCCTGATCATTTAGTTATTATCCACACCAAGCGTCCATCCACATACATCCTCTATCTCTATTTTAATCACAATTGTTAATACAACAAAAGGGCGGGGAGTTTCTGGGTGCTGTTTCTGTTGTTAGAGTATTGCTTTGAGTCTCTCTCTCTCTCTGTGAATTGCTTTGAGAACAGACTCTGTCTTAGAATGTACTAACACAATTAGCAGCTTGCAAGTTTCACACACAGAGGGAGAGAAACAGTACCAAAAACCAAGAGACCTCTTAATTAGTAATACCCTGGAATTTAAACTATGGGGAATCAAACTCATTTGTGATTTTAATACAGAACTTCTTTAATATGATCCAACAACTGGTCTGGTCCAATTCCCCTAAGTGAGTGGCACAGACTGCGCATGTGTATGGCAGGGTGGATTTAATTTAAATCAAATTGAATTAAATCATGATTTAAACCACTAGTCAGGAAGACTCGATTTAATCATGGATTTCTACATAAAACTGCATTCTTGTTGGTTGTTATAACCAGTGGTGAGCTGGAGCCGGTTCGCACTGGTTCGCTGGAACCAGTTGTTAAATTTAGAAGCCCTTTTAGAACCGGATGTTCCGTGAGGGACAACCGATTCTAAAAGGGCTTCTAAATTTAACCGGCCAAAAGTGGCGCCTTAGGCACTGACTCCACGGATGCTCCACCCCTGGAGCACCCAAGGGGAAAATTTGGTGGGTGCAGAGCACCCACCGGCAGCTCCCCACCCCACCCCCGGCCCCAGCTCACCTCACCTCCGCTCCGCCTCCTCCCCTGAACGTGCCACCCCGCTCTGTTTCTCCGCCCCCCCCGGCTTCCTGAGAATCAGCTGTTCGCGCGGGAAGCCTGGGAGGGCTGAGGAGCAGGCGGCGGCTTCGCGCTCAGGCCCAGGGAGGCGGAGGCGGAGGCGGAGCGGAGGGGAGCTGGGGCAGGGGGGCGTGAGGAGGGCTGGCCGCACTGCAGCAGGTAACCTGGGGGGGGGGGTGCGCAGGGGAACCGCTCCCTGCCCCAGCTCACCTCCGCCACCCTCGGCCTGAGTGGGAAGCTGCGGCCTGCTTCTCAGCCCTCCCTGGCTTCCCGTCGAACAGCTGATTCACGGGAAGCCGGGGCAGGGGCAGAGAAGCAGAGCGGGGCGGTGCATTCAGGGGAGGAGGTGGAGGCGGAGCGGAGGTGAGCTAGGGCTGGGTGCAGGGCGGGGAACTGCTGGTGGGTGCTCTGCACCCACCAAATTTTCCCCGTGGGTGCTCCAGCCCCGGAGCACCCACGGAGTCGGCGCCTAAGGCACCACTTTTGATGTGATCAGTGGGGGGAGTGGCCGCTCCCCTTGCTCCCCCCCCCAGCTATGTTCCCCCACCCCTAGGAGCCAGAGGGACCTGCCAGATGCTTTCTGGGAGCTGCCTCAGGTAAGCACCACCGGGACTCCCCACCTTGCTCCCCGGCAGGTGCCTCTGGCTCTTAGGGGTGGGCACCCACTACGGTGGCCCACGAGACCCTCCTGCCCGGTTCTGGGGGCACTCAGGGGACAGGGGAGGGGGGTGGATGGGGCAGGGGTCCTGGGGGGGGGGCGTCAAGGAACGTGGGGGCGTTGGATGGGGCACAAGTCCTGGGGGGTGGGGGTGGGCCACGACCCCCTCGTGGGGTGAGGAGGGAACCCATTGTTAAGATTTTGGCAGCCCATCACTAGTTATAACCTTAATACATATTCTTCACAACTCAGAGATAGATGTAGGTTTCATTTTAAGAAGGTACCCCCTATACATTTTTAAAGTGATTTATTTTGAAAACATTTCAGGTTATTTTTACAGCTATATCAGAAAATGAATGATTGTTTGGTTTTTTTATTTACCAAAGGTAATTGAAGCAGATATTTATGAAGTCATTGGGAGGTGAACTATCTCCAATTCAACAGGTTAATCATTAATATTTGGAGCATTTTCTTGCCATGCTGTATTAGGAGGAGAACATCACCAGACAGACATTTAAATTGTTTTATTTAGCTAAAACAACAATGTTATGTATTCTGGATTTTTTTCTTCAACAGCAAACATATAATATTTTAACAAAACAAGCATCTGAATTTTTTAATGTAGTTAAACATTCAGGCTTTTTAAAATCAGGTTTGTTTTTGTTAAAATTGTTTTTAACTAAAATAGTTAAATGAAATATTTTTTTTAGAAAAAAACTAAAATTAAATCGACTATATCAGCCAGGTCAACATGAGAAACTTAAAATATTGGCTTCTGCAGCTAACTCAGTCGTCTTCCCTTTCATTTTCCTGTTTGTTCATAATCTGGAAAAGGAAAACAAGCTTTCCTGCTTTTTCAGGTCCCAAACAATTTCTCAATTTTGAATGAATTAGTCCAAAGGAAGAAAATATTCTTTCTACATAGGCAGAAGAAGCTACTGCTGTTAAAAGTGAGATTATCACTTCAACGGTCTCTGAATCCAAGTGCTTAAGTGACTTCTACCAGTTCACTGGTGTGACTTTCTTTAAAACATCATCAGCAAACATATTTCTTGAATGGTTCTTATTCCCAAACTGGGTCTCTTTTATGGCCTGCTGCCATTATAGGTTTTCCCTTTTAGTGAGAGAGTGGTATGGTAGATCTCAAATCAATGAAGGCTACACTCAGAAAGACCTCAAAACTTCTGGAATATGCTGCTGCTCAAACAGTTTCACTTTTGTTTCTACTACCTGTCCCTCCCTTCTTACATTTATCTCCAGACAATCTTCTGTTCATTGAACTTTTTGAAACTTTGCACTTTTAGAGAGAGGTAAGGGATTGATTCTGTGTACACAAATTTGCAGAGGGACAACAGGGTTGAGATCTGTTATTTCTCACCTCTATATATTATTGATTTATTTATTTAAAAACATTTTTGCTCTTAACAAGCATGTTATCTCTGGAGACACAAATCCACAGTTTGAGAACTGCAAAACTAAGCATCTCTGATGGTATCTTCTAGACTGAGCACTGAGTCCCATTGAGTAGATAGAAAGATTAACCTAAATAATCTATACAGAAGCCCTGGAACCCCATAGAATTGGCTCCCTAATCCATGAATTATTGGAACTCATTTTCAAAACTTTTCTTAAACATTAAATGAATATATTGTCTCATACTATAGAATTAGACGTTATAATCCCTATTCCATGATGAGATATCTTTGAGCTATAATGTATCTTAATTAAAACTATGTTTAGATAGGTTTTTTTCCTCAAAAAGCATTTTATCAAAAAATTTGATTTAAATAAAAAAATCCGATTTTTTAAAAAATATCATTGATTTTTATTCACCCTGGTGTATGGAGAGAGGGAGGTGATTTTCCACATGACTGCCTTCCCCCCACCGCACTACTCTGCATGACTGTAGTTGTTTGGTTGGGGCATGTCTTTCTGCTGCAGGCTGACCTTTCTTCTGAATAAGTGGACCTACTGCTGTGTCAGTACCCAGAATCTTCTGTAGCTTGTGTGGCTTAGAAGATAGTAGAAACACTATGCTGAACTGAGCCTGTCCTCTTTGAACGGGAGTCACAGACGTTTCACCTCTTTGCCAGCAACAGACCTTAAAAATGAAGACAGAAGCTTTTTTCCTTTGGTTGCAGGGTTTTCCCAAAGGATGTACCTGTCTCTGAAAGCCTCTTCCCACTCTTCACTCATTCTAAATCATTAAGGATCAGATGCACCTCCATGCATAAGGGTTAGGCACCCATTAAAGTTCCATTTTAACCCTCAAAATAGGGCTTTAGTGGGACTTAGGTGGTGCCTAGTCCTTGTGCCAGCTCTCGGCACAGGGCTGAATTTCATCCTTCAGTTGCATCTGTTCATGTTCCAAGCTTTGCTCACTTTCAGCCTGCACATGGTGGCCATTTAATACCTCTTTCCTCAAACCTTGGGGGAAGCCCTGGGTAAGGCTGTAGAACTCCCCTTGGCTGTATTGAGTTACTTGCTGTTCAGGCTGGCATTCTAGTCTAATGGTTTTCAAATGGGAACAGAATGCTGGAACTAGTTGTTGAAGTCTTAACATGTATCAAGCAGCTGTGTATGAGAGGCTTTGTAATGACATAATGCAATGCCATTTCTATACAACTAACAACTTGCTGGTCTTCATTTCTTACAGGATAGGTTTGAGTCCCAGGTGGAAAACAGTGTCTTTTGGCCAGTATAACAGCTGGGTACGAGGGGTGTGGGGGGGAAATAATGTGTTTAAAGTGATCTTTTTATGGTTATGGCATAACCTGATTTTTCTTCTGAGTTCTCTCATAGAGCATATTTCACCCACCAGACTCCAGCAATGTTCAAATGTTCCTTCAAGGGGCACAAAATAGAGGAAAAAATCTCCCCCCAAAACTGTCATACAGTACTCCAGATCCCATTAAACTCATGAACTTCTGCTAGCTCCTAGAAGATCACCATTTTTATTTCTGCTGTATTCTTTGTAAGGGAGGGTAACCAAAACTGAAGAAAGGAAGGGAGGTGTAGCAGTTAGGGTGCCAGCCCAGGATTCAGGAGATCTTGGTTAAATTTCCTGCTCTGCCATGGACTTCCTATACGAAATTGAAAAAATCACTTAGATGCTGTATGGTTCCCTATCTGTAAAGGGAGGACAATAGCACTTCCCTACCATACAGGGATGATGTGTGGATAAATATGTTAAAGACTGTCAGATACTCAGCTACTATGGTCATGGAGGCTATATAAGTACATAAGATAGGTAGACATCAGTCTTTAAGGTGAGCATGTAGCTTCAATGTATATAATGGCATTACACTAGTTTCAGTTTTATTCTCTATTTATTCTACAGCCTAACTCCTCTGGTTTGCTTTTTTGACCATATCTGGCCGTTGAGCAGGGGTTTTCACTGAGCTGTCCGTGCCCAGGTTTTCCCCTGATTGGTTACAGTTAATTTAGAAGCCATCAGTGTGTCTCGTGTTCTGAAAGGGTGACCTTTCCATCAGTGCTCACTGTAATTTGCAACCATATGGTTGCATCTTCTGAACTCTAGTCAGGTCCCAGTTGGAGTTTCAGTTTACCATGTTGACCAACTTCTGCTCATTCAAACCAAAATAAAACAGTTACAGTGCCGTAGTTTTATATTTCATGTCTAAATTAACACAAAGTTTTGAACCTTGTACTGACATTTTGGCTCTATTCACTATTTTGTTTCATACAATTTAAAAAGGAAAGCTCGGTGTAGAGTATAATCCAGCCTGTTTAATTGTGCTGGTGATTATGTCATAGAAAAATTCGAATGGAATCCTGGCTAGTTAAAGATATCTTGATCTATGCCAAGAAACATATGACAGATGATACAATAAGCTGTGGCTCTGTCTCAGTTAAGGAGTTGTATGGCAGTAGGGTGACCAGATGTCCCGATTTTATAGGGACAGTCCCGATTTTGGGGTCTTTTTCTTATATAGGCTCCTATTACCCCCCACCCCCTGTCCTGATTTTTCACACTTGCTGTCTGGTCACCCTATATGGAAGAGCCCAGATTCTGGAAGGCCTCTCCACAACAAAAGTTACAACAGCAGAATCAGGAACTAGCAACAAATGGTGGTAAATGTAGGGCCTGACAGCTCTTCCCACCCAATCCCTGCTGTGAGCTGCTCCAGGATACTGGGCGTCAAAAGCTCCACTCCCAAGTAGCCAAGGCAAGGGGTTCTCACAACAAATTTTTGATGGCCTTAAAGTGCGGCCACCAACTCTCACTGGTGTCCGCACTGACACTTTTCCCCTAAAATACTTAATTAACTTTAGGAAAAACAATTAAATATGCACACATTCACATCCAAATAATTGTAATGTATATTTTTAGGGTTTTTAGGCAGACTCAATAACAAATTCCACTTTGATTTTGAAGGGTGGACAATTAGGAGAAAAAACAGCAGTGTTTTGCTTGTAAACTGGGAAGAATTGACTGGAAGCCATTAAGTGACAAAAGATATAGGACTCTATTATTATAATTTTGTAGTCACTTTTCCGAGTAGAACCACAGTGTAAGTGTTCTTTGGGAGTGAGCCCCTAGGGAACAATACTTCAAAATATAGGTCATAATTCCACATAATTGCTTTAATTTAAATTGGTTTTAATCTCACCTGTGTTTTCCCTCTATGACCTTTGACATTTTTTCTTAGATCTGCCCTTTTAAAAATCTTTTCTGTATCTTTTTGTGTAGGAAAAGGAGGAAGAACACCCAGTGACAGAGGTGCAGTAGAATGTTCAGACACTATGTTTTCAATTATGGTGTGTGCATGCATGCAGTGCCCACTCATCCCCATCTACTCCAACAGAAGTTAGCAAATTCACAAATCTCTTTGACATCTACCCACTTCCAAACTTGAAATACTGATATTAAAGTCTGGTTAGGGACAATTATTGTTCAGTGCCCGTATCTAACTGGTTGAGGAGCAGACCTTTGACCTTAATAATTAGAAACTAAATGAAAAGAACCTTTCGTTCAAAGGCTCTTTAATAAAATTTGCTGTGGGTTCCCAAGACATTCATTTCCTTTGAAACTCATTAATTTAAAACTATCTTGATTATGCTTTTCAAATATCTTGAATCCCTAAAAACCATCCTTCCAGTTAAGGTGTTGTTGTCTCTACAGGGCAACTTTTTCCTGCCCAAGATTCTTAGAGCCCTATCCATCAAACCTTTTCACAGGTGATTAAATTTACATCTATGAGTATTCCCCCGGGGTTGCAGTTTATGTCCTAAATCTTTCCCTAATATCCTCAGTAAGGTTAATTACTCTTGGGAGTTAATTGCTGATTCATACTGGAAAATAGCCAATACATTCTAAATCTCTCCACATTACTGTGTTCTGTCATAGGTTTATTATATATACATGGCTATGGTCAGTATTGTGTCACGTAGACCTACAAGCTACCCATAGCTAGGGATGCCCCATCTTTTCTCTATTCGCTCCTTCTATCAGCCAGTGCCTCAGACGAGTAAAAACCCTTTCACTGTGGTTTCCAACTCTAAACTTGAGAGAAGTGAGACTCCCTTGTAAAAGGTGGAAGGAATCTGCATCCATTTATTGCTGTGTTGATGTTCTTTAGACATCTCCCTAGGTTCTGCTCCAGCATCTCACTGAACATTCATACATCACAGCGATGTCATGCAGAGCTTTTTTTTAAAAAATGTATCTCTACACTTGATGTTGAAAATTTAATGGATTTGAATTTCAAATCCAATACGCAAAACCTGGATTGATGTCAGTTTTTTATGAGCCTTCTTGGATTGTTCTCAACAACACTGGCCAAAGAAATCCTTCTTAAGGATAGACTGGAAATACTTCCAAAGATGCCATATGAAATTCCATTTGGATGGGCATTTTCCAGTTCAGTTACTCTAAGGGGAAGCTCATTTTAATGCTTTATAAAGTTTGATTCTGCAGGAATGGTTCTTTAATGCAATTATGTTAAACTGGCACCTTCGTACTCAAAAGCTCCACACCTACGTGTGTATTTAGTTACAACCGTTAACTTTGCTGACTGAAGGAATTTTTTTTTATTGTTTCTGTTAGCACTGCAGGGTCAATATAGTTCTGGGAGAGAGAACTGGGTTATATTCTGCCTCTCATATCATCATCAGAACTTCTAACTGAAGTCTAGTTGCTCAATCTTTAATTGTTAGTTATGCATAATCCTGAAAGAACCCACCTTACTTTTTCACAATGTGGGTGGACTTTGTAGGTGTGGCAGTTAGCAATACTTTTTACTTGCAAAGGGAGCATATTTGATCCAGAAATCACTGAAGGACAATAAACGCAAAACATTACAATGCTATTTTAGTCACTTTCAGAGTAGAACTGCCTTCTAAAAGCTTCACTTGCTATGCGGAGGAAGACAGAGCAAACAGGGGGTATGTCTACACTATCATTAAAAATCCACAGAACTGAGTTTCAGGCCATCTGACTTGGGCTCATAGGACTATAAAATTGCAGTGTAGACATTTGGGGTTGGGCTGGACCCCACACTTAGAGGCCTTCCTTCCTCATGTGGTCTTGGAGCCCAGGCTCCAGCTTGAGCCTGAATGGCAACCTTCTTCAGCTTGAGCCTGAATGTCTATACTGCAATTTTATAGCCCTCCAGCCCAAGTCCCGCAAGCTCAAGTCAGCTAACCATGCTAGCTGTGCCCATGCCAGGGCTCTTCTATTACAGTGTAGACATACCCATAGGCTGTTTTCTCTGTGGTATGGAAATGGCACCTTTCAGATAATGGCTTCTTTGGCTGGCTGATGTTCCTTAGTCAGAAAGGTTTTTTTTGTTTTGTTTTTCACTTCTGAAATTCATTCTATATCTCAAAAAGCAAAGAACATGTTGGAAATGGAAACACAGGCTTATTATTTGGCTCTGAATGACTTCAGGCTTTGCAGTAGCCTAGTTCATGGGGCATGTATGTTGAATTTCTCATTGCTATAGAATAAGATCTCCTCCAAAACGTCAGATGCTTATCATATTTGCATACATGTATATTCAAAATCTAATCTTTAGCATCTATTTACAGCTTAGATGTATCTGTTCCCCCAACTGTTTTGTGAAAAGCATTTTTATACCCCAAAGCTTGCCTGTTAATACCATAAGGCTAGTGCACTGTGTGTATGGTTTTTTAAAAAAGACCATGCATGAAATGTATCTGTGCTAATTTTGTTTTATACACTAATGAATGTGACATCTGCTAGATACATAATCTAGATACAGTTGCAAATTTAGGGACCTGTATTTCAAGACTGCTCATTTTTCTTTCAACTTTCCTGTGATCACTTTTGAACCCCCGTTCTACAAAGAAGGAGGAGGAAGAAGAAGAAGAAGAACAGGAGGAAGAGGAAGAATCTTAGTACTTTTTTATGGCATTTTTTTCTTCAAAAGGTTTTTCAGGTAATTATGAAGTCAGCTTGCTTTAGTTTTTAAACGAGCGTAAGGAAGCATCATATACTTCAAAATCCGGATTCTCCCTGACAGCACTTTGTGTACAGTTAATTACTATTCCCACCCCTGTATAGTCAGTCAGTTTTCCCTGTTGTTTGTGAGTCTTTTAGACTACCAAAGGTCAGACAAATATATATATTTAAACAGGAAGAGTGACTTGTAAAATCAAAAGAACACCAGGAAGCCTCAAAGGCAAGTGTAGTGTGTGAAACTACTTTTTAACTACTTTTTGACTAGATTTTAAGGGAACAGTGCCCCTTTAACTTCAGCAGCTGGCTGTTTTTTATATTTATTTTTGCAATAGGAGGAAGATAGGAATACAACCATCAGCCCTTACACATAACCCCTCTCGTTATCCCTAAAGAAAATATAGAAAGGGTGTTGGGGGTTTCCATACTCAGTATTTCAGGGACCAACACTTATCCTTTTCACCCCTCGTTATGGCCTCAACCATGTATAGATGTCATCAGAGGAGGCCAGTCTCCTAACTAGGAAGCCAAGATGTTCAGTTCCACCGAGGACTGCCATTATCACTTCTCTGATTTGGCTGGTAACAAGCAGAAGACAAAGAGACTCGCACCCTCTTTTTTGGCCAAGTGGATGTATTTGAAGTGTACTTTTATAGCAAGTCCCTAGAGTCATACATCTTTTTTTTTTTTTTTAAATACCTAATGCTGTATACTGTGCTCTGGAGAATTTTTTTTTGGATTGATTTGATTCTTCCCAGATTTTTTTTTGCCCACATTGATATTTTGCCAATGGATCAAAATCATAGTGATCTGATAGACTTGTGTCACCTACTATAACTAAAGAATTGTTTTACAGTAGCTGCATACTAGGGTGCTATTCACCAGTACATTGAACTTTCTTTCCTTCCTGCACAACTGGAATGTTTACATGGTTTGTAAAAATGATAATCAGTGCTATTCAAAGCACTTTTTTGTATAAAAAGTAAAATTGTCCATGATAATAATAATGATAATAATAATTAATTATTAATAAATAAATATTGAATAAGTTCCCATTTTAAACCCTGAAGTCTGGAAATGTAAAGGTTAAGATTCTCTGAAAAAACCCACCTAACAGATATGGAGCTCAGTTTTTCCCTCAGAAATAGTCATGCATCTCCTACTGGAGTTGTACATGCATTTCTGAATACATATGCAACTCCAGGACTGAGCCCATTCTGTATTAAGATATAGACACAGCAGTACAAATAATAAATCATCATACTCAATATGTCTGATGTGGATGAGTTCTCTCCATTCTTCATCACTGCAACTCCATTGACTTTGAAGGGTTACTCCTGACTTAGCACCTGCTAGGTGAGAGGAGATAGGGCCTCTTAATGCTTCCATGACCGGATGTCTGAGTGTTTAATATTGTAAATTTAGTGTTACATCAAAGTATGTTTTTGTATTTAATTCCCCAGGTTTTCTTTGTTTTTCCTTCTTCTTAAAGAAGAAATGGTTATTAAGGGCCAGCTCAGCTCCCAACTGGGAAAACACTTGTTTAGGGAATGGGAAACTCAGTGTTTCTAGCAGATTGTCTGCTGGTGGGACAGGTTCTCTCCTTCTTTGCAGTATAGGCAGAAGCTGATCCAAAGCCCCTTGAAGTTAATGGAATTCCCAGTGACTTCAGTATCTGGGCTTCCACCCACAGAACTCAGCAGATTCATGGATGCCAGGGTGGAGACCCAGTGTCTCAGCATGGCTTTGTGAGGGATGAGGGGCCAGCCCTCCCTTCTTTTACTCTACCTCATCCCAGCATTAGGTTCCTTCACTGCTTGGGGATTAATGTGCCCTAATGTTGTACAGTGCTTTGTATGTGAAATTCTATGACAGTGCTAATTTTATTTATTTATTTGCTTTTTTCCTCTTCAGGAAGCACAAGTCCGTGCAGCACCAGAGAAAATAAAACCACCTCTTCCCCCCAAACAACCCACCATTGCGTTTTGCACCAACACATGTATAGACATCTGTATATCCCCAAAACACAAGACACCACTCTGCCCTATATTATATATATATTTGGTATTCTGGTCTTTTGTTAAAGTGGGTCATCTTAATTCTGTCTGACAAGATCTCAGACTTAGCTTTATATGTTCTAACAGTACTGTCTATGTCTAATTTTAGATTGTAAGCTCCTTGGGGCAGGGACCGTGTCTTCCTCCACGTTTGTACTCTGCCAAGCACACTATCGGCACTCAGTAAATAACCACAGTTGTGCATCGAAACTGTATTAGGAGGTAAAGAACTTCAGCACTGAAAACTCCAAAGAAGATCCCTGTGTACAAGCTTTGTGTTGCTTATCTCTGAACTGGCCTTTAAAATGAATGTGATTTCCATTGTACAGTAGTTTAAATAAACACATTTTAGGTCAGGCCTTCTGTTTGTCCACCGAGGCATTAATTTAACCATAGAATGTGTCACAATTGTGGGGAAGAGGGTTGCGAGAGGGGTTAGAATAATTCCCTCTACCCGCTGCCCTAGTTTGTCCCTCCCCCTCAGGAGGTAGGGGGTGGGCTGGATTCTGGCTGGCGGGATAGGGGCTCTTGGCTGGTGGGGAGGGGGTAATGAAGGGGGGGCTGGAGTCTGGCTGGGGGAGAGGGGCTCTTGGCTGGCGGGGAGGGGGTAATGAAGGGGGGGCTGGAGTCTGGCTTGTGGGGGGGAGGTTTGAGCATTGGTTTGAGCATTGACCTGCTAAGCCCAGGGTTGTGAGTTCAATCCTTGAGGGGGCCATTTAGGGATCTGCTGCAAAAATTGGGGATTGGTCCTGCTTTGAGCAGGGGGTTGGACTAGATGACCTCCTGAGGTCCCTTCCAACCCTGAGATTCTATGCTAATTACAGGGCAAACTGCATCTTAGATCCCTTTTAGTCTCTCTTGCGTGACAGGCCTGGCTTCCTGCACTTCACCCTGGGTGGAAACCTGCAGTCTGGGCTACAGCCCCACTGTTTCCCTGACTATATTAATACAACAGGCCCAACTGCATTTAGCACCTGTCAGCCCTTTCATTATGGGGACCTGTGACCAGAGAGTTGATTAAAATGACTCAGACAGTGCCTTCAGACCAAAGCACTACTTATTCCTTCCGCCAAAGGTACAAAACATGTAGAGCAAAGGGTAAAACTAATAAAAGCAGTATATGCCTGGGCCTGGTACATCTGCATCTTTCCTGGCCAGCTTTTGTTAGTGCCCCTCAGGCCAGCTAACCCCCCATCTCTGGCTGGGAGAAAGAGGCTGTCCTGATCACATCAGCCTTTCCCTGTCTGTATGTTGCCTTGCCAGACTGTCAGCTTCTGCTGCTATCCTGGGGCACGCCCTGGCACTCACTCAATCCCCAGCCTTTTCTAGACCCCAGCATCCTCTAATGGCTTAGTGTTCCCTTTGGCTTCTCTCTTCGGAGACAGTTATGTCACCAGGGCTGGGGCTGAGAAGTCACATTTTCATCGCTATAAATCAGGGCATTGTGTTTGTGAGGAAGCTCCTTATCTAGGCTGTTGTTTCATCTTTCCTGCTTGGTTTCATAACCCCCCTTGATCTAACTCCATAGCAAATAACCCCTCATTAACACCCACACCAAAACATGCACCATAATCATGAAAAATACACGTCACAATAAGTTATAGCATCAGTTGGGTTAAATTGCCACCATAATTGTATTTGTAGACTACCTGGTGCTTTTTTTCTTTTGAAAGTAAATTACCTCAGGAAGGCTCCTCACCAACAATCCCCCCCCCCCCCCCGGCCATCTTTAATATTCAGTATTGAATTGTCTTGCCATGATTTTCTTGTTCCTTAAGGTGGAAGATTTTCAAAGATAAAAAGGACAACTTGGTGCCCATTTCCCTCTGAAAATCAGTAGGATTGCGTGCCCAACTGCCTCTCCCCCTACAACATTTCCAAACAAGGAATACAATGTATTCATGGGTACAAGGCAAAAATCCTCTGTCCCATTCTTTTGGGACCCTGACCATGCATTTATGGCAGCAAATGTCTCTTGAGTGCACCGGCTGGAACACTTTAGGCAGCAGTGACTCTGCACTTGACCATGAAGGGAGAGTACTGGCTGCAGCCTGGTCTAATAAAAGCACTCAAGTTATTTTTACATCAGTTGATTCCTTTTTCAACTTTTTTTTAATCCTCTCCCTCATCATGAAGCATATGATTAAACCAGCATGGATGAAATTCAACTCTCTGAAGAGAACCGGCACAAAATCCATACACCAGTAAGGCCTTGGTCCTGAGAGCTTATGTGGTGCATTAAGCCTTATGCTGATGCCCTCCACAGTGAAGGGATGAATTGCACCCCGCTGTGAAGAAACCTGCTCTCCAGTTATTATGCCCCTACAAGACAAGGTAAACTATTAGATAAAGTTTTAAGGTTGTATCAGAGGCCTGGAACCTAATTCTGACCTCACACTGATTGTACATTAGAGCATCACCATTGCCTTCAATGGACTGACTTCTGATTAACACCAGCATGAGCGAGGTGAATCAAGCCCCTTCTCAACAGTGGAATTTGTCTTAGTTACAGCCATTGTCCTCTGTTGTCTGTGCCTTGTCGTGGAGGGACAGCTTGAATGCTCTAACGATCTCCAGAGTCTGTGTTGGCAGGGGCTTTTTGCTCCTGGTAGGTTCAACCATGCTGCATTGGTCTGTGAGGGAGGGGCCAGACGAAACAGACACCCTGGTCCTCCAGGTTGGGGGTTAGGCACAGGGCTAACAACCCTGTCCCGTAAAAAACAAAATACATTACGGAAACAGCGACAGAGAAATCGACCATTACTGGGTGTGATGGCCTTCAGGAGTCAATGACCCATATGACTGCCAGCGGTGAAAGCCGAAAGGAAGCAACTGGCATGAAGACTGAAGTGCTCAACACCAAGACGAAAACCAAACTTGGTTTTTGGAATCTACGGACAATGTACAAAACAGGGAAGTTAGCTCAGGTCATAACCAAGATGAGACGCTACAGCTTATACATTCTGGGTGTCAGCGAGAGCAGATGGACGGGATCAGGAAGATTAGCAAACGGCCTCAGGAGAAACTTTTCTGGACAGGATGATGGACAACACCATTCCACACTATTTTGTAGTGCAGAATGCTGGGAAATGACAAAGTATGACATGTCCAAACTGTCTTCATTCCATACAACCTGCCTCAGAAAAATCCTTTGTATCTTTTGGCCCAGAACAATCTCACTTTAAGATCTATTGACACAGTGCAGCCAAGAGGATCTGAGCACCATCATTGCCAGGAGGCATTGGAGATGGATCAGTCATGTGCTTCGGATGGAAACTGATTCCATCACCAGAGTGGCAATAAGAAGGACACCTGAAGGCAAGCGAAAATGAGGCCACCCGAAAACAACATGGCAAAGAGCTGTGGAAGCCGAGCTGAGAAACCTGATGGGGAACCATTGAAAGACTTGCCAGAAACAGCCAGGAGTGGAGAAGCTTTGTCACTGCCTAAACACCAGAGGCATAATAGGAATATCATGATGATGATGACAGCCATTGTGGCCAGCCACCAGCAGATGAAAACCCCGAGTGTAGGCAATATCCCTCAGTATCAAGTGGGGGGTATGTTGGGTCAGTGCAAACCGTGGCTTGTACTGACTTTGCCTGTCTTTGCTAAAGGTTTAGACTTGTGCAGCTACAGTAGATAGGCAGCGATGGCTGAAGCTTGGAAAATCATTGGTGTGGACAAGGCCTGAAATAAACAGATAGACTTTGTTAGAATTTGGAGATCAAATATGCTTTTAAACAGCCTTTTACCCTCTCCTTATCTCCTCCCTTTGAATTGTTTACAGCTGGCTTAGTTGCAGCACCCATTCTTCTGCATTACTGAGGGAAGCAGATCTGTTTATATTGTGTCTGGAATACATCACTTTCCTCTGTGTGTGTGAAAGCCAGTGATTTCACTGGATTTGAAACAATGCTTTCTAGCCCAGTGCCTGTGTTTTCCTTCAGTTTTATTTAGAGAAGGAAGTTATACTGGAATTTCCTTTGTGTTAGGAAATGAATGATGTAAAATCATACCATTAAACTACAGAACCCTATTTTGGTTAACCATCTTTCATGACATTTATTTACATTAAGGGTTTCTTCTGATGAAACTTGAGGATGAATTGAATGGAGACAACTGTACTTGATCAATAGTTTCCTTGGTACAAGCATCAAGTAATGTTCCTCTTTAGTCAGCTGCAGTTGCTCTATCCTAGTGTTTCGCAACCTTTTCAGGTTGGCAATCTCTTAGTCAAAGTCAACATTTTTCACTCACTCCTTACATTTTTACTCTTGAAGTAAATGTATCCATGATGAAAGTGATATGCCTATAAAATCTATTTGTGTGTTTCAAGAGGGTGACACAGGGTACTTGGCCTTGAAGGGTGAGGATATGTGGGGAGCCAGGCAGCAAGTTATCTTTGCTTTAGATTATTATACAATTTTCAACACCCTACAACCCCCCTGATTGCCTTTTGTGACCCCACTGGGATTTTTGACCCAGGTTTGAGAAACACTGCTATAGCCCATCCATTACAAATAGAAACTGTACAAAAAGTCAAATCAGAAGTTAGTCTCTAAGGTGCCACAAGTCCTCCTTTTCTTTTTGCGAATACAGACTAACACGGCTGCTACTCTAAAATCAGAAGTAGTTTGTAATATTTTGGCTTATGACTAAAACACGTCAAAAGTTGTTCATTAAATTTCTTCTCCTTTTCAGACCATGCCTGAACAGCTGAGATATTTTATGCTGTTAGATCTTTGATAGTGTACTGCTAATTTAGATTTTTAAAATATGATCAGTAAAATGTCTCAATCCTACCTGCCAATCTGCAAAGTACATCTCTCCTTATCTTGGAATATGAGGTCTGGTAGATACAAACACAGTAACTACTTTTTCAGAAAAATATGCACCATGAAATAGGCTGTGACAAGCAAAGAACATTGCAGAATGCAAGTAACAGGTCCCCCTGCCTTTCACATGGCTACTCTGGCCGTGGAGTATAAAAGGAAGGGGTAGGGGGTTCAAAGAGGAAGTAGGAGAAAGGGTTTGGCTCATCCCCTTCTAGTTGATGGCTGAAGCAGGATAGTCCCTGAGAAATAAATCTCAGCTTAGAGCTGTCCAGCTGTACCCAATTCCCCATGTGCCAGAGATGGTGGCAGCAGCTGGGAGCAGTGGTACCCTTTCAGATCTCCAAATACTGCCATGGCACCTTTTAGTGGAGGTAAATTCTTTAGTCACATCACACAGAGGATAGAAACAAATCTTTCTGTAAAAAACCAGTTGTGTTTCACTTAACAGAACCTTTGTTACAGGCTTCTGAATAATCAGTTTTACATACACAAAAATCTAATTTCAAATTTTTCCAGTTACTCAGCATATTGATGTAACCCCTTTGCGGTTCAGAGAACATGGGCCCCTTTAAATCTTTTTCCTAGGAGGGAGGGGGAGCAGTGAGGGAAAGGAGGGAAACTGGGGGGTGTGGCTCTGGGGCTCCAGAGAGGGAAGGGCTGCAGCCTGGAGGCCCTGGATGAAGTGAAGCAGAGAGAACTTGCCGGAAGCCTGGGAAGGACAGGGCCGCCGGTCGGGGACACCCCAGGACAGGAGCCAGGAGGAGCACTGTGCCAGGGAGGACTCGCCCGAGAAGGACAGGCCGGAGCTGGACCCAGTATCACTGCTGCCCAGAGCTGCATGGGGCTGTGAGTACTGCGGCTTGTGACTCTGCACTGGGAATAAGGAGGGAGGCTGTAGCTAGTGAAGTGGGGAGGTGGTCGCTCTGTGTGGCTTTGCAGAGAGCGGCAGAAGAGGGCACTGGGGGGGGGGGGGTTTGTTGGGGAAAGTTCACTGGCGCTGAAGACGACCAGGAGCATCCAAGACTCACCACTGGACTGGAACTTTGCTCAGGACTCCTGAACTCTGTGTGCAGTGTCTGCCCTTTCAGACTGTGCTACCACCGGGCCTGTGGGGCCTTGGTTTGGATGCAACCCTGTTCTACTGCTCCCCCTATACTTCTCCTTGTTGTTTTTCTCCTCTCATCCCTCTGTAAATAAATATCTCCCTTTGTTGTATCCATTGTACTTTTCCTGTGGGTTTGTGTGTTCACTCGGGGGGGTTTGGAACAGGTGCCCCTGGGGTGGAAGGGATTTTTCCTACTGCGTTCCTGCGCGCGCCCTCTCTTGGCCAGAGCTGCCTGCAGAGCAGCCTCCATCTTGGCCATGAGGGTGCGAAAGTTACATTGATATTTAATTAAAATGCATCTTCTTTGGTGTTTGTAGTAGCCTTTTCCCTTACGTTGTCTTTGCCATTTGCTAAACACACTTTCATTAATATTTTCTTTTTAATTATCTCTCCATTTGTATTGTTAATTGCCCTACATCAACCCCATGGTGTATAAGTTAAGAAGACCTGCTCGTGGACCCTTTGCTCTGGGGAAATCTAGGGTATGTCTACACTGCAATTAAACACCCATGGCTGGCCCATGTCCACTGACTTGGGCTCACGCTGTGGGGCTGTGACATTGCTGTGTAGACATTTGAGCCTGAATGTCTATACAGAAATCTTACAGCCCTGTAGCCTGAGACCCCCAAGCCCAAGTCAGCTGACGTAGGACACCTGCATCTGGTAGACAATTGCAGTGTAGACATACCCATATGGTCCAGTCCTATAAACAAACAGAGAAATGCCATTGAGTTGTGTTAGACCTTGTTTCCCTCAGTCAACACATTCGACTAACAGTACACATTTCAAAGATACATTCAGCTTGTACATTCACTTTGGTCTCCTAGTTTTGGAAGTATAAATTCTATATTCTCACACCAAAACAGTATAGAACATATAATCTCAAATCCTCTCTTTTCACCCGCATGGTGAGCTATGTAAGTTTTGCTTAGGTGAAAACTTGACTAACTGTATTAAACCACAATTAAAAAAAATAATGTAATGCTGTAGGAGAGGGATCCGGACCAGAAGATGCTTTTGAACAGACCCCCGAGCCCAAGTCAGTTGACTTAGGACACCTGCAGCTGGTAGACAATTGCAGTGTTATTGAATGTCCGGGGAGACTGAAGTGTTCTCCTACTGGCTTTTGTATGTTACCATTCCGGATGTCTGATTTGTGTCCATTTATTCTTTTGCGTAGAGACTGTCTGGTTTGGCCAATGTACATGGCAGAGGGGCATTGCTGGCACATGATGGCATATATAACATTAGTAGATGTGCAGGTGAATGAGCCCCTGATGGTGTGGCTCATGTGGTTGGATCCTATGATGGTGTCGCTAGAGTAGATATGGGAACAGAGTAGGCAACAGGGTTTGTTACAGGGATTGGTTCCTGGATTAGTGTTTCTGTGGTGTGGTGTGTAGTTGCTGGTGAGTATTTGCTTCAGGTTGGAGAGCTGTCCAAATAAATCTGTTAGTCTTTAAGGTGCCACCAGACTCCTGGTTGTTTTTATACTTGTCTAAATATGTCTTTAAAGGTTGAATTTGGGGTCATTTAGCCTGCAAGTTGCTTAACCCTTTCTGGCCCTATGTCACAGGGTCTGTTCCCGGGAGACTGCAGGTGAGGAAAATATGTTTGACAATCAGATTGTTCATTTCCCACATGTGGTTGTTGGGGTAGCGTTAGAGACTTTATCCAGTCAGAAATATGTTGGAGTGGCTTCTGAGACATTATTGACTCAGTTCCCAAGAATTCAGCTCAACTCTAAACTTGTCACTGTGGTTTCTTTATTGGCATACAATCAAACTACACTGGAGGTGTGTGACATTCTGTACCTTGGGGGAGCGCGCTGTAACCCCCATATTCCTCATTTTCATATAATCGTGATCTTACGTATAAAGCATGCCTTGTAAGGTATCAGGGGAAAGGTTATGATCTTCTGAAAGTCATTTCTCTATCCATATATGTACATCATTAATGCATATGAAGTTATGAGAATTGTGTAGTATGGTTGTCACTAAAACATGCTGTAAATTGGGGGAATCAGCCAGATATTAGCTCCCCAGAGGCAACAGCAAGGAAAGTAACCAACGCACAGGTGGGGTGTCAAACAACCCATCAACAGCCATTGTCCGTCAAGGAAGCTACAATGCAATGTCTCACCTGCATGAAGCCACACCAGGGGAATTGCTCACTGTTGCTTGGAGAGACTCAGTAATGCTCACCTGACTCGGGAGGAGGGGGGGGCAAAGCCAAGAGGGAGAAAAGGACATGATAAAAGGAAGAGACATTTGCCATGCTCTTCCTCTCTATTCCACCTACATCTATAGACACCACACCAAGTGACTGAAGTGCTGATCAAAGGGGGGAGCCTGGCTGAAGAGCAACCAGCCAGCCTGTGATGAGAAACATCTAAGTTTCTAAGGGTATTGAAAGTGTTAAGATCAGCTTAGAATGTGTTTTGCTTTTATTTCGTTTGACTAAATCTGACTTGTTATGTTTTGACTTATAATCACGTAAAATATATCTTTATAGTTAATAAATCTGTTTGTTTATTCTACCAAGTAGTGCAAGCAGAAATAATTTCTTGCCTATACTGCACTCATGGGAGGGACACAAGGGAGGGCACGTGACCTCCCCACATGACCCTCCGTGTGATTCCTCCCCACCCCGCCCGGGGCCCCCACACTCTCCCCGTCCCCTCCAGCATCCCCCTTACATGTCTAAAATTTTACGACTGCATCTGTTAAACAGATGCAGTTGTAAAATTATGCTTTGGGACCCTGGTGCCACCTGTACTTCCAGGTGTCATTGAGGATCCAGAAGCACCCCTTCTTAAATGAAAGAAGGACAGGAAGGACAATCACCCCTCTGTCCCTTAATGCACTATTAGTGCCTCCCTTATGTACAAACTAAGCTTCTGCTGCTTGCCTCTATCTAAGTGTTGCTCTCCACCAGTCACTAGGAAAGCAAAGATGCTGCGCCATCGGGGTTTGATGGAAAAGAGGCATAGAACTGTGTGTGCCATGTGCATCTTGATAGAACTACAGCCCAAATTGTTTTATTATTTTCCTCAGCATGACATACAGGAAGGGCAATCAAAATCAACCTGGCAGAACATGCATGAGAACCGTCTCTGGACAGATAAGCAATTGATCAAAATCGCATTCTCTGATCTCTTGCTGCCAAATCCTGTTCCCATTGAGATCAAATGGAGTTTTGCTATTGAGTTCAATGGAAACAGGCTTTGACATTTGGAGAGGAAAGAACAAAACCACTCAAGCAAGGGCTATGTTGCTTATACCACAGGTATTAAAGGCTGCTGACTCATGTGAGGAAGTCAGCAGACATTTGATCTTTGTCGATTGCAAGGGAGAAATCAGCAATCAATGAGGCTAGAACAGTCTCTGTACCTGTCATAAATATAAAGGGAAGGGTAAACCCCTTTAAAATCCCTCCTGGCCAGAGGAAATCTCCTCTCACCTGTAAAGGGTTAAGAAGCTAAAGGTAACCTCGCTGGCACCTGACCAAAATGACCAATGAGGAGACAAGATACTTTCAAAAGCTTGGAGGAGGGAGAGAAACAAAGGGTATGTGTGTCTGTCTATATTCTGTCTTTGCTGGGGGTAGACCAGGAATGAAGCCTTAGAACTTTTGGTAAGTAATCTAGCTAGGTACGTGTTAGATTATGATTTCTTTAAATGGCTGAGAAAAGAATTGTGCTGAATAGAATAACTCTTTCTGTCTGTGTATCTTTTTTGTAACTTAAGGTTTTTGCCTAGAGGGGTTCTCTATGTTTTGAATCTAATTACCCTGTAAGGTATTTACCATCCTGATTTTACAGGGGGGATTTTTTTTAATTTCTATTTACTTCTATTTCTATTAAAAGTCTTTTTGTAAGAAAACTGAATGCTTTTTCATTGTTCTCAGATCCAAGGGTTTGGGTCTGTGGTCACCTATGCAAATTGGTGAGGCTTTTTATCCAACATTTCCCTGGAAATGGGGGGTGCAAGTGTTGGGAGGATTGTTCATTGTTCTTAAGATCCAAGGGTCTGGGTCTGTAGTCACCTAGGCAAATTGGTGAGGCTTTTTTACCAAACCTTGTCCAGGAAGTGGGGTGCAAGGTTTTGGGAAGTATTTTGGGGGGAAAGACGTGTCCAAACAGCTCTTCCCCAGTAACCAGTATTTGTTTGGTGGTGGTAGCGGCCAATCCAAGGACAAAGGGGGGAATATTTTGTACCTTGGGGAAGTTTTGACCTAAGCTGGTAAAGATAAGCTTAGGAGGTTTTTCATGCAGGTCCCCACATCTGTACCCTAGAGTTCAGAGTGGGGGAGGAACCTTGACAGTACCATATCCAACTCATAAGTCCATGTGCAAAGGATCAAGGAAATTTGAAGGCTCCAGATTACCTTAAAGTCCTCAGTCCCTTGGTTAGAATGCTCCCATTAGTATATGTTCATAGTACAGAGGCTGGAGCAGGAAAGAGGCCAGAGCAGGAAGGACGCAAAATGGATATGTTTCCAGGCCAGGGCCTTTTAGCTTCTGCCAAGTGCCAAGTAAAGGGAAATCTGTTCTTACTGTGAAAGATGGTGTTTGGAGTCACATGGGCAAGTTATATGTCCATCACTCCAACCCATATTCCAGTTAGAACATTCACAAAAAATCCATTAAGTGTAGACGGGCATTTTCCAGGGTCCATTGTGGGCTAAGTGTTCCTTAATGGGCCATTCAACTTGACTTGTCCCTTCATGTGCTGGCTACATACTTTGTGGGCATTACCACAGGAGCAAACATGTAGTAAACATAGCTAATATTCATAACTTCAGATACCAAGATGCATATACATGCATAGAAATAGCATAATCATAAGTACCAGCTATTTCACCTACATGACTAGTTCCAAAAGAGATTCTGAAAAATCACACCACGTACCTGAGACCCTATGTGCCAGCACCATGCCCTACAGGTGTTTTATCTGTTATGTAACAACAGAGATGGAGCCAGTGACATGACTCTATTTAGCTTAAAAGGGCAAGGTTAATTTTTAGCTGTTCAGGTGTGCCTGCACCTTTAGTCAGTGAGGGCATACTGGCTGGCACACATTCAGGTTAATGGGCTGCAGTGTTCCTTTGCAGTTAACTTTTGAATGTTCATAAACCTGGTATGTGCTGAGGTGGTTTAAAGCATAACACAGGTTTTTAGGTTTGCGAATCTGTGAACCTCTGCCTCTTTGAGATTTTATTATTATTATTTTTGCTAGTCATAATGTGGGAGGGTATCTTCTCTGCCCTCTGCTCATGAGGTTATGTTTGTGTCTTGTAGCACTCTTCTGAACACCAGTTGGAAGGAATTTTTTTTTCAGTAAGTGTTATGATTCTTTTCTCTTAGAAGGCATGTAATTTTTTCAGGTTCACACTGATTAACACAGAAAACAATTGGGGCTGTTAAACTTTCTTCAAATTCCATAGAAAATTAAGTTCAGCTATATTTTCCAGTTCAGTGATGAAATGGGTGTTTGCATATACAAACATCAACATGCTTAACTACTCACTTTTCCCCAGAATATGTAGTATTTCAGTCTGTTTATATGGAATATGGGAGTTGTGTGAGGAGCCATTTCAGTATATGTATGACTTATTAAAAGGCAAATTTTAAGTAGAACTGTATCCTAAACTGCATTATGGTATTGTATCCAAACATTGCATTTCAATGGGAGATTCAACTTCCTTTATAGGAACAGAACAGACTCCTGAAACTCTTACCACAAAAGTGGTCCATAGACAGGCAAATAGTCCCATTGTCTTCAGTGGGATTGATCAAATGATTAAGGGTTTACAGGATTAGCTTCCAAGTTTGTAAATTGTTCTAGATGAAACTGACACTGCCTGAGCTCTCAGATCAGAAAGAGTGTCACTCGAATAAAGGAGGGCAGATGTGTGATAAGTCTTAGCTATGTTGCTAAAATGAGGAACATATTTTCAGCAAAGTTCTTGGCAGATTCCTGAGGCAGCTGGTTTAAGGTCATCAGTGTCTGGCATTATAATCTTCACTTATAGTTCTCTCACCCACAAAGCTGGAAAACGAGGCATTTGTTTTCTTTGTTTTGCTGCTCCAGTTCCAGTCAGCAAAATGCACGTTAGACTAGTTTGGCTGCAAAGAAGCATTCTGTGTACACTGGGGATAATACCTGAAAGCTGTCAGGCTGCAGAACTGAGCTGACATCAGAATCCAAACATCCTCTGGTCAGTGCAAGCAGAGACATTCCTCTAATGATCTGGACTTCATGTGATGCAGTATGAATGTCATGGATAATTCAGACTAATGGGGAGAAACAGAGCCAAAACCACTTTTTAAACACTTTCCATCCCCCTCACCCCTCTCCTCTTGAGGACTCCTGACCAAGGTAACAGCACAATACATATGCTAACAAACTTAAACAAAGCCTTTGTTTAAGTTTGTTAGCATATGCATTGTGCTGTTAAAGCCATAAAAAGAATGAATGCCCTCCCTAGCCATGTTCTGCTCCTTTAAGGACCAGAGCATAGCACCCCCCCCACCTCTGGAGGTGGAGGCTAGCCCCAAGTCTCGCCAGTACCCTGTATCCCCTAAAATCTCTTGCCAGTACTGCGCACTGGAAAGTACCACCGTACTTGCACTAGTGATTCTACCTGAAGCAGTACGTTTGGTCTGAGGTGTGTCAGAGACTCCCCTTGGTATGGGTAATGGGGAATATGTAAACAAAATGAAAGATTTGTTGGGAAAATGGGTGAGGGGTAAAGAGGTGGCAAGTTTTGAGGGAATGTTGAATCTTGTTGCTCAAGAGCATTTCCTAAGCATATGTAAGGCTGATGTAAAGCAACATCTATGGGACAAAGATGTAAAATCTGTGGATGAGATGGCTTTTTTAGCTGATGCCTTCGAACAGTCAGATTATAAGCTCTGTAATGGTACCTTACAAGAGACCTTTTGCATGAAGCATATTTCAGTTACATTATATTCACGCTCATTAGCATATTTTCATAAAGTATTTGCAGCGTCACAATGAATTTGACAGGTTGACCTTGATCATGTGAAGGAAGTGCTAGCAGGCATATCTGACCACTGTGAGTTTCAGGAGGTTGATATGGAGAAGGAACTCTTGGGCTGTCAATTTGTGTCTCAGGGTATGTCTACGCTAGAACGGTAAGTCAGCCTATCTTAGGGGTGGTACATGTCCATACTACCCTCCTGGGGTTGGTGGTGTGCGTCTTGAATAGGAGTCCTTCCACTGACCTAAGAGGGGCAATGTGGGGAGCTGAGAGCCTGGTCTCTTCATACCTGTGTTCTGGCTGAGCAGGTCAGTATTGAGATTTGAGTTGAGTAGATCAGAGGATCAGGACTAAATGGCTCAGTGGGCACTGCTAAGTAATTTCATACCATACAGTTTACAGTCAGTGGCTGTTTCTTATGATTCCCATCCATTTTCTCGGTAACCACCAGGAAGAAATTGATTTTTCCAATCAACAGTCATCTGTACTAGTGCCTAATGCAATGCTGTTTTATCCAGGGCTGGTGGTATGAATGGCAAGGTGGTAGTTCCTCTGCTGTTTTTGCTCTACCCTACTTCTAACACCCAGTACTACTCACCTTTATTTCTTCACAAAATTTTATTATAATTGCCAGGCAAGAAGCTTAAGGTTATGCAGACAGATCGGTTACATCAGAAGAACCTTATGAGTGTGAAGTAATTATAAAAATATGTAATATGAGGGCCTAAAAATTTTCAGTTAAAGGTAGTGGGCCAAATTAATCTGAGCAGTAACTCCTTTAACCCAGGATGAATCTGACCTAAAGTTTTAGTAAACTACACAGGTGTGGAAATTCAGAGTTAAGATCCCACAAATGCACAAATGCTATCCCCATGTTGCAATACTGTGCATCATTCCATGACATAGAAAAATATCTCTGATAATTATCACAATTACTTTTCAATTTTTTTTTCATTAGAGTTGGTTGAAATTTTCAGGCCACAATTTTTTTTTTATTGAAAAAATGCAACTTTGCCAAAATCAAAATATTTTATAGCAAATGAAATTTTTGACAAAAAATAGTAATAATTTCTTTTGAATTGACATTTTTATTACTTTTTAGTTTTCAAAAAAAACCCAGAATGAAACAAAGGTGTGAATTCAAATCAACAACTTTTCATTATGATTTTTTAAATGAAAAAAATATAAATTTTCAGTGAAAAAATTAGAATGAACTTGTTTTGTTCAAAATTTTTCACTGATTGGATTTTTTGACCAGCTGTAATTGTCCTAGATCCTTTATCCTCTACATGCAACAGGTAATAGTTTATTTTGGAGAATAGGTTTTCTATGATTTACAGGCCTTATTTGATCAATGATGAGGGGCAGGAAGGAGGGTTGTTCTCAGATGTTTGGGTCTCAGCCTCACATCAAGAGAATGTTTGAGATGATGATAGTTGTCTTTGTAGTTTCCAGGAAGAAGGTGGGTGAATGGGTGTGGGTAGACATATTCCTTATTAATTTGCCTTGGTTATGTGGTTTATTACAGTGACATTGTACATAGTGGGCAAGATGTGAAAATACTGTAGTCTCTTTACTATAACAGGAATGTATGATGGGTAGTGTTGTTTTGTTTATCATGTGATACTGGACAGTTGGCTTATAAAGCAAGGATCAAGGATAGTCTAGTTTGTTACATGGCTCTTATGTGGTCTCTTCATATTAGTATGCTTAATATGAAACATTACAGGGAGAACACTGAGAATACAGTAGAAAAAGTTATGATGTGTGGCTGTCAGTGTGTCCCACACAGATGTAGAGCAATCAGAGATAGGAAGAGAGGGTAGAGTTAAGGTTATTTGCACTATGCTAACTCTAAATTCCCAAACTTTCAAATGTTTGGTATTTTGGAAACTTAGGCCCAGATCCCCCAAAGGTATTCGGGTGCCTAACTCTATCCTCAAAGGTATTTAGGTACCTAACTCCCACTGATATCAATGAGAGTTAAGTGATCTGTGAATAGCTGGGCCTTTGTCCTTAATTTACAATTCCCAGTTTTTAAACATTTAATAACCAGCAAGTAGAGGGAGAGGAAGCCTTTGGAAGGTCCAGGACTAATGTAGCATTTACAAACTTCCTGTGAGGCTTAAAAGCCTCAGAAGAAGTATTGTGGTAGCATGGAGCCTTCATCTGGTGAATGTTTAATTTTAAATCCCACATGTAGTAACCAGCAAGCACAAATAAAGGGCCAGAGTCTGCTCTCAGTCAGACTATCGAAATAGTGGGTTAAATTGTCCCTTCAAATACATTTACACAGCTTCCAGAGAATCCAGAATGAGTTGTGTGTATCTGTGTCTGAGGGGGAAAACTTGGCCTCATTTGCTTCAATGGAGTTATTCTGGATTTACACCAGTGTGACTCAGAGTATAATTTGGTCCACAGCTTTTCAGAAGCCACAGTCCAAGTTCCTCTAGTAACTCTGTAACTTCTCAGACTTTTTTTTTAAGAAAGTCAAATTGCTCCAAAAATCACATTCCCTTTCAAAAACTAGTCAATCCATACTAAAGTAAATAGAATAAAACAAATCTAGAGTTGCCAGGCCAAGACATTTTTGAAATATCAAGTAGAAAAAAAAGCTTAGGAAACTTCTAAAAAGCGAATCATCTTTTTCTTTTAATCTCTTATATCTATTGTAATAATTAATAATATACCTTGTTTCATTAACTTCAAACTTTCCTGAACATGTCTCTTTAGGTTTTGTAGAAGTATACACATGACATTTCAGGGAAATTGGTTTCCCTTCGCTGAAATTCTAGGACAGGGGTGGCCAAACTGCAGCTTGTGAGGCACATGTGGCTCTTTTACAGTTGATATGTGGCTCGCAGAGCTCCCTCTGCCCCCCCCATTCTCCGCCTACCAGACTGGGAGAGGAGTGGGGAGGGGAGAGCTCGGAGCTTCTGCCCTGCAGTGAGGTGGTGGGGCTAGAGGCTTCTGCCCAGCGGGGGGAGGGACAGGGGTGCTGGAACAATTTTTATAGTAGGGGTGCTGAGAGCTATTGTACCAAACTGTAAACATTGTATATAATGGAAACCACTTCAAGCCAAGGGGTGTGGCAGAACCCCCAGCACTCCTACTTCCAGTACCTACGGGGAGGGAGGTCTCAGTGCTTCAGTCCCACAGGGGGTGCCTGCCAGGGCTTGGGGCTTCAGCAGGAGTGGGGCAGGCATACCCTGCGAGGCAGAAGCCCCAAGCCCCAGCTGGCACCTCCCATGTGGGGCAGAAGCCCTGAGCCCGGCTGGTGCCTCCCATGTGGGGCAGAAGCCCCGAGCCCCTGCAGGCATGCCCAGCTCTCAAACTTGTTAAGATTACTGTATGTGGCTCGGAGAGTCAGTACGTTTGGCCACCCCTGTTAGAGGGGTTCAAAATCATGCTTTAAATGGAAACCTATGACAAGCTGAACTAGAGAGACTACAGTAACTAACTGTTTAAATGTTTGATTGTTGAATAGTAAAAGTTCACTCCTGACGTTTTGGATTTCTTCATTTCTTAAAGACGGTCATTTTTCTCCATTGTTAAACTGCAATATAATTTTGATTGTAACCACTTTATTTTAAACTTTCCCGTACCATTATGCCATGACTTCATATGCACCAAGTATGCATGAGTAGCTTGGTTACCATGGTTACTGCATTGACATACTTGAAGTGGTTCTCACAGTCCAAGAGGCCTCAGTCCTGGGATTTTAATCAGTGCACCAAAGGCTTTTCTATATTCAAGTGGGCACAGAAAGGAGGCTGATTGCAATATTAGCTCGGGCACATCTTGAGCCTGAAGACCTGAGGGGAAAATGTGAGTCTTGACATACTTAATTACTCTCAAACTCTGGGAATTTACATGAGCAAAAAGTAGTTCATACAACAAAACAGTTTATTTTAATATCTGACTATACCTGAAGGTTCCTGTTAGATGTAGCTATGAATCAAAATATTTGTCTACTTTGCTGAATTGGCTCTGAGGAGGCTGTTGTATAAGTGAAGCAACAATAATTTGTTGTGCATGTGTTATGCAATATTTTCTTAAAATTTCTTAACTGAGAAGTATGTTTCCAAAACAAAAATTAAATTGCCTTATTTTTCTAAACTGGAACTCCATTTACTGAGCTCCATCTGAAAGCTAAAAGCAGGTGCTTACATGTTCAAAGGCAAGAGAATTACAAGAAGGAGGGACTCTTTTTAATACAGTACTTTGTTCTGTTGTGCTAACAGCAACACACTTACCTAGCTCAGAGCTCCAGTGTGGTGTGGTGTGGTGTGGTGCGGTGAGGGAGGGTGGGAATGCACAGGGAGCCTTCCCCCATTTGCTTGACCTATACAAGGGCCTGTCACAATTGCAGTTTGGGGGAGCAAAGGGGCTGCTTCCTCTATATACCTCTGGAGAGGCACAGAATCCCAACGGCTGTCCTTAAGAACTTCACTCTCCAGTGCTGACCACTGGCTCTTTCTTCTGGAAAACAGTCTAAATGAAAGTTAAGGCTGGTAAAAAGTTGACAATAACTTATAAATAGAGCCGGTCAAAAATTGTTGGTCAGAATGTTTGTTTGGACAGAAACGTCTTTTTTTATACAAGATTTTTTCATTAAATGTCCATATTTTGTTCAAAAAAAAAAAGTGTTTTCAGTAAATGAACAAGCAGAAATAAATAAAATAATAATAATTATCAGTTGACCCACTCTCCCGTGGTACCAGTACCTTAGGCATTATACTACTTAATCTCCTAGAAAATTTTTATACAGAAACTAACTTAATAGAAATGATGTCTGCTGGTCAATTAGGAAACAAAAAATTATAACTAATATCTCAATCTTTGCAGACAACTTTCCTGAAAAGAAATGTCCATATATGACGTGGTGGGAAAAGGATTTGAATAAATGAATTACCCCAGAGGAATGGGCTTTGATCCGGAAAAGAGGACTCAGTTTGTGGTATGATAAAAGAAAATGTCTTTAAGAAACTGTTTCAATGGTATTTCACAGCGGTCAGGTTAAAAATATGTACAGTATATAGATTGAATGGGGATAAATGTTGCCAAATTGGGATGAAAGAGAAGATTTAATGCATATATGGTAGACAGGTCCAGTTGTTAAAGAGTATTGGGATGTGACTCATAACCAACTACTGCAAACTCTTAGCTATTTATTATCAATTGATCCTTTGTTAATCTTCCTGGGATTTCCTAGGGGGATGTCTACACAGCAAAGAAAAACCTGCAGCTGCACAGTGCCAGCCGACTTGGGCTCACGGGGCTCAGGCTGGGGGGCTTTTCATTGCTGTGTAGACTTCCAGGCTTGGGTTGGAGGCTGAGCTCTGGGACCTTCCCACCCTGCAGGGCCCTAAATCCGGGCTCCAGCCAGATTCAGGAAGTCTTGGCAGGCAGACCAGTTGGAGGAAAAGGAGTGATAGGAAATTTGGTTGTCAATCATTATTTCTAAGGGACTGTATTATTGTCTGGGTGGTATTTTCTCAAGAATGCAAGGATTCATTTGCTTGCACTGGTTTCCCTGCCCTCTAATTATATTTTCTTTGATTATGTTTGGAGTGGCTAAGTATTTCTCAAACAACTGGAAGTCCTGTAATCTGTGAGTATGAAAAATGACCATCTAAAATTGTTCTCCAAATACTGTGTGTTTGACAATAAGCTGGACAGATAGGTTACTTAAAAATAAAGGAAAATGCTACCCTTGTATTTTTTGAGCCACACTCAATGCCATATGCTCTAAAGCAGTGGTTCCCAAACTTGTTCCGCTGCTTGTGCAGGGAAAGCCCCTGGTGGGCCAGGCCGGTTGTTTACCTGCCGCGTCCGCAGGTTCGGCCGATCGCGGCTCCCAGCGGCCGTGGTTCGCTGCTCCAGGCCAATGGGAGCTGCTGGAAGTGGCGCAGGTCAAGAGAGGAAGCAATGGTTTTCAACCTGTGGTCTGCAGATCCTTGGGGGTCCACAGATGATGTTTAAAGGGTCCACAAAAGGTGACTATGAAAATAAAGTTTCAGATCCCAGAAAAGACATTCCATTTTTCTGATCAAAATTATGTGACTACCCCCACCTACAAGTCAAAACCCAGAAGTGTTGTCGTTACCAGAGAAGCCCACAGTTTGGCACCCTTTCTCACACTGCGTCAAATGCCGGTCCGAGCACATGTAACATTTATAGTTGAATTCTGTTCAGTCAGTTTTCAGTCTAAGACTTCTATGGTAGGGGTCCATGAACCACAGTCTGAATTTCCAAAGGGGTAGGACCTCCATCTGAAATTTTTTAGGGGTCCACAAATGAAAAAAAGGTTGAAAACCACTGCTCTAAAGAACAAAATGCAGAAGGCTGGATTGTACAGAGAAAGTAGACTATGTGGAAAAAGCAGCACAAACTGTATCTGTGAAAATGAGACAGATTCATGCATATATCTAGTTACTGTAAAGTGCCATCAGCAAGTTCCAGAATCAGTACTTTGTCTTCAGATTAGACACACTTTAAAAAAAGATGTTGACAAACTGGAAAGAATTCAGAAAAGAGCTACAAGAATTATTAGAGGTCTGGAAAACATGTCACTACTAATAGTAGCGGTGATAGTAAATATTAATATTATGGTGGCACCCAAAAGCCCCAATCTGGATTGGGGCCCCATTGTGCGGCATACTGTATAGACACAGAAAACAGATAACTCCTGCACTGAAAACCGAAAAGCTAAAGAAAGGAGAGACCTTAGGCACTCAATCTATTTAGTTTATTGGAGAGAAAATTAAAGAGGTGTTTTGATCATGGCAGGGGTTCTGGAAGGGGGGTGGCCTGCGGGCAATGCCCCCCCCCACTTTTTTCTGGTTGTAAAGTTGAGAGATGGGGGGGGGGCGAAGAGGAGCAAGCAGAGGGTGGGATTTTGTGGGGAAGAAGTGGTGCGGGAGCGGGGCCCCAGGGTAAGGAAAGGTGTGAGGGCAGGGGCTTGAGGGAATGGGTGGCATGAGGGTGGGGCCTTGGAGAGAAGGGGTGGTGCAGGGGCAGGTCCCCGGGGGGAGGGGCAGCACAGAGGCTGGGGCCATGAGTTCAGCACTGTTGGCCCCCCCATTTTTAGGGATCTTCTGTCGCTCCTGGATCATGGTCTATAAATGCCTAAACAGGGATAAGATTTCTGATTCTGGGAGGCTCTTTAATCCAGCAGGCAAAGGCATAACAAGATCTAAGGCTGGAAGTTGAAGCTATATAAATTCACACTGAAAATATGGCACAAATGTTTAACAGGAAAGGTTGTTCAGCACTGAAACAGCTTATCAAGGAATGGGGTGGATCCTCTGTCACTTGCAGTCTTTAAATCTAGAGCTGGTTGAAACTTGGAATTTCCTTTCCATGGGAAAGTCCAACACTTTAGAAAACTAGAAATTTCTACATTTCCCACAGGATGGAAATTGTGAATTTTTTTGTTTTAGACAAATCAAACAGTTTTGGTTTGATTCTTTTCTAAATGAAATGGAGCAGCTGGCTGTCCGACTCCTGGGGGACTCCCCAAACTGTGTGACCCAGAACTCCCCATGCTTCCTGGGCTGCCGGGCTCCCAGCCATGGAGCAGGGGGTGTAGAAGACCTGAGAGCCCCAGCTTGAACTTGGGCTCTCAGGCTGCCTGCTGAAGAGCTGGGAGGCTAGACCTTGAGAGTCTGTGCTACAGGCAGGGCTTCCAGGTTTCTGGCTCTGTGGAAAGGAGCCTGGAAGCCCTGGGATCCCTTCCCCCAAGACACTATGTAGGGCAGGGCTGTCCTGGAGCTGTTGACACTAGAAGCCCGGCTCCAGAGCAGCACACCAGGTAAGCTGGCGGGAAACTAGGCAGGTTTCTAATGGAAACCTGTCTGTGTTTCAGTGAAAGTTCATCAAAACCAAAATGTTTCTACAAAATATTTCAGTTTCATTGAATTGGCATTTTCTGATGAAAAACTGGTTCACTGGAAAATTCCCAACCAGCACTATTTAAATAAAGAGTGGCTGTCTCTCTAAAATGGATGTTCTATGTTAACTACAAGTTATTGAGTTGATGCAGGAATCACTAGGTGAAATTCTTTGGCCTGATTTAGGCATGAGGTCAAAACAGCTGGTCATAACGGTCCCTCTTCTGGCCTTAAACTCTATGACTCTGTGTTCATGCTGTGACAGATTTGGCAATTTTCTGCAATATCCTTGAAAGACCTTATTGCATTAAGTGTATGTATTATTGTGGGCTGGGATCGTATGTAACCTCTCTAGGGGGTGACAGATGTAAGACCTGGGAGTTAGAAAGACTATACTGAAAATGTGCCAGAGAAGTATGGACTTTTGGGACAATAAGTGTTAAGTGGATTTCCTGCGGAATCCCTTGGGAGAAGTTAATGCAAATTCCCCAACTCCAGTTATGCAAAAACCCAGCCTTTTGAAGCTGTGCCCTGAGTCGGAGAGGGTCATTTTCTGCCAATTACCTGTTACAGAAGGCCAAGACCAAAGGCCCCAGCTGTATAAAGAAACAACCTTTGTTCTAATCGTGGATCTTTTTTAGATGGATATGAACTTGTAACCACAGGGGAAACCCAGCTGTGGGTTTTGAAGGACTAAAACCTACCAGTGCCGTAGGCTGGAGTTGCAGGGGGATGATCTCTAGTGAGTTTTTTAGCATGCGTTTAGGAACTTTTATTGTTTTTATGTTTTCTCTGTAATGCTTTTACTTGAAGAATAAATGTGGTTGCTTAGAAGGAGCTGTGTGGTAACTTGTAACTCTGGGCATGACACTGGTCATAAAGCAAAGCACAGGTGCTGGCATTTTCAGGCGGACTGGCTTGCTGACGCTATCATGGTGTATGGCAGGGAACTACGCAGCCTTCAAATCCCTGGTCAGGAGGGAGTGATGGCTGGGAGCCAGAAGCCTAAAGACAGTGCCGTTGGTGGGCCATCGAGGGGGAATACAGCTGCAGCATCCCTGGAACTTTGACATACGCAACTAGATGGGTGATACAGTTCTCAAAATTGGATCTTTTAGGGGAGACTGTCATCATAAGCACTTATTTATACTTGCCTATTATTAGAGGCTACCAGATGGTGCAGATTTAGCAGCACTGTTTTCCTATGAACAATGGATAAGATACTGCAGAGTCTACCAGTATTTAATCCTGGGGAAAATCATGACCTGCACTATCAAAATTTGGAGGCTGATTTAAAGGGATTACCAAATAAAATCTAAAACGTGCAAGTGCTTTTATGTGAAACCCTCTGTAGAATATGGTAAAGTCATTGTACATTCTAGAGGAGTTCATTCATCCCTTGAATGGGAGTTGAGGGCACTCATTGCCTCACAGGAGTTCTTAACACTTGGCAGGACCAGGCCTTTTATGACTAAGGCCTTGACCCTGCGGAGACTTATGCATATGCCTCATTTTAAGTGTGTGAGTAGTCCTATTGCACTTAATGCCCTCACTGAGTTCAATTACATGCTTAAAGTTAATCACATGCATGTGGTTTTGCAGGGCCTAAGGGCAACACAGGCAGCTCATGAACTGTACAAGCTGCAGGCAGGCAGGCAGCCAGCAGTCTGGAGGAAGTTCACATCAGCCCTGGCACACCAAATGCTCCACTTACAATAATGACTTGGTCCAGATGACCATTTGAACATGGTGGGCCTCATTGCAATGCGCTATTGAGGCCCAAAGGCTGGGCTTGCAAATTGCTGTGGTGGGGACTGTAAGCAATACATTTGATTTTCTTTAGGTAAATAGCACTGAAACCTTGTCCTGTCAACTGCACTTTGAGGGTTAACTTTGCCAAAAAAAGAAGTGTGGAGTTGCGCCCTAGAAACTCACTTTAACTTTTTATTTTCTGAAGTGAGTATGCAAGGCACTCTGGGAAATGATTCAAGGGCAGTTAAGCAAATTTCTCCTGTTTAGGAGACACTGTGGATTGGTGGGGGTTTTGTGTGAACTTTTTTGCAACAGATACTGGGGGAGGGGAAGGGGGATGGGAAAGACATATATGGAAGAAATACATATAGTGGAAGGGCCAGATACTGTACCCTCACCCCTGTCCTGTGGAAAGAATGCAGAATCTATCCCCCAAGGACTGAGTTAGAAAGGAAATGAACTCCTGTGTGTGAACGAATCAAGTACCCCAGGCATGGCCTTGATCCTGCAATGTGTAGCATGTGTGGGGACTGCTGTACCTTGCAGGAATGGGACCTGTGCCCTCATTCAGGAAAGCACTTAAGTATGTACATAACTTCAAGGATTTAAGGCTCTCTTTGAGAGGATTGCTGCCTACAGAACATTTTCCCCCTAAAACATGTTCTGCATAAATCTAGACAATACTAAATCAGTAATTATTTGTGGATACATTATTGACAAGGTAGAAGCATATACAAAGTAAAAAACAGAATAAAATACCCCATATACAATAATTGAAGGCCTCTAAACATCTCAGATTGTCAATAGTAAAAAAAAGCCCACCACAGAAAAAGTTCATATCTATGTACATAGCTCTAGCATGTAGGCCCCCAACTCAGGAAGGCACGTCAGCAGAAGCTTAAATCCATTCCTGTTCAGGACAGCACTTACGCACATGCTTAATTTAGCATATGTTTCAGAGCTGTCCAAAGTAGGACTGCTTTCCTGAATCAGGGCCTGAAATAATAGAATGGAAATAATAAATTGCTAAAGAAATAAAAACAATTATCAAGCGAGGAATTTATAGGAGGAAAAGAAGGGGAAACAGATCAGGAAAGGGTGTGTGCCAAGCCATGTCAGTGATAATCTTATGGGAGCATTGGTATGTGCCCCATTACCCACTTTCACTGTGTTGTGATTTGTCAGTGGAGAAGTTCTCATAACTTGGGGAATGCTTCAAGATTGCCTCTTTGGCAGTGGGCGATTTGTTTCCCACTGTGAGACTCAAGGCAATGTCACTTTCCATTATGAGAGTAGAGCTGGGGCTTTCTCAGTGCTCCTCAACAAAGGGCTAATTCTGTTAGAACACAATTTTCTTAGATCTGCTAGGATTTATCTTCATGGTTGTGATTTAAGGTGTATGCACGGGTATATTTTCCCCCTTCTCCAAATACAAAATAAGAACATTTGTAGACAGTTCCTAACTTTCCTTTTCCTGCCAATCACACTGCAGTGATACTGTTAGTCTGTTACCTACCAGAGAGAGGGAATGAGGTAGCAAGAGGGAGAGAGACACTCCCACACACAGAGACCAGGGTTTCATTGCTGCATTGATATTTGCTCCCACTCCCACTTCTAAAGGAGATTATCATTTCTCATCTTATTTGGGCTCATTTGCATCAGGATCACTCACCAGTGAAGAAGTAAAAGACCCTAATCTGCTTCTTGTGATAGAGATTTTAGCCCACTCACTGCAGCTTTCATACAATATGGCTATAAAAGCGGAGGGTGCTCTGCAGAAACGTGAGGTAAGGGGATCTGGATTCTTTTTGTTTCATATGCATCCACATTATTTAGTCCCCTAAGAAACTGCAATAGCAGACAACTTTTGGAAGGGAGGGTAACTAACTCTAGCATATAGAACACCCTTCTGTCAGGTCTGATCTTGCTTCTGCTGAAGTCAATGAAAACTTGCTTCAGTGAGAGCAGGATTAGGACCGAAATTCAGCTTGCCTTGCTCCAGTGTTTTATTTGTGTCAGGGCTTGCTGGGGCTGAGCCGAGGCACTTCTAGTCTTGGCAGTTCATAGCCCTGGCACCTCTGGGGTCGCCGCGTCAGTTATGAAAGTAATAAAACTGCTTGAGCCCTGGCATCTAATTGCTTGAGCCCCAGCAGCTCTTCCATTACAAATTAAGCACTGCCTTGCTCCCATAAGTCATACTCCACAAATCAGTGGGTTTGCGAGAATGAACAAAGCATGCAGCATGTGGTCCTGACACAGCACAGAATATCTGCAGATGTTCAAGTATTTTTAAAAATTGTTACATTAGCTGTTTTTAAAGTATTTATAATTCTGTATAAAATTAAGCAAGAAGATACACATAGTATTTAACATTCAGCGTGAGTATATTGATTGAGAATTCCTAAACTGTTGATAAATAAATAATCTGACTGATAAGAGTGCGTATGTGTTGCTCTTAAAAGGTGCCATAGTGGTCTTGGAAATTGTCCTACCTACCCACAGAAGAGGTAATGGCAATGCAGGTTCCCTCACTGCCTCCTCAGTTTGCCTGAAAGCTCACCTGGATTATATGCTTCCAACTATTAAGGCATTTCCCCTCCTCCCTACTTCTATGCAGACAATCAAGAAAACAATCACACGGCCTAATCCTGAAAACACTCATGCACATAAGCAGTCCCCTTGAAGCTGATGGGGCTACTTACATTAGTAAGCACCACAAGGGTGATCTTACAGGTTCGTGCCCTGTGAGTGTATTTGTTAATGTTTGCCTGGCACCACTTAGCCGTAATGAATAGTTGGAAGTGTTCCCTCCAGGTTGAGGTTTGGCACATTAATGGAGGAGTGAAGGAAGCCTGCATTGCCATTGCCTGCACTGTGCTAGTTCTATGGATAGACTGGACAACTTCTAGGATCATTAGCCTTAACAAGGACCAAACTCCCCTTCTCACACATATATACGATAGTTAAAAGACACAGTTGAAAAAATTCTACACTAGAAACCAAAACCCCTCAAAATACTAAAAAACAAACAAGCCAAGAATTGGCATGGAGTGAAAGGGAGAGAATGGTAGGGGGGTGCCGGGTTGAGGTATCTTACATGGGCAATGAAAGTGGCTAAAATGATAAAAGAAACCTTCCAAAAGAGGTTCTGATTTAAAAAGAATGCACATGATTGAAAACTTATTGGGTTGTTCTTAAATCTTACTTATAGTCTCAGAAATTTGATAGCAATATCTGCAACATGTGTATCACTAATATGTTCTCTTTTGTTCAAATATATATTTGCAGCTCTATCAATTCTGTGTATCCTTTTTTTTCATCGTTCTTTATATCCATTTAGATCACTCCCAAGTAACAAGAGAAAGCCCCTCATCTTTTTTAAAAAATATAATATTCATGTTTTTCCTCTTTCACTCAAATGACTAATTATAAAAATTCAATACTAGATGTCAGCACAGCTTTCCATAAGCATTTGTAAATGAGGATGCAATAAATAATTTTTCATGATGAAGCAAGAGCTATTTATAGGCTTGGAAAGATTAGATTTTTAATGGTAAATGTTGTTAAACATCAACTTCATCATAAACACACAAACCAGAGAAAAATTATTTCCATAGATAATAATCAAAATTTACAGATAGTCATAGAAAGAAAAATGCTGCCTGAGAACTTAAGAGTTTGATTTAAGGCAAACATTTTGACATATGATGTTGACAGTTTGTGTTTTAGCAGTTATAATGCTTGAACTTTTTGAATCTCAACATCTACTGTCATTAAATAAAAACAATGAGGAGTCCTTGTGGCAACTTAGAGACTAACAAATTTATTTGGGCATAAGTTTGTGGCCATAAGCCACTTCATCAGAGGCATGGAGTGGAAAATACATTAGGTAGGTATATATATTACAGCACATGAAAAGATGGGAGTTGCCTTACCGAGTGGGCGGTCAGTGCTAAAGAGGCCAATTCAGTCATGGTAGATGTGGCCCATTCTCAACAGTTGACAAGAAGGGGTGAGTATCAACAGAGGGAAAACTATTTTTTGTAGTGACCCAGCCACTCCGAGTCTTTATTCAGGCCTAATTTGATGGTATCAAGTTTGCAAATTAATTCCAGTTCTGCAGTTTATCGTTGAAGTCTGTTATTGAAGTTTTTTTGTTGAAGAATTGCCACTTTTAAGTCTGTTAAACTTTGTATTATTGTTGAGAAAAAATACATATATATTTTAGTATGAAGTTGCTGTGACTTTTTAAAATCAACATACCAAGAAAAATAGTAATGATGGGGTTAATTTTAATTTGATTGGTTTAGATCAGTGGCTCTCAGCCAGGAATATGTGCACCCCTAGGGGTACGCAGAGGTCTTCCAGGGTGGATATCTACGTATCTAGATATTTGCCTAGTTTTACAACAGACTACAGAAAAAGCACTAGCGAAGTCAGTACAAACTAAAATTTCATACAGACAATGACTTGTTTATACAGCTCTATATACTATCTCAGCATTTCTCAATCTGGGGGGGGTTGAAATTTATTTTATAGTCATATGGTAAAAATGAGCAAGTAAGCAATTTTTCAGTAGTAGTGTGCTCTCACACTTTTGTATTTGTATGTCTGATTTTGTAACCAGGTAGTTTTAAGTGAGATGGAACTTAGGTTACATAAGACAAATCCACATCTTGAAAGGGGTACAGTAGTCTGGAAAGGCTGAGAACTACTGGTTTAGATAATCATGCTATCTCTGATTTCATCCTTCCTGAACAGGGTAAGTTTAGTTTCTGAAAGGACAATTTTATTTCCATTTTTAAAAATAAATATACAGCTTGGCGGTGTGTAACTTTCAAGAAGAAATATTTCTGAGCTGTGAATTTTTTTTTTACCACATAAATATTACATGGTAGTATTATTAGTATAGAGCACACTTATAAAGTTTGTGGATGGTACCAAGCTGGGAGGGGTTGCAAGTGCTTTGAAGGATAGGATTAAAATTCAAAATGATCTGGACAAACTGGAGAAATGGTCTGAAGTAAATAGGATGACATTCACTAAGGACAAATGCAAAGTACTCCACGTAGGAAGGAACAATCAGTTGCACACATAAAAAATGGGAAATGACTGCCTAGGAAGGAGTACTGCGGAAAGGGATCTGGGGATCATAGTGGATCACAAGCTAAATATGAGACAACAGTGTAACACTGTTGCAAAAAAAGCGAACATCATTCTGGGATGTATTAGCAGGAGTGTTGTAAGCAAGACACGAGAAGTAATTCTTCCGCTCTACTCTGTGCTGATTAGGCCTCAACTGGAGTATTGTGTCCAGTTCTGGGAGCCACATTTCAGGAAAGATGTGGACAAACTGGAGAAAGTCCAGAGAAGAGCAACAAAAATGATTAAAGGTCTAGAAAACATGACCTATGAGGGAACACTGAAAAAATTGGGTTTGTTTAGTCTGGAGGAGAAGACTGAGAGGGGACATGATAACAGTTTTCAAGTACATAAAAGGTTGTTACAAGGAGGAGGGAGAAAAATTGTTCTTCTTAACCTCTGAAGATAGGACAAGAAGCAATAGGCTTAAATTGCAGCAAGGGCGATTTAGGTTGGACATTAGGAAAAACTTCCTAATTGTCAGAGTGGTTAAGCACTGGAATAAATTGCCTAGGGAGGTTGTGGAATCTCCATAATTGGGGATTTTTAAGAGCAGGTTGGACAAACACCTGTCAGGGACGGTCTAGATCAGTGGTTCTCAAAGCTGGTCTGCCGCTTGTTCAGGGAAAGCCCCTGGCGGGCCGGACCAGTTTGTTTACCTGCCGTGTCCGCAGGTTCGGCCGATCGCGGCTCCCACTGGCTGCGGTTCGCCGCTCCAGGCCAATGGGGGCTGCAGGAAACGGCGCGGGCCAAGGGACACGCTGGCCGCCTTTCCTGCAGCCCCCATTGGTCTCGAGAGATGAACCGCGGTCAGTGGGAGCCGCGATCGGTCGAACCTGTGGACGCGGCAGGTTAACAAACCGGTCCGGCCCGCCAGGGGCTTTCCCTGAACAAGCAGTGCACCGGCTTTGAGAACCACTGGTCTAGATAATACTTAGTCCATACTTGAGTGCAGGGAACTGGAGTAGATGACCTCTCGAGGTCCCTTCCAGTCCTATGATTCTATGATTTTCCCCCAAGTGTCAATATTTAAAAAAAATTAAGGACATTTTGATCTTATTTCTTCCTATATATAAGCTTGTACTTTCTCAGTGATGTAGCAATAATTACTACTCATGGGATATCTTCCAAAATATAAACATGTTAAAAAAGAAAGAAAAGAAAAAGAAAATGTGCTAATGGTGGCAATCTTCCTTTGGCCAGGAAGCTGGACTGGAGAAAATTCTGTTGGGTCATGTGGCCATTCTAAAACCTGCTTTATAATAGTCACATTACTGTAAGATCCAAAGTACATGGATCAGCCTTGTAGAGGGAGAGCACAGCCATTGTTATGTAATTTCAACTTTGTTTTAAATAGTGGGTTTTTATATATTTACAGCGATATAAACATTTATGACACAGTTTTATCCTTTGTTTGAAAAACAAAACCACAGCTGGAAGAAGTACTTTCAGCATGACAGCCAACATGTGTGACACTAAACAGAGTAAACACCAGAAGAAGAAACAAGGCTTTTGGTTTGTTCTTACTCTGAAATAAAATCCTCCATTCCCTTCCCCCCATAACAGTCTTACACTGGTTCCTACTCCTGGGGTTCTGTCCCTTGCCATTCTGTCAGGGGCAAAATCTAGAAACCTTCAGGATACGAAGGCAAGATTAATTTATGCTGTTTAGATTTAGATTTATCTGTGTTGGTTTTGTACTGATTGGATGCCAGTTTCTGTGATAAAGTGCCTAATTGCCAGACACTATAGAATTTAATTGAAGGCCAAATCCTGTGATGCATGTTCATGATGATAGTAGTACTTCACTCTGCAAGCAGCCCCAGTGATTGCAATGAGACTGCTGATAGCAGAAGATGCTATTCAGTATGAATAAAAGAAGCAGAATCTGGCCCTAAATAAGTAGTTTGTTTTGTTTACTTAATTTTTAAAAAATGAGAAGGAAATGGAATAAATATTTTTCCTATGTGGACTTTTTAGCCATTCATTTCTCAATATTAAAAATAAACTTTGGCCCATAGATAGTACTTTTCATCAAAAAATCTCAAAGCATTTTACAGATAGCGAAATTAATACACAGGATGGTTAAGTGAATTACCCAGTGTCACACAACAAGCCAGTGGCATAGCGAAGAATAGAATCCAGCTCTTCTGACTCACAGAAGATGTGCTAAATAGGTCAACCTACTAAAATGATTTTTGTATCCAACTAGGTGCAGACAAAAAATAACTCACAAAAAGCATAAAATGTCATTGTTTGCTTCTGTCAGGGCCTGATCCTTCAAACAGTTACCTGTGTGTAACTTTACACATATGGGTAGTTCCATTGACTTCAAAGGGACTACTTATGTAAGTGTTTAATTTGACTCTGTAGCTAGAAAAAGACAACTATCATTACTAACTTGACTCAAGTCCTTACTGTGTCTCTCTGTATATACTCTATTCCCTGGTCATACCTATGTTCACAGGTGCCGACTTCCTCTGTTCCCAGGGGCTGCTTGACTCCCACTCTGCAAAAATTTCATGCCTAAATTAACACACAGTTATGAACCTTGTATTGATATTTTGGCTCCATTCAATATATAGTAGATAGAGAAGAACTGGTAGCTCTTGGCCACAATGGAAGTTTTTTGAGTTTTGCCACTTAAGAAAAAAACAAAAGTAGACAGACACTTTCTGTAGTAAATAGTAACACCATTTTAATTCAGATCCTCAGCTAGTGTAAACCAGAATAGCTCTATGGACTTCAACAGAGCAATACTGATTTACATCAGATGAGGACCTGCCCTTCTGTTTGATATTTAACAACAGACTTCTACTTTTTGTGTCATAAGACTTTTGAGTCTCTTGTTAGTTTTTTGTCTTTTACTACAGCGAGGGGGAAATAAGTTCTCCAAACCACACCAAGGTGATGTAGCTGGCTCATTAGGTCATGTTCTGATCTCAGTAACACTGGTGGTGCCAGTCTAAAGTAACTCCACTGAATTCAGTGGCATTACTCCAGATTTGCAACAGAATAACTGAGCAGAATATTTCTTTAAACTGACATTTTTAGTCTCCTTTTCTCACAAGGACTCCAGACTGTTACTCCTCTCCCTATGGCAGGAATATTTTCCCTGATCCTGTATGCCAGGCAACCTTACATCTCTTGTACTGTATAAATAAATGTAATAATTATTAGGGCCTAAAGGAAGGGCTTCCAAGTCAGATGACAGTCTCCAATTTTCCCTTTGGTTTAGCAGAAACTGTTTTCTAGAGGGTCAAGTCCTTTAAATATATAACTAGAACATTTTAAAGCTATATTTAACAGGAAACAATGCCTAGGGCTTTATATGTGGGTGTGCTAAGGTGTCACAGCACCCTTGTAGAACTACACCAGGCTGCTGTATTTGGGTCCTTAGACTTGTGTGCTATTACATTTCTCATGGTCTGGGTAAACGGTGCTCTCTTTTTTCTTGGTCTCTCTGGAACACTCCCTGGACATAGGCTCTCGATCATGTTACCCCTTCATCAACATGGAACCCATCTGCCTTAGGCCCCCAGGACCAGTGCTGACACCGCCAGACTTCTCAGTAGCTTAAGCACAACTTTTCCCCAAAGCTCCAACCTTGTGGTTACTCTGGTTTACAGTTCACATCCTTAGGGACACATGATAATTGAACACACAGACTTTGAAAGCGTTCTAAAAACCAATCACTCTTTATCTAGCACAAGAAGTATACAGATCTAGACAAAGTAATAAACAACTACACGCATTGTCTTCGTCTGGAGTGGCTCATGACTGTGAATGCTGACCTCAGGTAGACTGTCAAAAACAGGGCAGACAGCCCAAGCTGGTGTTGTGTTCTGTAATTAGAATTCACCAAGCCAGGGACAAATGTGAACTCCTGGATCACTGTACAGTCTTACCATGGAGTCACAAAAACAACGAGGAGTCCAGTGGCAGTTTAAAAACTAACAGATTTATTTGGGCATAAGTTTTCATGGGTAAAAAACACAATTCTTCAGATGCATGGAGTGAAAATTACAGATGCAGACATAAATATACTAACACATGAAGAGAAGGGAGTTACCTTACAAGTGGAGAACCAGTGATGACAGAGCCAATTCAATCAGGGTGGATGTGGTCCACTCCCAATAATTGATGAGGAGGTGTCAATACCAAGAGAGGGAAAATTGCTTTTGTAGTGAGCCAGCCACTCCCAGTCTCTATTCAAGCCCAAATTAATGGTGTTAAATTTGCAAATGAATTGTAGTTCGGCAGTTTCTCTTTGAAGTCTGTTTTTGACGTTTTTTTGTTGAAGTATGGCTACTTTTAAATCTGCTATATAATGTCCAGGGAGATTGAAGTGTTCTCCTACTGGCTTTTATATGTTACCATTCCTGATGTCTGATTTGTGTCCATTTATTCTTTTAAGTAGAGACTGTCCAGTTTGGCCAATGTACATGGCCGAGGGGCATTGCTGGCACATGATGACATATATCACATTAGTAGATGTGTAGGTGAATGAGCCCCTGATGGTGTGGCTGATGTGGTTAGGTCCTATGATGATGTCCCTTGAATAGATATGGGGACAGAGTTGGCAACGTGGTTCAAAAACCAGTAGGAGAGCACTTGAGTCTCCCTGGACACTCAATAACAGACTTAAAAGTGGCAATTCTTCAATAAAAAAACTTCAAAAACAGACTGCAACGAGAAACTGCAGAACTGGAATTAATTTGCAAACTGGACACCATCAAATTAGGCCTGAATAAAGACTGGGAGTGGATGGGTCACTACAAAAAGTAATTTTCCCTCGGCTGATACTCACACCTTCTTGTCAACTGTTGGAAATGGGCGAGGTCCACCTTGATTGAATTGGCCTCGTTAGCACTACAAAAGTAATCAACTGTTGAGAATAGGCCACTTCCACCTTAATTGAATTGGCCTAGTTACCACTGTCCCCTTCACTTGGTAAGGCAACTTCCATCTTTTCATATATATACTGCTTACTGTATTTTTTACTCCATGCATCTGATGAAGTGGGTTCTAGCCCACGACAGCTTATGCCCAAATAAATTTGTTAGTCTCTAAGGTGCTACAAGGACTCCTCATTGTTTTTACTGCTGCACCAGTGAGTCTAAGGAAAAAGTTTTCAGTGGCAAAAAAGCAGGTAATGGTCAATACCCTAAAAAGAACACCGTGCAGATAAAGCAATGGAAGTAGCAAAACCCTTTGAAATAACTAGATACAATGCAATCTCTAGCTCAAACCCATATCGGAAAAGTCCTGTAGAATCATAGAATCATCACATTAGAAGGGACCGCAAAGGTCATCTAGTCTAACCTCCTTTTAATAGAATTTAATAGAAAATGATGACTTTCCTGTAGAACAGAAAAGATATATTTTCATGATATAAAATACTAGAGGAGGTTCAAGATAATCTATAGAAAGGAAATAATTTGCTATAAATCTCTCTAGTTTTTTAGAGTAATTTCTGTAGAATCCTACTGTTTTATCCCTATTAAATTCTGTAGGACTTTTCCATAAGCATATGCACATAGCAGGCTGGAAATCTGAATTAGAGGCTGAGGCCCAGATCCACTAAGGTATTTAGGGTCCTAACTTCCATTGAAATCAATAAAAGTTAGGAGCATATGACCTTTGAGTATCTGGGCTTTAGGCCCCAGTCCAGCAGAATGCTTAAATGTTTGCTTAATTTTAAGCCTGTATCCCACCAAAGTTATTTACTGATTATCTGTATTACAATAGCAGCTGAAAAGCCCCAGTCCAGATAAGGGCCCCATTTTGTGAGGCATTGTACATACACATGGTAAAAGGCAGCCCATGCCCCAAATTACTGGCAATATAAACAGACGAGAGACGAGTGGGCAGGAGGGAGTATTATTACCTCCATTTTACAGATGGGCAATGAAGAGAGAAAGTGACTTGTTTAAGATCTCACAGGAAGTCTTTTGGAGAGCTGAGAAGCGAAGCCATCTCTTCTGAATTCTAGTTCAGTGCCTTAACCACAAGATGCTCCTTTCTCTACTCCTGAGAGCATTCTGTGCCAAAAACTTAAAAATTCTGCACCAAAAAGTTACAAATTTTGTGCACAATATTTGAAAATTCTGCAAAATTCTGCAAGTTTTATTTGTCAATAAATAAATGCAGAGGCTCCAGCATGGCAGTAGGGAGCACAGGCCACTGGCTGCACGAAGGTGGGAGATCACCCTGCACCTCCACACACCCCACCCCTGAGACACGGACTCAGCGGTGAGGCTGCACATGACCCTGACACAGCACAAGGCCTGAGCCTGCCCCAAAAACACCCTGGGGCCCTTCCCCTCTGTGCCAGGCACACCAGGTGTGGAGCAGGCAGGCTCAACCAGGCAGGATCCAAGTGTAGAGGGGCTCAGTCTGGGGGGATCCAGGTGTGGGGTGAGAGGATTCTGTGTGGATCAGTCTGGGTGCAGGCAGCTCAGTGGGGGGTCTAGTTGTGTGGGGAGCTGGATGCACAGAGGCTCGTTGGTGGAGTTCCAGGTGCAGGGGAAATGGGACTCTGCTGGGGCTTCCAGATCAAGGTGATTGGGGCTCTGCAGAGGGGTCTTGGTGTGGGGGTCTCAGTGTGGGGGGGTGTCTGGGTGCTGGAGAATTGGGGCTTGCTGGGGTCAGGGTCTGGGTGCAGCTAGTTGGAGGTCAGTGGCGTCGGGTCTGGCTGTGGGGGCTCAAGGTGGTGCAGGGGGTGGTGCATCAGGATGGAGGTTTGAGTGCAGGGAGCTCAGTGGGGGTTGGTCTGGGTGCATGGGTGGGGGTCTGGAGGCAGGGGGTCTGGGTGTAGGCAGCCTCCAGATGCAGGGGCTAAGGTTCAGTAGGGTGGGATTTGGGTATGGAGGGCTAGGGGGGTTCTGGATGTACTGGGTGAGACTTGGCAGGGGTGTCTGAGTATGGGAGGTCTGGACGCATGGTGGTTATGTGGATGGGGGAGCAGGTCCCCATTGAGTGACCCCCCGCCCACAGCTGAGGAGCAATGGGGTCAGAAAGCAGGGGAGGATGCTGAGCTTCCTGCAGCTGGGGAAGGCTTCTGGGGCTGGGTTTGACACAGCCCCAGCCACTCCTTGTAGGGGAAGAGGAAGTACCACCCTCTCCTGCCGCCAGCACAGGTTAGGAGCCACTGGCTGGGGTGTCTCCAGCCCCACAATGATTTACCCCTCTGCCGGCTGCTCCGGGTGCCTGAAACAATGTACCTGCGCAGTTAGGGAGTGGTGCGTGACTGCTCTTGCAGCTTCCCTTTGCTTCCCTGTCAGAAAGTCATTTTTCTGTAGGGAAGCAAAGTAATATGCAGGGGACATGAATTCTGTAGACATGCAGTGGCGCAGAATTCCCCCAGGAGTATTTCTCCTGAAGCAGCCTTAATATGGTGAATATTGAAAATATCCTGTTATGACTTGGAAGGAAACCACACTTAACTGTGGTGCACGTGTAACACTGACAGACCCCAGTCGTTGGCGAGCGGGGTTGAACCTGGGATCTCTGGAGCTTAGTGCATGAGCATCTACTGCATGAGCTAAAAGCCACAAGGCCTTTAGCTAAGGCTGTAGTAGACTCATTAATCTCTAAGTGGTCTCAGTGCCACTAGAGGGGACAGAGCACCACACCCAGGAGGTGTGTGGGTTATACATGTAAGGCTGACAGATATGGCTCAGTACTCTGTGTAGGCACATGGGCCTCAGCTAATGTTTAAAAAATATTCACAGTAGTGCAGGTACACAGGCCCATTAAGGACTCTTAGGGAAGTGCACGGCAGAAAGGAGCAAGGCCTGTGTCTTCCATTTTCTGGGCAAAATGCTGTGGACTGGGAGGTTTTACCTATACAAATTCATGGTTTTGAAGAGGCTAAACCTAGACAGCACAGGCTCGCATAGGCAGTCTCTGCAAATGTGTCAGCACAGCAGGGGTAGGGCCAGGCAATCATTCAGAACCCAAAGATCCATGAGGAAATTCTGTGCACACCTTACACATCTGGGAACATCTTCACAGAGTGAGTTCCCCTCCATGGGTCATCTCCCCCACCCTGAACAATGACAAGAGGGTCTGCAAGTAGACGCGTCTGAAAAAAATTGGCCAAAACTTTTTTTTTAGGTGGAAAACGGCTTTATGTCCAAAATGAAAATCCATTTTGGTCAAATCTGAAAATATATTTTGGTAAAAAAATTTAATTTTTTGAAAACCAAACGTTTTTACTGAAAACTGAAACATTTTGCCAAAAAAGTGTTTTGAAAACGGAATATTTTGGTTTTCCCTTCATAGTTTTAACCTTTTAACTAAAAACTGTCCCACTCCCCCGCAACCAGGAAATTTAAGTAAGACAAAGAAAATTTTTCTAAATTTCCTGCAAAAAATAATTGATGTTTTCAACCATCTCTACTTTCAAGAGTCAATGGCTGGTTCCCCACACTCTGAACAGGCAAATGTCTGTGGTATGAGAAGCCATGGTGAAAGAATTATGGCTGTTCTTTGTGAAAGAAGTTGCACTGTAACTCACAGTGAGTCCTAGTAGACCATGTTACATGTAGTGGCTGTTCCCTGATGCCCTCTCCCTTCTGGCTAGCCATAGCCCACTAAGCACAAGGAGCAAGTTGTGGCTGCCTGGAGCAGGGATGCAACCATATAACCAGTCTTTCACTTCACTGTGACCCTTCTGATTCCCATGTACCCCATGCAGCAAACTGGACTATATGCCACTGGTGCATGCATTGAGCAGGACTGAAAATGTATACATTGAGAGGAGCTGGAAGTTTGAGGAATTTCAATACCTGCTTTATGGCACTGAAAGGTAGCAGCAACTCAGCTGTCAGTGAGGAAGGCAAACAGAACTCTAGCATACTGAACTAAAGATGAGCCACAACAGGGTCGTTTTGGAAGTCGCCTATTTTAATATTAAGTATTTTTTTAACTTCCAGATTCCCCCTGTTCACTTGTAAGCAGGAAGGATGGTCTTGTGGTTAAGGCATTGGACGCAAACTCAGCAAAGGGGGATTCTCTTGCTGGCTCTCCCACAGTTTTTCTGTATACATTTGGGTAAACCACAATTTTATAAAGTGCCTGCAAATATTATGTGCCCACAGCTTTAGATATTTAGGCCCCACACCTGCAACTGCGTCTGTGTGGGCAGATCCCTGCACCTTCATGGAGTCCCACTGAGTTGTGCTGACCCCACAGAGGTGCCTGGATCCATTTGCAGGGAGCAGCTTTCAGGATAACGACCTTAATCTCTCTCTGAGCCTCAATTCCCCGTCTGTATAATCGGGCTAATGATACTTAAAGGATTGTTGTGAGGATAAATCTATTAATGTTTGCAACTGCTCAGCTACTACAATGATGAGAAACATAGAGAAAAACCAGCTTATACACAAAACTGAAAATATTATCACGATAGTCATTCTTGCCTTGCCTCTGGGATTACCAGGGGAATAAAATAAAAACACGTAAGAGTCCAAGGACTCTGCGTCAGTGAGCAGCAAATGCTTCCACCAAAACTAAATAAGCTTACTGAATTTATCTGGGTAAGAAAATTTAGTGGGGGGGGAGGAGGGGAACTTCAGCTATATGAATGAAAGAACATTGCAAAAGCAAAATATTATTAGAGTGAAAATGCATTCAATTCATATTTTTTTTTGGTTTCTAAGAATCACACCTCTGGGTGCATGCACACAATTTCTTTCAAAAGAATAAAAGAACATTCAGCTTCTTAAAATTAGCATACTGGAATTTAAAGTGTATGATGAAGCAAGTAAAAATGGTAAGTATCAATTGGACTGAAAACAATTAAAACCAGACATTGCTTTGCTCCAGTAAATGCACCTTTCTAACTGAGATTCCAATCCACACAGGCAGACTGCTGTGCCAGAGCAGAAACCTTTCAACTCTGGCTGCGTGTGATCATTTGCAGGAAGGGGAACTTAAAGGCCGAAAAACCTGGATAAAGATTAAATGGAGCTAGTGGTTACCATGCTTATATTCAGAACCAGACAGGTTTCCATTCTCGCACTAAGGGCCAGACTGTGATTCCATTATTCACATTAGTGAGCAGTTACTCCACAGAGACAGTCGCTTCAAAAGTGTGCTAGGAGCCTTACAAACATATTAAAAAAACATATCCCTGAACAGAAGCGCTTACAATCTAAAGATAATTAACAGGCAAATGAAGGGAAGAAGGCATGTGGCGTATTTTTATATATATATCTGAAAAGTGGATTTGTGTCTAGTAACAATGGAGTTCACTGCAAGCCTCAGACTGGAGATGAACTATAATAAAGCAATAGCCCCGAATCTTGCTTGCCTTATGCATGCGAGAAGTCTCCTTGAAATAAATGGAACCATTCATGTGAGTAAAGTGAGTTGGATTTGGTGCCAAGAACAGTTATTCAGAACTTTAAGGACACTTACGTTAGTGACCAGATATTTTCATGGTATTTCAAGAACCTGAATCAGAGTAAAAGAAGGACATTGAAGTGGTTTTGGATATTCTACACAGAGCAATCCCAGAGGATTAAGCTCCCAAGGAACCTGCGGCTCTGAAGAATATAAACTTGCCTTTGTATTTATGCCACCATGTATGTTTTTAATTCCTTGCATGGGCAGAAGCCCAACACTTTAATTTTAGAAGATCAAGCTAATTTCCCTATCAAAAGTACATGGGGAAAAAGAGAGAGAGTAGTCTCTGTAGTACCATTTTTTTTCCTCTTCCCCACATTCTAGGAAAGAACCTCTTGGTGGCTCTGCAGGGATCCAGAGCTGAGAATAACTGCTAGAGAATGGCACTATCTAAGGTCATAAGAAGAAATAAATCTATATACTCTTCTCTCTGCCCTCTTTTCCCTTCGTTCTAAAATACGCAGCTGTTCTAAAATTTTATTTTGTGACTGCAATTTTCAAAGGATACTGGCGACACACACGTTGTATGTATGTAGATAATTCAATTATAATTGTCTCTCGGAGTTAAACTATGAATATAGAAGTGTTTTATTTTCCCATCACTAAGACTTTGTGGCTTTTCTGGCTTGTTCCATCTAAGATTTGTACTGAGTGGATAAGAGGGATTAAGAGATAATCAAAGAATATTCTGTGGTTACAAGCATGAATTATTTTGTTTAACTTTTTTTAATTACATCTTTCCTCCAAAAAGAGGAGTGAAATGCAAAGCCCGCCTTTTTTGTGTTTTAATCATTTGAACCAACACAGAACTGTACAAAAGAGAAAAACACAATTCAACGTATCTGCTGTTTCTTTTCAAAATGGCCACCAAGACTTCAACACTGTTCCCTAGAGGACCCCAGAAAGGGAGGAAAGCATAGGAGCAACTTCTGAATCGATATGCAGCTCCCATTATAAATGGCGGGGTGGAGATAAGGAGAGACTAGTGGTCTAGTTTAGCCTTCTAAGTGGCCCATGCTTGCGAACTCAGGGCATGGTCACCTGTCAAAAAATGAATGGAGAAATAAGGTATAAAGCTATTACTACTATCCTCTCCCAACAGGTCTGTGGTAAACTCCTGCCTGCTTCCTACAATCAGTGTTGTAGAGTTCTCTCTTTAGGGATGCATTCTTGGAGCACTAGCTGGTGGGAGAGTTCCTGGCAGTGTAGTTCTGATAGTCATATTCCTATGTCATGTTGGAGGTAAAGAGTGTGTGATGGGTCTGGCGTATCTGCATGAATGCCCTTGACATCAGTGGGTGTTCGTATGTTGATCTTGTTGGGGGAAAGGCTACACTCTGCTGAGTCCCACAGAAGGGAGAACACCCTTAAATCCCCAAGCAATAGCACAGAGTTTGGTATACAAAGGAGCAAGATTATTTTCCAATGTACCATTTGTTTTTGTTTCTTTCAGATGGCTTCGAAGAGGTTCAAAATTATTTTGTTTTTAATTGTAGTATTGGCCTCTGCTTGTTTGTATTTGATTGAAATTGGTATATTCTGTCAAAAGAAGGAAGAGGCCACGTCACTGACTTTTATAACAGAGAGCAGAAACTTTTTGCAGTTGCCAGATATAGACTGCAGTAGGACTCCTCCGTTCCTGGTACTCCTTGTGACATCGTCACATGGCCAGAATAAAGCTAGGATGGCTATCCGTGAAACATGGGGGAAACACAGACTAGTTGCTGGCAACCTCATCGTGACATATTTTCTTCTGGGAACCACCATGAACCAAAATGATCAAACTGGTATTATTGCTGAAAGTCAGAAATACAGAGACATTATCCAGAAGGATTTTATAGATGCGTATTACAATTTGACTTTAAAGACAATGATGGGAATTGAATGGGTTCACAGATTTTGTCATCAATCCAGGTTTGTGATGAAAACTGACACAGATATGTTTGTCAATATCTTTTACCTGACCGAACTTCTTTTAAGAAAAAACAGAAACACTAGATTCTTCACAGGCTTTTTAAAGATGAATGACTTCCCAATAAGAAAGATATATAGTAAATGGTATGTGAGTAAAGATGAATATCCAGGACGCACATATCCTCCGTTTTGTTCAGGGACTGGTTATGTTTTCTCCACCGATGTTGCTAGTCAGATTTATAAAATTTCAGAAAGTGTCCCTTTTATTAAACTGGAGGATGTTTTCATAGGACTGTGTCTTGCTAAACTAAAAATCAACCTGGAAGAACTTCATTCAGAACAGACATTCTTCTCAGACAGGGTTGAGTTCTCTCTTTGTCGCTTCAAGAAAATTGTGACATGCCATTATGTGAAACCTCATGAACTGCTGATCTACTGGAATGAACTGGAGAGCTCAATGGATGAAAAATGCCCAGATGACTGAAATAGCTGAGCTAACAAAAAGTGACACAAAAAAGCTCCAGGACCAGCCTTTAGTAGGGTTACCACCTGGCCAGAAGTTGAGTGGCCGGGCCATTTTTTTATGGATTTGCCAGTTGCCAGAAAAATAATTTAATCTGCCTTTTTTTTTACATGGGTCTAAAGATTTGAATTATTATCACCACATTACACTGGGATATCTAATGTTAAAATTTTCTGTGTCCAGCTAAAGATGCTGCAGTGTTTAAGTAAGAAAATGATGTTATCAATCTTATCTATATGTGTTATCTCTCTAGATACTGTAAGTGGCTATCGGGGGCAGGATTTGCAGGGGTCTTGTAGGGGTGGGAGTGGTGCTGGGGTTTTTTTGCATTTCAAAGGTGGTAAACCTAGCCTTTAGTCAGGCAAAACTCGGCCACTGAAGTCAGGCTGGGGACCTGTACAGTCAAAAAGACACAGATAAATATTTTAATCTCTTGCCCCTCTGCAAATTTGCTGTTATTTATTTGCAAACACTGGACTTCTTTGCAGAGCGAAAGACAACAAAACTGCTTTGTCTCCGTACCAACATGTACAGTAATGTCAGCAGAAGGCTGGGAATGCTTACATATCATTTGGTTCTCTCTATCCTTTTTTCTGTTTCCCTAACATTAAAAGTTTACAGTCCAAAGTCCATTCCCTGACACATTATAACAAGGTTAGGCCACATGCTTGTAATGAGCTCTGTGTGAGCAGAGACATGCATCTGCATGAAACCCTTTACCCTGCTGAAGTTGATGGGGCTTTGCACAGGTGTACAGATCTACCTATTCAGAGCCTGTTGGAGGAGCAGGGTCTTAAGTACCATAGGTTAACTTCTGAGCCTTTAAGATCACTGCATTAGTTTTCTATTATACATTTCACATTTAAAATTATGCATACAAGGCTTAATCGAGAGCCCAATGGAAAGAAAAAATCAGTAGTGCTGACAGAATATTGGAGTTGGTAAATAAATAATGTATTTCAACATGCTATATTCCCCCTTCAGTACAAGGTGTATTTTTGAATGCAGAGCAATTAGTAAATACTGCAAAATTCTAAACTCAAAGATCACATTTCCCTTTCCGCTGGGATTGTCAAAGGGGCTGAAGAGAACGAGGTGCCGCCATCATGTTAATGGGATTTGGGCACCTGACTCCATTAGTTTCTTTTGAAAACCCAGCCTCAATTGTTATGATTATACTCAGGCCATATATGTAAAAGCTGAATGAACAAAAGGGCTATTTGTATATAGTGTATTTGATGTAACAAAATGTGATTGTTTTAAATATGAGTCTATTCTCCCCTTGAATTTGCACATGCGACTTTTTTAAGGCTGATATAAAAAGTATGACACTCTTTACATTATTTGCATAGAACATATAAATATCAAATTAACAAAACTTGCTGTATGATACTATTAAAGCTTTTTGTCTGTCTGGTTGTCTTCTACTTGAGAGTGCAACTAATGCTTTGAAATTCATTTTTCTAAAAGGGTTATTTTTTTAAAAAACAAAGAGTCATATCTTTCCGTCTCTAAAATACCTTGGGGGAGAGGTCCTCTAATAGAGGGGTTCTCAAACATTTTCTTTCTGAGCCCCCCAGCGCCCAACATGCTATAAAAACTCCATGGCCCACCTATGCCACAATGACTGATTCTCTACATAGAATCATAGAATCATAGAATATCAGGGTTGGAAGGGACCCCAGAAGGTCATCTAGTCCAACCCCCTGCTCGAAGCAGGACCAATTCCCAGTTAAATCATCCCAGCCAGGGCTTTGTCAAGCCTGACCTTAAAAACCTCTAAGGAAGGAGATTCTACCACCTCCCTAGGTAACGCATTCCAGTGTTTCACCACCCTCTTAGTGAAAAAGTTTTTCCTAATATCCAATCTAAACCTCCCCCATTGCAACTTGAGACCATTACTCCTCGTTCTGTCATCTGCTACCATTGAGAACAGTCTAGAGCCATCCTCTTCGGAACCCCCTTTCAGGTAGTTGAAAGCAGCTATCAAATCCCCCCTCATTCTTCTCTTCTGCAGACTAAACAATCCCAGCTCCCTCAGCCTCTCCTCATAAGTCATGTGCTCTAGACCCCTAATCATTTTTGTTGCCCTTCGCTGGACTCTCTCCAATTTATCCACATCCTTCTTGTAGTGTGGGGCCCAAAACTGGACACAGTACTCCAGATGAGGCCTCACCAGTGTCGAATAGAGGGGAACGATCACGTCCCTCGATCTGCTCGCTATGCCCCTACTTATACATCCCAAAATGCCATTGGCCTTCTTGGCAACAAGGGCACACTGCTGACTCATATCCAGCTTCTCGTCCACTGTCACCCCTAGGTCCTTTTCCGCAGAACTGCTGCCTAGCCATTCGGTCCCTAGTCTGTAGCGGTGCATTGGATTCTTCCGTCCTAAGTGCAGGACCCTGCACTTATCCTTATTGAACCTCATCAGATTTCTTTTGGCCCAATCCTCCAATTTGTCTAGGTCCTTCTGTATCCTATCCCTCCCCTCCAGCGTATCTACCACTCCTCCCAGTTTAGTATCATCCGCAAATTTGCTGAGAGTGCAATCCACACCATCCTCCAGATCATTTATGAAGATATTGAACAAAACCGGCCCCAGGACCGACCCCTGGGGCACTCCACTTGACACCGGCTGCCAACTAGACATGGAGCCATTGATCACTACCCGTTGAGCCCGACAATCTAGCCAGCTTTCTACCCACCTTATAGTGCATTCATCCAGCCCATACTTCCTTAACTTGCTGACAAGAATACTGTGGGAGACCGTGTCAAAAGCTTTGCTAAAGTCAAGAAACAATACATCCACTGCTTTCCCTTCATCCACAGAACCAGTAATCTCATCATAAAAGGCGATTAGATTAGTCAGGCATGACCTTCCCTTGGTGAATCCATGCTGACTGTTCCTGATCACTTTCCTCTCATGTAAGTGCTTCAGGATTGATTCTTTGAGGACCTGCTCCATGATTTTTCCAGGGACTGAGGTAAGGCTGACTGGCCTGTAGTTCCCAGGATCCTCCTCCTTCCCTTTTTTAAAGATTGGCACTACATTAGCCTTTTTCTAGTCATCCGGGACTTCCCCCGTTCGCCACGAGTTTTCAAAGATAATGGCCAAGGGCTCTGCAATCACAGCCGCCAATTCCTTCAGCACTCTCGGATGCAACTCGTCCGGCCCCATGGACTTGTGCACGTCCAGCTTTTCTAAATAGTCCCTAAAAAAAACATATAAAAAGCCAAGACTGGTTCTCTACATTTAAAAGTTAGGGGGTAGGAAGTAGGGCAATTGCCTGGGGCCCCATGCTACAGGGGCCCCCGTGAAGCTAAATTGCTCAGGGCCCTGGGCTTCAGCCCCATGCGGTCGGGTTTCTGCTTTCTGCCCTGGGGCCCAGCGAGTCTAACACTGGCCCTGCTTGATGGACCCCCTGAAACCTGCTCATGGCACCCGAGGGTCCCGGACCGCTGGTTAAGAACCACTGCTCTAATAAGAGGTTTCTTTTCCAATGCAAGCATATAATTCCCTTGGTCAAGAACAGGAGAACTTTATTTCCAGAGTAGATAGTATATGATACTGCCACTGTAGCTGCCACCACAATATGCTTCTTTGTGGTACAAAACATTTGGGTCACAAATTACACTGTTTGCAGAAAGGGTCATGGAAATGTGAAGGTAAACTATTTTTATAAATGACTTCTGTCTTATCAATAAAAGTATTGTTAAATGTACAAGGAAAAGCTGCTAGGACTAGAGCTAGGCCAAGACTGGAATCTTAGAATCAGATGCCTTGGACAGAAGGGACAGAAGAGGATGTTCCATCTCCATCTTAGGCGCCCTATAAATACATATCAACACAGTGTTTGAGCAAATCATGATTGTTAATATATTTATCCTCACAACACCTTGGTGAGGTGTTGCTATTCCAATATTACTGATGGAAAACTGAGGCAGAGAGGCCAGGGGCTAAATCCACAAAAGGATTTAGGAGCTGCAACACCCTGCTATCTAGAGGAATCTTCAGCCCTGAGTTAGGCACCCAGGCACCCAATGCATGTAGAGAGTCAGGCACCTAAGAAAGGGATTCACAGAAGTCACCAACCTGAGTGGGGAGCTGCCTAAGCTAGCCAGTAGGAACCCTTCAAAGGCAGTTAGGCACCTATCGTCATTTGGCATTCATAGCTGTGAAACCTGTCCTGGAGTTGGGAGCATAACCCAGGTCAGCCCCCTTCTCCTGAGAGAGAGAGAGAGATGCACACACAAACCTTCACAGCTGAAAACCCTCTGGCCTAGTGATTAGGGCACTCACCTGGGATGTGAGAGACACCTTCTTAGGATAGTCGTTATTCCTGTTTATTAGGTTAATGCTGCCCTCTGAGAAATAGAGCCTAAATAAGTCTTCCACACTGCTGAGCAGACTCAAAACTCTGAGGTACTTAGATGGCCCCTGTGTATCTCATTATCTTTTGGAATGTATTTATCCTGCCAAGACCACTGTGAGGAAGTACTGCTATACCCATTTCACAGAGGGGGAACTGGGGCACATAGAGATGGGGCTTGCCCAAGGCCACACGGGAAGTCTGTGGCAGAGCAGAGTATTAAATCTAGATTTCCTTAACCCCAGGCTAGCGGCCTAGCCAATAGATAATCCTTCTGCTTAAAGAGCCAGAACCAATATCATGTGCATTGTGTAACTACTCAAAACCAACCAAGCTAGACTGAGATTCAAAAGAGTAATGTTTAAAACAACAGTTTCAGGGTTCCTCATTACAAAGCAAACAACCTCCCACAATTTTTCACTGAAGAATTTAATTGGACAAGTTCAGGTTTTCATAAAATCCTGCTGTTACGTTGTTTCACAAACTCAAAACCAGGCAAGTTTTGTCAAATAACAACAACCAACCCTCCCCCCGCCCCACCCTCCTTCATAGGAATATTTCAGCAGGCTCCTTTTGATGCTGACTTAGAGTGTCACCCAAGTGAATCAATCATCTACGTCCTTTGTTGCATCTGCATCCTGACCTACCCTGATCCTGTTTAATTTGTGACTTTGGTCAGGGATCACAACCCAAGACTACACTCCCAAAAAGCACATAGAAACCAGATCCTTTCTAATCTTTACAGAACACCAGCGAGCAGCTGTAAGGCATGGAATGTCATAAATTAGTTATGTGGTGTGATTTACACCTTCGGGTTGTAAAACTTCCAAGCAGCAGTGTTCTCTTCATGTTTAATTTAATTGCCATCACTGGAAAAGCCATGTAAGTAAATGTTTGACTCTCACCTGTAAGGGACCTGCAGCTTTTACATGTGGTTTGTTAGTAAAGTTTCAGCAAGAGAATAAAAAAATGAAAAGAATGAATTGAGCCTTCATGCACTAGTAGGAGGCATTCATCTGGCTCATGAGTAATGCAGCTTTCTCCTGTGTTAAGAAGAGGAGAAGCAGCATAATTGTACTTTGGCCCTTTCTGTGCAGCTCTGCTCTGCAAAGTCATTATGTGAAATAGCATCTTCTTCCACATCAGATCCCCTTATGTGTATTTGGATTCAGAGCCAATTACTTTTAGGGCAAGATTCTGCAACCCTAGGTCAGGTACATCCCTACACTGATGTAGGCAGAGGGGAAGGAGTTTGTGCCTCATCCAATCAGAGACTGTTGGGGCCAGTGATGCTCCTGGCACAGTTTATTGCTGCCCTAAATTGGTGTATTCTTGCTGCAGTGATCCCTATTGGTCTTTGCAAGGGGTCAGGACAGCTAAGGGAGAGGAAAGACTTGGCCAGGCCCTTCCTCACACCCCCAATATGCCTATACCTCATCAGCGACAGATGAATTTTTCCCAAGAACAGGTGTAACTGAGAAGGATCTCCTGTAATGTTTGTCAAGAAGTTAAAGACACTTTCACCAATGTTTTAAAAATGCTCACTAGATCAGGAGTGATGCCAGTGGATTTTCAATTTTTAAAAGCAATTCTCTCAGCTTCCTGGGATTCTTACTTTGTACAAAAAGCAAACTGCTGAATATTGAAATAAACAAACGTACCACTGTCTGATCATATGATGACATGCTCTCCAATCAGTGCACTGTGGGTCATTCACAATTAATTCCAATAAGAGTCTTCAGTTTTCAAAAGGTACAGGTACTTATATCTTTCATAACTGGCAACCTTGCAAAAGAACTGACCATTTAGAGAGAGTATGACTTCATATCTTATCACATCAGCTTTCCTGTGGTTGTAACATCTGCTCTCCACTTGAGCCCTTCGAAGAAATTGGGGGTAAATGGGAAGCCCAGGAGGAGTTCCGAGGACACAATCCTTATGAAAAACAAGTTATAGTTCATGATGTTTACACTGTCATAGCAGACTGCAGTACACTGATAGTTACAAAATCTCCCTAGAAGAGACTGGCTGATATCCAGACTAGCAACTGGGAAACTTGACAGTGCTGAGAATTTTTTTTTAATCTAATTTAACTTTTAAAATTTAAAGCTAAAGAGTACATTGCTCAGGGAAATCAGTGAGTAGGAAGTGCACTAAAATTTTCTTTCTTCAATTTACATGCCTTCTGCACCCAACAAAATTGCTTCCTCTTTGACTCTGTGATAGATATTATTCTTTATTTACAGTTGGATGACTCACTGCTGAACTAATCTTGTCCATAATCCCTGAATTATGACACTTTAAAAATTATAATGAGAGTTAGCTGGCAAAATTAATTCTATCGGAAGACTGACCAAAGGGAAGACGTGGAATGCAGTTAAAAAGTTGTCTTGGGAGTAAGGTAGCAGACAACTACTTCCAGACATGCAGATTTATTTAGGCCAGATAAAAACACTAAGATTTGGAAGGCTTTTTGTTAAAATGAGGTTTAATTCCATGATTTCCTGTGTAAAAGTAGGAATCAATAATGATTCCAGAATAGAGCTGTACTCGGCCCCTAAATGGAGGCCCATTGCAGTTTTCATAAATTTATGACTTTGTGATAACAATCAAGAGAAAACTGGGAAAAAGACTTGAACCAAGAATTAAGATTTGGGCTAATTTTGTGTTCTGAAGTTTTTGGGTTCCCAATCTGACACATGTAGCCCCAGATCCTCAAAGGTATTTAGGATCTAACTTCCATGGAGCCTAAACACCTTTGTAGATCTAGATCACTAGCGCCTGACTTTCAGATGTGCTGAGACTTCATAGCTCTAGTTGACTTCAACAGGAACTTTGGGTCCTTTAAAAATAGGGCACCAGGGGCTAGATTCACAAGGAGGACACACGCAGTGCAACGCCTAACTTTCAGGCATGGATGCCACTTAGTGGAATTCACAACCTGGAGTTAAGTACCCAGGTTCTCCGTATAATGCATGGGTAGTTATGAAGCTAAGCAAGCGATTCACAGAAGCCAGCCATCTGAGTGTGTAGCTGCCTAAACCAGCCAGAAGGAAATGTTGTGGAGAAGGGTATGGCCTAAACCCCCACTACTCAAAGGGAATTAGGTGCTTAAGCCAGGTTATTTTGTATAAAATACTTAAATAGCCATTGGGCCAGAGAGAGAGAGAGAGAATGAGTGATTCTGTAGCCTATTAGTTAGCACACTCTTCTGGGAAACCTGGCTTCCAGTTCCTTCTCCAAAGACTATTTAAGTATTTTATATAAAGTGGAACAGCTTCAACAGAAGTGACTGAGAGCAGCTCACTCTAGCCTATCCTATAGCTCATGGATTAAGGTATTCAGGTGGGAGACCTGTATTCCAGTCCTTGCTCTGAATCAGGCAGAGTGGGGGTCTGAGCCCTGGTCTCCTGCATGAGTGCTCCAACCACTGGCTATTGGGCAGAGGGACAACACCATTACCTCCTCCTCAGCTGTGTTTTATGCAGAACCCGATCTGGCAGGAGTGCTGCTCGGCAGTCTCTAGGCATGCCTACTGCATTGGTCTCACAGGTGAGATAGGCACAGGCATGACTAGTTTATGAATCTCGCTGGGGCTTAAGTGTGAAGTAGGTGCCATGCTGCTTAGTGATGTCAGGATTTAGGTGGCTATGTGCATGCCTGGATGCAGATAATTAGGTACCTGGGGAACTTTACCAGTGGAAACTTAGGTGCCCAAGTGCTCTAGAGGCCTATGGCGACAGCTGGACAGGTAGTTTGTGAATGCCAGCGGCACTAAATGTTGGACTTGGACACTGTCATAAATATAAAGGGAAGGGTAAACCCCTTTAAAATCCCTCCTGGCCAGAGGAAAACTCCTCTCACCTGTAAAGGGTTAAGAAGCTAAAGGTAACCTCGCTGGCACCTGACCAAAATGACCAATGAGGAGACAAGATACTTTCAAAAGCTGGGAGGAGGGAGAGAAACAAGGGGTCTCTGTCTGTCTGTATGCTGTTTTTGCCAGGGATAGACCAGGAATGGAGTCTTAGAACTTTTAGTGAGTAATCTAGCTAGGTATGTGTTAGATTATGATTTCTTTAAATGGCTGAGAAAAGAATTGTGCTGAATAGAATAACTATTTCTGTCTGTGTATCTTTTTTGTAACTTAAGTTTTTGCCTAGAGGGATTCTCTATGTTTTGAATCTAATTACCCTGTAAGGTATCTACTATCCTGATTTTACAGAGGGGATTTCTTTACTTCTATTTACTCCTATTTCTATTAAAAGTCTTTTTGTAAGAAAACTGAATGCTTTTTCATTGTTCTTAGATCCAAGGGTTTGGGTCTGTGGTCACCTATGCAAATTGGTGAGGTTTTTTATCCAACATTTCCCAGGAAAGGGGTGGGGGGTGCAAGTGTTGGGAGGATTGTTCATTGTTCTTAAGATCCAAGGGTCTGGGTCTGTAGTCACCTAGGCAAATTGGTGAGGCTTTTTACCAAACCTTGTCCAGGAAGTGGGGTGCAAGGTTTTGGGAAGTATTTGGGGGGAAAGACGTTTCCAAACAGCTCTTCCCCAGTAACCAGTATTTGTTTGGTGGTGGTAGCGGCCAATCCAAGGACAAAGGGTGGAATATTTTGTACCTTGGGGAACTTTTTGACCTAAGCTGGTAAAGATAAGCTTAGGAGGTTTTCATGCAGGTCCCCACATCTGTACCCTAGCGTTCAGAGTGGGGGAGGAACTTTGACAGACACTTTAAGTGGCAGTAGGGTGCTTAAGTCCCCCTTGGAAATCTAGCCCCATGTGTGTCAATTTGGGCACTATAGCGAGGGGGCTTAGCCTCCCTTGGAGATGGACGGAGGGACAGCCGCGAGCCCTGCTCCGGTGGGCAGACCCAGGACACCCAGGCCCGCCCGGCTGGAAGCAGAGGGGCGGAACAGGAACCAGAAGTATAAAAGGCCAGCCCTCCAGCTCAGTTAGAGAGGAGCCGCTGGAGAAGGGTGTCTCTCACCTGCTGCTGGAGCTCAGACCCAACAGCAACCACTGCAGCACCCGAGAACTGGAGGGACTGCCAGAGCTGCCAGTCGCCGGAGACCCTGAGGAGTTGCTGAGGCTGCCGTCTACCACAGCAAGAGGGACGACGACCCAGGGACGCCCCTTGAACGGGAGTGTAGGAAGTAGCCTGGGGAGCCAAATGTAGTTTGGCTGTGTTGCTGACTGACAGCTGGCCAGCATGTTGTGGCCGGATTTCCCCACTGACCCAGTGGCAGACCACTCTGCCATGGCTAGGGCTCTGGGCTGGGATGCAGTGGAGTCGGGTGGGCCTGCATCCTCCTACCCCTGACACCCCACCCCTAGGGTGGCAGCCTCCCCACCAGAGGCCAAGAAGCCTGCATTTGTCGGCGGTCCGCCAGAGCCAGGACCCCCAACTGCTTGCTGCCCCACCCTGTTTGAAGGCCTGGGCTTAGAGACTCATTATTGCTCGGTCCTGAGTACAAGCCCGAGTGTCCTGACTTTGCTGCCTTGCCCTGTTTGAGGGCCTGGGCGAATAGACTGGTTGCTGCACTGTCCTGAGTCCAGGCTCGAGCTTCCCAACTTTGCTGCCTGTCCTGTAGGGCCTGGGCTAATAGATTCCTTATTTGCTCTGTCCTGAATACCAGTGGCCAAGGCTGCCTAACTGCTTGGTGCCTCTCCCTGCCAGAGGCCTGGGGCTTGTGGACACTCCTGCTCTACCTTGATTGTAAACTGGAGCCCCCTAACTGTTTGGTGCCCTGTCCAGTTGGAGGACCGGGGTCCCTAGATCCAGTACTGGATTACCCTGCTGAGTGGCAGAGAACCTGGTACTAATTCCCCCCTGAATTGTGCTCTTCCAGAGGACTTGTAGTGAGGGGCATGGCCTCCCTCCCAGATGGATGGAGGGACCGCCGTGAACGCCTTACAGGCACCCAAAATTAAGGTATGCAAAATTTGCGAGCACTCTGAAAATACGGTTTCATGTGACTTGCCCAAAGTCACACAGGCACAGTTGGGCAACAGAAATCAGCTGTCTCAATATCCTGGGCAGTTCCTTTACCACAAGACCACCCTTGCTCCTGTTAACCATGGAATACAGTTATTATCTATCCACATACTGGTATTTGTGAACTTAACCCTGTCCCCGAAATGCTTCTCCAGTCCATTTGCATATATGCAGGTTCTTGACTGGAATGTGACATGAAAAAAATGATTGTTTTCTCGACAGCAAATACCTGTTGCCTCACTCAGGAAACCAGCTATTTTAAAATCTGGGGTCCATGTAGAATATGTAGCCAAATATTTTGCCCTTTCTTGTGCAACAGAAAGTAGGACATTTTGAAATTTTCTAGCCAGTACTTATGAGACAATAGCACCTGAAGGCCTACTTGGGACTGACACTTCATTGTGCTGAGTGGTGTACAAACAGAAAAGAGACAGTCTCTACTCTGGGGTACTTACAGAGCTAAAAGATGCAAACAGACAAAAGGTAGGAGATAAGGATATTCAAATACAAGTAAATGAATGCTGAAGAATGGGTGTAGCTTTGTTACATGTGTTACTACTTTTAGTTAGGGATAGAGGTAGGAGTAACGGAGTAGGAGAAGGAAAGAAGGGGAAGAGGAACAGTCATGGCTCAGTGTCTGCCGAGCCCTGATCAGCTATCAGCATATCAGCAGGCAGGGCTACATAGACATCATGGTACAGAGCCTATAAAACTGGTAGGTCTGCGTCTCTTCTAGCTCATCCTCTTTAATGTGCTCTCTACTTTCTCCTGTTTCCTATTGGAGACAAGCACGTTTCCAAATGTGGAGCTATCCACTGGAGACATTTCTAATGCTCCCATCACTTAAGTGTGCAGTTGACATTTCCAAACCAAATTCCACTTAGGAAACTCATGGATTTTAATCCTGCTTCTACGGCAAATCTCAATGCAATTTCAACTATGCATTTGCTAATAACGTTTTCTTAATTTGATGGAGACGTGTAGTGTCCCTGACAGTTCAGTGCATGACTTCTCAGACTGGTTCTTCTCTCCCTGAGCTAATTAAACTAATGTACAATATTAAAGAGTAGTAAGTGCCTACTTCCCCTGCTATGCTCCCTCTCTCATTAGAAGTGTTTTACAAACGAGGGAGTCTACATGCTTTTCAGTTTCTGTCACGACAATTTACCCATCTCTCTTGGGGAATAAAAACCAGGAGCTTAGAAAAAAATTACATTTGTGGCAAAAAAGCTTTTATTCAACTCTTCTCAGAAAGAGAATGTGCATGAGAATGTGCATTTTAAAAGGTTTCACATTCATTAAACTGAGTCCTGTGGTGAACTAAAGGGAGGCTCCCCACCCACTTGCATGTGTAGGTGCCTACAGAAAAAATTACATGGCTTGTAAAAGTGATTTCAAAAGGGTTCAAAGGAACATTAGAAAAAGGAGGAAAAAATCCTACAAACACAAGAAAAATGGAGGATTTGAGAGGAGAATTTGGAGGAGGACAAGCCAATTACTTACAAAATGATTTTCCATCTTCATCAGGCTTGCAAACTTATGTCTACACTAGCACTTTTGTGGGTAAACTGGTGCCTGCTGCCATGTGGCCAGAGCCAGGGTTCAGTGCCCATAGCCAGAACCCAGCGCTGGGAACAGGAACTACATGGCCAGAGCCAGGGATTGGAGCCCGCTGCTGCGCAGCCTGAGCTGTGAGTCAGCGTCCGGGGCCAGTACCTGCTGCTGCACAGCCAGAGCCCGGAGCTGGGTGCTGGAGCCCAGGGCTGCATGTCTGGAGCCAGAAGCCAGCACCTGGCCATTGTGGCCAGCTCCCACCATCACGTGTCCGGAGCCCGGGAACAGAGCTGTGGGTTGGCATCTGCTGCCGTGTAGCTGGGGCAGGGATCACCACCAGGGGCTAGAGCCGTGTAACTGGAGCCCGAGGATAGTGCCTGTCACCGAACGGACAGATCTGGGGGGCCAGAGGCCGACTGAAGCTCCATGGCCAGAGCCAGGTTTCAGCACCTGCTGCCCTGCGGCCAGACACAGGAGTTGGTGCCCAAAGCCCCGTGGTTGGAGCCTGCTGCTGTGTGGCTGGGGGTCGGCACCTTTGGCCAACATCTGCCACTGCACGACCAGGCCCAGGACTGGAGCCAGGAGCCAGCGCCTGCTTCCACGCAGCTGGAACCGGGGCTGGAGGCCGAAGCCCTACAACTGGAGGCCAGGGCCATGTGGCTGGAGCCTAGGGTTGCTAACTTTCTACTCGCATAAAACCAAACACCCTTGCCTTGCCCCTGCCCTGCCCCTTAGCCAAGGCCCCACCCATGCCCCACCCCTTCTCCGAAGCCCCCCCCATCCACCCTCCCTCTGTTGCTCGCTCTCTCCACCCTCACTCACTTGCTCATTTTCACCAGGCTGGCTCAGGGGGTTGGGGTGCGGGAGGGCGGAAGGGCTCCAGCAGGATGTGTGGGCTCCAGGGAGGGGCCAGAAATGAGGGGTTCAGGGTGCAGGATGGGGCTCCAGGATGGGACAGTGGGTTGGGATGTGGGAGGGTGGTGACTGCCCTGCTCAGAACCTCCGAGCCATCCAACTCCCCCTGCTCCTTGTCCCCTGACTGCCCCCTCCGGGGACACCACACGCCTAACTGCCCCCCCAGGACCCCACACCCTATCCAACTCCCCCTGCTCCCTGTCTCCTGACTGCCCCAACCCCTATCCACACCCCTGCCCCCTCACAGGGCCCCCGGGACTCCCATGCCTATCCAACCCCCCCTGCTCCCTGTCCCCTGACTGCCCCCCAGAACCTCTGTCCCTAATTGCCCCCTCAGGACCCCCCCCATCCCACCCCACCCTTTATCCAACCCCCCCGCATCCTGTCTCCTGACCGTCACCCCCCCCAAACCTCTGCCCCATCCAACCGCCCCTGTCCCCTGACTGCCCCCCAGGACCTCCTGCCCCTTATCCAACTCCCCCCTTATCATGCTGCTCAGAGAGGCAGGACAGGCTTATTGGAAAGCCTGGGAGGCAGGCGGGCGCAAGCTGTGCTGCCCGTGCAGCAGCGTGACTGTGGGGGAGGTGGGACAGCGGGGGAGGGGCCAGGGGCTAGCCTCCCCATCCAGGAGCTCAGGGGCCGGGCAGGATGGTCCCACGGGCCGGATTTGGCCCGCAGGCTGTAGTTTGCCCACCCCTGCTCTAGTGGATAAGAAGAGCAGGACTACACTTCAAACAGCAGCCACAGGAAAAGCAATTATGAGACTAAGCTGCTATCAACATTAGTAACTCCTGTTAGCATTAATACACTTGCATACCAATAGCAGAATACAATTTTAAGATTTTTAAACAGTACAGGCCTGGAAGAGGTATAAAAAATTTGACATTCAGGGCCTGATCTAGCAAACCCTCAACACCAAGCCTATTGCAAAAAAAGTGGGACTAATTATGGTAGCAAATGCATTACTATATTTGGCATTAAATGTTTGCTGTGTTAGGACCTTAATTATTATAATACTGATACTTGTAAATTAGGGGTTCTTTTTAGGGATAAAATTTAAACAAATGTTTCTCTTTTCTAATTTGTGACTCAGACTAGATGCCCGCACAGGAGCATTAGAAAGGCCACTTAGGCCCTTATGGGTCTACAGCAGAGGTTCTCAAACTCAGGGCTGGCCCACAACATTCTGGCACCTGAGGTGGGGAGCTCAAATGACACCCCTTTGCCCTCTTGCTTGGGCCAAAACTTTGACGGTCTCAATTCTGCCTTCTTCCTGTTCTACTCCTCTCATGGTACTGCTCTGCTACCTACCCCAATAAAGGAGAACTAACAACTTTAAATGCCTTGTTCAGAAATTTTAAGTAACACTTAACTTTCAAACGCCTGAACAGCAAATATAACTTTTCTTGTCTGCATAGTAAACACTGTGCCTTGCATAATGACAGGTTTCAGAGTTGCAGACGAAGTGAGCTGTAGTTCACGAAAACTTATGCTCAAATAAATTTGTTAGTCTCTAAAGTGTCACAAGTACTCCTTTTCTTTTTATAGTAAACACTGGCATTTTTATCTGTTTGAATAATCAAAGTGGTGCTTTCCGTGCCTTCTTGGTTGCAAAGATTTGAACTGCTTCCTGCTGAAGGTCCACAGTCTGGGCCAGCTCATGCTCTATAGAAATGGCTGCAAGGCCGTCCAGCCTCTCCTGAGTCCTTGTGGAGCGTAGATGTGTTTTTATTAACTTCAGCTTGGAAAAGCTGCATTCTCCACTTGCAACTGTTACAGGAAGTGTTAGAAGTATCCGCAGAGCAACAAAAGTATTTTGAAAGAGGGTGGTCATCTTACTTGTGCACATATATTCCTGAACAGCCTTTGGAGTTGATCCTGCTGAAATGTATCTTGAAAGGGCTTTCAGTTCATCACCTAAATCACTCGCATCAATATTGCGCATGTCATCATGTGTCAACACTGTCTCTAGTGCCCTGCATTGCTGGTGTAGGTCTTCTTCAGGTATAGGGAGGAGTTTGGGAATATCGTACAACATCCCAAATATACTGCTGTGTTCCTTGAGCTGCATGAAATGTTCAACTGACAGTATTGCACAATCTAGCACCTGGTTAAAGAATTCAACTGTGAACTGTTGTTTGGGGTCTCTTATGGGATTATCCCATGCCTCGTAATCAAAATGTCTTCTTCTTTGGTGACTCTTGTATTCTTGAATTAGTGGGAAAATAGCTTCAGTGTAAAGTTCCTCTGCCAACTTCTGTGCACTTTTCAGAACGTTTTGAAATCCTTCATCTGACCGGTAAGACTGTAGGTATGACTTTGCTTTGTCCAGTTGTTCCATTGCTCCAGATATATCAAGGTCAACACCTTGGAGTCTCTTGCTTACAACATTTATTTCAAACAGTATGTCATGCCACAACACTAAGCCACACAGAAATGTGAAGTTATGTATGTTTCTGGTGATTCCATTTCCCTCTGCCACTGTTCTCCCACAAACAGCTCCTGTCATAGCATTATCCTCCATAATGGCAACTAAGGCATCATCTATCTTCCCAATTTGGTGTTTGATAGGCTTTATCGCCTCCACTCGACTTTCCCATCGTGTGGCACTCAGTGGTTTCAGTGTCAGAGAGGATGTTCACAGATGTTGCTTCAAAATTTGCCATCAATGAGTTGATGCAGAGAAAAATACATAGATGCTTTGAATTACATTAAAAAATTCAGCAGCCTCACTAGAAGCTGATGCTGCATCACTGACCACAATGCTCAATGAATGAGAACTGCGTGGGACAAAAAAAGCTCGAGGGTTTAACTCTCGGATCCGTGTCTGCACTCCTTTGTTCTTTTCTCTCATGTTGGCACCATTATCATAGCCCTGACCTCTCATGTCAGCTATCGCAATTCCTGTATCTTCCAGCTTTTTAAGAAGCACATTTGTCATACCAGCTCCTGTAGTATCATCAATGTTAATAAATTCTAGAAAATGCTCTCTGACAGTCACCATTGCAGGGACATTTTCACTAGGTTCTGTTGTTGTTACAAAACGCACCATTAAAGTCATTTGTTCCATATGGCTGATGTCAGGTGTGCAGTCCAGAATAACTGAGTAATATCTTGCTGCCTTCAGATCTGCCACAATCTTCTGTTTGACTTTTGTTGCTAGTAACTGTATGATCTCATTTTGAATTGTTTTTCCAAGGTAGTGGTGTGTGTACATTTCTTGGGTGGTGACTCTTTTTAGTTGCTCCTGGAGTACAGCATCAAACTCAGCCATCAGCTCCACAATTTTAAGGAAGTTTCCATAGTTTGGCACATACAGCTGATCTGAAGTGCCACGCAGTGCTAGGTTTTGGGTAGCAATCATTCTCACAATGAGCCTTTTCAGAACATTTTGCCAGTAAAGAGACTCTGATGCAATCTTCTCTTGATGCTGATCATCTATGGTAGCCTTTAACCTTAGTCTCATCTCAAACTCTTTCCACCTATGGAATGCTTTCTGGTGATTTGCTGCCTTCTCATGGCATGCCAGATTTCTAGCCAGATTTTTCCAGTCCTTTATTCCTGTAGAACCCAATGTGGCTGGAACATTAGACTGGAAGAGTTTGCAACAAAAACAATGTGCAGCACTCTGGGTTTTTGAGTACATAAGCCATGGCCTCTCCACTTTGTCACCATTGGGGATTTCACACCAGTAATGTGTTGGATGGAAACTTCTATTTTCGTTGTCTTTGGGGAACGTGAAGTTTTTCACTTGCTTTGGCCCATGCAGTACAAGGAGGTCCCTCAGGCTACTGCTCAAGTGGGTACACAGTCCTGGATCATCTAGACTTAAGGAACTAAACTCAGCAGTAGCTGTTTCTTGCATCTCTACGACACTCTTCTCTGATCTACACTTTTCTTCAGGATTGCACACGGTTACATCCATTTGAGATGGAGATATGGATGCTGCAGTAGCTGCCAAGTCACCTGCACTCTGACTAACTGGAAGATCAGGCATCTCCTCACCACTCACATCCTCACTGGGGCCAGAAGGCTCACCGTGAACATTTGTGTCTATGTATCTCAGGAGAGCTCCTTCCTTTGCTTTCTTTCTTTTTCTGAATGCTGCCCCAAAGGGGCATTTTCTTCTTTCACTCATGACTGTTGTTCTGTGCCAGCTATAGTGGCTCTCAACACTCAGATGAAGGGGACAAATAAGCAGGCTGGTAGCAGGGACTGAGTGAGGGAAGATATCAGCATCTTAAGGGCCTACTACTTCAGTTGACTGCCTGTTCTCCTCAAGTGGGTTCTGGGAAGCCGCAGGAAACAGGAAGCTCCCTGAGAAGCTGGTGTTAATCAGTCCAGGCTCCTGGGGGTGCTAGAGAGGTACGTAAGAGGCTCCTCCTCCTCTCTCTCCTGGCAGCTCCTGCTGCTTTCTGTTATTCCCTCTCACCTTTTCTCCTGCCTGCCTGTTATGTCTCTTGTGCCCTCCTTCCTCCAGCACAACACCCCACCATCTCTGTGCATCTAGACCAGAGAGAATACATATGCCCCAGCAGCAGACACAATTTTCTACACTCTGGGTCCTAGTGGCACCCCCTCGCCCCCAGTCTGGCACCTGAGGTGGCTGCCTCAGTTCGCCTCATGGTAAGGCCAGCCCTGTTCAAACTTCATTGCACCACGACCCCCTTCTGACAACAAAATTACTACATGACCCCAGGAGAAGGGACTGAAGCCAAAGCCCGCCTGAGCCCCCCACCCTGAGTCGGGGGGGAGAGGGGACCAAAGCCAAAGCCTGCGACCCACAGCGGTAGGCAGGGAGGCCAAAGCCCAAGGGCTTCAGCCCAGCTGGGAGGCCTGTAACCTGCTCCCTGCCACGCCGAGCCCCAGCAAGTCTAACACCAGCCCTGGGGACCCCATTAAAAAGACATTGCGACCCACAGTTTGAGATCTCGACCCACAGTCTGAGAACCGGTACTCTACAGGGACTATGGGTTTGGACATGTTAGGCTACTCTCCTGCTTAGTCGCTCTGTGGAGAGTAGCTAAGATCAGCAGGGTGAGGGAAGGGAGTAATTTTGCTTCCAACCTGAAGGAGATTTTTTTGTAATACGTAAACTAAAAATGATCAGCCATTTCTGAGAGGAAGCAGAGTGGGGAAAAATACACTTTCCTTATTAAAAAAAAATTAGCTTCAGCTTTGTGTCACTCATGCAAATTCTCCTCATTCATGGGGAAACTGGGTACAATTTTCAAAAGCATCTAAAAGTATGTCTACCCTGGAGCTGAAATTCCCAGCTCGAGGAGACATACCTGCACTCACTCTGATCGAGCATGTTAAAAGGGCTCATACTCGGGGCGGCTAGCCCCTTCTGTTGCACTCTCATTCCATCAGAGCTAGCAAGGGTATGGCTCCTCAAACTGAAATTTATGCCTCCAGATCAAAGTGTAGACAGTGAGTTAGGAGACTAAGTTCCATTTTCAAAAGTGACTTAGATACTGGAGCCCCACCCTTCACAGGTATTTCGGCATGTAATTCCCATGGAAATGAATGGGAGTGAGGTGCCTACATACCTTCTGAGGATCTGGGCCTTGGGGGTGTAGGTATCATTGCAAATCAATGGTATTTATGCTTCTGTGGGTCAGATTTTTAAAGATATTTATGCACCTAAAGGTGCAAGTAGGTAACCAATGGAATTTTCACATAATCTGAACACCTAACTTGCAGTAGTTTCAGTGAGAGTTGGACACAAAGCCATTTTGAAAGGTCTACCAGGTGCCTATCTGCATCTTTAGGCAGCTAAATATCCAGGTATGCTGGAACAATTTGGACAGTGGGGGTGCTGAGAGCCATTGAACCAAACTGTAAACGCTGTATATCATGGAAATCACTTCAAGCCTGGGGGAGTGGCAGCATCCCTAGTTCTAGCACCTATCTAAACACCTTTAAGAATCTGGCCTCAAGTGCCTGAGTTACTTTTGGAAATGGGACTTAGAAACCTAAGTGACTTGGGTATTTTTGAAAATTGCATCCATTGTCTGGTTTAGTGGGTGGGTAAATCGAGATGAATGATCTACTATTGTAAAAATAATGTGTGTGTCACAAAAGAAGAGGGCTGCTGGCAGAGGTTTCTCCATACTGGCACTTCTTTTTTGGAATGCTGTTCCTCATCCCAATGTCTGAAATAGCCTAAATTTGTTGACCTTCCCTGGCACGCTGCAAAGCTCATCTGTTTGAGCTGGCATTGGCTGAGGTGGGGTATTTGTCTCATGGGACAGTATGGTAGGGGTGTGAAGCTGCACTGATCACACCATGGTGATTACTCGAGATATGGTAGAGTGGAAAGAAGCAGCACTGCCGTTTGGGCTAATTTATGCTTTGCAGCTGCTACATTGTGTTTTTAAGTGTTTGTCAAGGGCTCTGAGAGCTTTGGACAGACTCCCTTTGGAATGGAATTTCCTTCCAACCAACATCTAAATAAATCAATTAAGTTAATAAAATATTCTTCAAAAGGAATTTGCCTAGAATCTTACTGACATTTGAGAAAGTTAAGGACCATCCCTTCTAGAGGGAGCTTGAGAAGGTCCCAGCATAGCCCCAAAACCTTACCTTTATCTTCCCACTTCTCACCTGAGATGCTATCAGTGTGGGGAGTAGGAGAGATGCCAGCAGCCTATCATCCCCTGCAAAGGGGTGCCTGGGATGTCTCCTTCAGCTAATATCCTCAGCAGATGGGTGGCTAGCTGGCCTGTTCTTTTCTGAGGCTGAGGGACACAGAAATACCACCGCTCAGTCCTGCTATCCTGTGCTTTTAAAGTTTAAAAATGCCTCTAGAGCTTCCATTTCAGTGTGCAGTGCATGCCAGGGAAATCCCCAGGCACTCAAACCTGTCTCTATGCCTCCCTTCTCTCTTGAGAACTGCTTGTGTTTGTGGGAATGGAAACTCACCTGACCGGAGGCTTGGGCCCCATTCGTGCAATGATTTAAACAGGGGAGTAACTTTATGCTCTATGGATAGTCCCATTTCTTTCAATGATACTACGAACAGTGTAAAAAGTTAGGCACGTACATAAGTCTTTGCAGGACTGGGGCTTCACTGAGAATAGAGGAGTGACACATTCTCGTGCTATTGTTATTAAGTGGTAATGTGAATGGAAAATAAGTTTTGACTGCAATAATAGCTTGCTGCCGACACAATGCAATGACACTGTTTGATGCATGAATGGGAGTGACATTTGTTATTAATATTCATTTGTTTGTGTTGCAGCAGTGCCTAGAAGACTGCTGTTAGGATTGGTGCCCCATTGTAGTAGGCGCTGAACACAACTGTAATTAAAAGATGGTCCCTGTCCCAAAGAGCTCACAGTCTAAGTGTCTAATAATAGACACACAAATTGGTACAACACACAGATGAGGGAGCACAAGGCAAGCGTGCAGTGGTCACAGGTAGTGTCCTAAGCAGCAGTCACAGAGGGGAGTTTTAAGGAGGGATTTGAAGTAGGATAATAGAGTAGTTTTGTGGATTTTTATGGGAAACTCCTCCCATAGGGGATGGCATAGGAGAAAGCATAAAGATGTCTGAGGGGAACATTGTATCCAGGGGTGATAAAGGCTACCATCATTGGCAGCTCTATATGATACAGGCAATGACAGGCCACGAAGGGGTTAAAGACTGAAGACAAGCAGTTATGTTTAATGCAGTAGAGATGGGAGAGGCAGTGGCGGAATAGAAAGAGAGGGGTGATGTGGCTGAAGTTACAAACCAAGAGAGCTATTGATATCAAATTGAAAATAAATTTTTAAAAGTTTGAAAGTAGCCACTGAAGTCCGTCAGGCCATTTCACAAAGAGATGTTCCTTCAGAAAGCCTCCCTGAGAACTAATTTGAGATCCAAACACATATTTTAAAGCTGTTGTCCAGGTGTCCTTCTCTACTGATGCAATCCAGGATGGTAGCTGGTCTCTAGGACTTCCGCACTCCTCCTCTGGCTTCAGACAGTTAGAAACATACTTGTTCATAAATGTACACATTTGATACTTTTATGGAGTTCATTAGGCTTATTGGCTGAGAGGATAAGACTCATTTAAAAAAACCCACAACTTTTCTACTATGATGTCAGAGGCACAGCAACAAAGATGTTTGGAAAAGTGAAGAAAAGTAAAAAATGAGAGCGAGTCAAAAATATGCATTTGTGTACCAGGTGAAATGATGACATTTCAAACAAATATTTCATCAAATATTGAAATATTGATTTTTTTTTCTCACGGAAGTTCCAAAAAACTTTGATGTGGAAATATTGAAATGCAATGTTTTAACATTCCCGAATCAAAATGTTTCAGGGTCATTTCAGGTAAATTTGACATTAATCTGTATTTATCTGAGCTGCTGGCCTGCCTTATGGGAGCTGCAGTTCAGGTGTCTCATACACCCATTCTTTCTTATGGACAGCGTCTCCCCCTGGATTATGTCTCCGGTGCGGCACTGTGATTATGTGACTCCCGTGATGCACTGCATTGATTCAACCAGCTAGGACATCATGGTGATCATAGGAAATGTAGGAAAAGCCAGTGAGCCCAGCCCATAGCAGTGAATGGGAGCATGATGCACCCAAACGACAACTCCTATGAGGCACCATGATAGCTCAGAAAACAGATTAATGTCAAACTGACCAGAAATGTTTTGATTTAACAAACTGAAAGGGGAGCAGTGGGGGGCAAAAAACCTAACTGGCTTCAAGACTGAGCTCGATAAATTTATGGAGGGGATGGTATGATAAGACTGCCTACAATGCCATGTAGCCAATCTGCAACTGCTAGCACCAAATATCCCCAATGGCTGGTGATGGGACACTAGATGGGAAGGGCTCTGAGTTATTACAGAGAATTCTTTCCCAGGTGTCTGGCTAGTGGGTCTTGCCCACATGCTCAGGGTCCAACTGATCGCCAGATTAGTAGTCAGGAAGAAATTTTCCTCCAGGTCAGATTGGCAGAGATCCTGGGGGTTTTCACTTTCCCCTGCAGCATGGGGCATGAGTCACTTGCAGGTTTAAACTGGTGTAAATGATGGATTTTCTGTTACAGGAGTGGGTGGGTGAGGTTCTGTGGCCTGCAATGTGCAGGAGGTCAGACTAAATGATCATGATGGTCCCTTCTGGCCTTAAAGTTTGTGAGAAATATCTTGATTTAGGTCACCCTGACCTACTGTTTAGATTTTGTTTAGGTTTTCCCAATGTAAAATGAAAAAAAAAATTAGGAAAATTGAAATTTTTCCCATGGAAACCTTTGCTTTTGCAGAAACTGTATTTTCTATCAAAAACATTTTAAAACAGAAATTTTCTATCTTTTTTGAAAAATACACTTCTCAGTAAAGGCTAATTTCTGCTCTACTTTACTCTGATGTAAATGCAATAAACCTCAACAAATCCATGAGGGTAACTCTGGAGTTATATATGCCATCATGTACCAGCAATGCCCCTCTGCCATGTACATTGGTGAAACTGTATACAGTCTCCACGCAAAAGAATAAATGGACACAAATCTGACATCAGGAATTATTACATTCAAAAACCAGTAGAAGAACACTTCAATCTCCCTGGCCACTCAATAACAGACCTAAAAGTAGCAATTCTTCAACAAAAAAACTTCAAAAACAGACTCCAACGTGAAACTGCAGAACTGGAATTAATTTGCAAACTGGACACCATCAAATTAGGCCTGAATAAAACTGGGACTGGGTCATTACAAAACCTAAACCTAATTTTCCCAATACTAATTTCCCCCTACTGTTACTCACACCTTCTTGTCAACTGTTTGAAATGGGCCACTCTCATTATGATTACAAAAGTTATTTTTCCTCCCTTGGTGTCCTGGTGTCAATTGAATTGTCTCATTAGACTGACCTCACACTTGGTAAGGCAACTCCCATCTTTTCATGTATTTATACCTGCTCCTTTATTTTCCACTCCATACATCTGATGAAGTGGGTTCTAGCCCATGAAAGCTTATGCCCAAATAAATGTGTTGGTTTCTAAGGTGCCACAAGGACTCCTCGTTGTTTTTTGTGGAGTTACTAATAATCACAGTAAGTGCTAGTGCTCACACTGGAATGATCTGACAGATCAACCCTAGGCAATGTTTCTGAGCAAGCCTTAGTTGTGGCAGTAAGTATCATCACCAGCCTAACTTCTCAGGTCAGATTTATGTGCAGTTTTTTCCTGGATCCACATCACAGGCATTTACTCAATTCTTTTCGCAGTGCTTGTTAATGATTAATAAAGGAATATGCACATTGATTTTGGAATCTAACCTTATCTTATCACAACTACATTGTCACTGCAAAGCACAGCCATTAAAAGCAGTGAACAGAAACTACACTGACATAGTTTCTTTAAGATCGTCCAGCAAAATGGGAAAGAGAAATCAACACTTTTGAGAGACATTCAGTGTATGTGTGTGTGTATGAGGAGTTATGTGCATCCAGGTGCCACTGATAGTAGATTTTTTGTTCATGTGAGAATATCTGAGAATTTATCCAAGACTTTTAAAAGACAATCTTCACAGCGAAGGTAAGAAAACATCGTCTGTATTTATTAGTTTAAAATAGATTAATGATTTTACAATGGATTTTCATAAATAAATCAAATAATTTAATCAGAATTAATCTAAATTGGATTTAGATAGTTTTAAAACTATTTCCTGGGGTTAGAAATGGCGTTTGAGAAAGGCTTTCAGTTTTCCAGCTGTGTTACCAGTTAACTGCTAAATGCTCTGGCATAAGGAATTGGGTCTGAAATACAGCTTTAAAAAAACACTAACACTGGGAACAGTGAGTGTGGTAATATGTTGTTCTTGTATTCACTTTTCAGCTTTAACTTAGGCCCTGAGCCTGCAATGAGCTCTGCTTGGGTGTGTCGTCATGTCCACAGAAGTTAGTAACGCCACTTAAGGCACGACCGGAAGGCACTCAAATACTATGGTGATGAGCGTGGCACAACAACCTTTATAGAATAAAACAGAACAGAACACGCAGAGCCTCTGACTTCAGTAAGGCTCTTGTGGGCACAGGGGTCCTCCCATTTAGGGCTCAGTGCAGGATCAGAGCCTAAGCATTCATCGTGTAACCTTTCTTTACATGTCTTCAGTCTTTATTCATGGAGCAACAGAGAAGCTTCTAGCATGCCAGAAGCTAATCTTATGTTACACACAGTTGCTAGTATGGAGCTTGAGCTAAGCCTTAAGTTCCATGTTTATTTTCAATTCATACTCATTTATGTGTGTCAGCCCTGATTCACCATTGTTTTGCACCACGTGGGGTCATTTACCTCAGTACACAGTGCGTGCAAAGTGGGTGTAAAATGCTGCCAGATTGGAATGGGCACATTTTACACCCAGTCAGCTCTGATGTAAACAACTACACAAATTTCACAGCAATGGAGATTCAGGCCCCACATGAATGTAGGGGACCAGATCCGGCTCCTATTTATTTAAAAGTGTTCATCTCTGTCACTGAGTTTAATAGGTGCAGGAGCAGGCCCAGGATCTACAAGTATAAGAGATTTAAAGCAAAATTTAGTCTTAACGACTATGCAATATTAAGTTTATACAAGTAGCTGGTTGATATTTTTCCAACTAATTGGTATGCTGGCTGAAAATGCTGTTTTATCAAAACTGAGACTTTCCTTGGGAATGCATTACTTTCATCAACATTTCATATAGAAAAAAAATGAAATGAAGCATTTGAATAACGGCAAAACACTCTGTTTCAACCTTATTAGAACAGAACATCTTGATTTTTAATTTCAAAATGATTTTTCATTTCAATATTTTATATTCTATTATAAATGGCAATAGAATAGAAAATTTTTAAAAAGTCAAAACTGGAATGAAACACTTTCATTTTATTTAAACAAAATATTTTGCTTTGACCAGAAATTAATTTTCTTTTTTGAAAATTTAATTAATCAGGAAATTATAATTATGTTTCCATTCCAAATCAGAAGAATAACAAAATCTGAAATCATGGAATTTTCTCTAGTTGCATGGGTACAACAGAAAGTGCAGGTTAATAATTTTGGGTTTGCTTCCTGGCCTGGGGATTTACCTCTATTATTTCTATTAATACTGGAGATAATTACATGCAAACATTGTGTGGTGAGAATAAATGCTGCAGATGAAAGAGAAAAGTTTCATTTTATTAGGAACTGGATCCTGTCTTTTTCAGCTGCTTAATAACGGACTTTTCACCACACAAAATGTGAGAATGAGCATGTATCTAAAGTAAACTTAAATGCTTTCAGAATCTATCTAATCTATCTATCTAAGACCTTGAATCATTACAAAAACACACACTAGCCTTTAAATTGCAATTAAATGAACTGAAACGGCATTTCTGTTGTTTGTTTATTTCATCTGCCAGGGTGATTTCAGGGTTCTAGCTGTTTTGCAAGAAGTAACCACAGCACAAATAGTTCCAGTGCGGGAGGGAGCCACATACATTCTGCACATTCCTTTAAGGGTCTTGATCCTAGGAAGTGCTACAAATTCATCTGAGGCAGAAATGTGCCTTTTCCACACAGCTATAATCACAAAGTCCCTATTGGTTATTAATACAGACCCTTAAATACAGGCTCGTACTGTAACATAGCAAGGTACTGGATTTGTTCAAGAGAAATAAAATGGTCATGCCAGCTTTTTTCCCCATGTAGTATTTAGGGGGACCAGACAGCAAATGTCAAAAATCGAGACGGGGGGTGGGGGGTAAAAGGAGCCTATATAAGAAAAAGACTCAAAAATCGGGAGTGTCCCTATAAAATCGGGACATCTGGTCACCCTAGTAGTATTGCTTTTAAAAGCAAGGAGAAGTAAAACATTTTTATAGGGAACCCACAGTGTCACTGCTGTGCTATTAATTTGTACAGGTTCCAGATAAGGGTCTAGGTGTCACAAAGCAAGGTCTATTTAAAGGCAACAGAAGTTTGTTACAGGGAGTAAAGGTTGTGGCCACAAAACAGTATCCTTTCATCCTCTTCCTCTTCCTGAATGCACGAGTTTAATTCCCTAAAGTGAAAAGTGTGCAAGCCATGACAGGCAATCTAGGTCCCCCCCACATACTTCTTATAAATGTTAGGGTTACAATAAAACAAACTACAACTATTAGGAAACTGGGATTGTGCGGTGTCTCTACTTGGAGCTGGGGTGTGATTCCCAGCTCAGGTAGACATATCTGTACTAGCTCTCAGTGAGCTAGCGTACTAAAAATAGTAGTGTAGCCATGGCAGCATGGGCAACAGCAAGTAGTGGCATGGGCTAGCTGCCTTGAGTACGTACTCATGGGGTCTGGACGGGTTTATGCTCAGGTGGCTTGCCTGTGCCACTGCAGCTATGCTACTATTTTTAGTAGGTTAGCTTGATGAGAGCTAGCATAAGTATGTCTCTGTGAGCTGAGCCTCACAGACTCACATGTAGATGTGACCTGGGAAATGCAGTGCTAAGGTGGTACTCTCACACAGGACAATCCATACAACCTTAACTCTGCCCTCTTTGGGACGCCAGCAGAAGTTTGCTTTTGGGAGTGGGGGTATTTGTCTTTTCTGACCTGAGTAAAGGGCAGAAAAATAATATTAGGACACATCCTAAAGTACAGATAGCTTCTTTAGTTGTGACCGCACAAATAGAAACCAGGAAAGGCAGCTCAATGTGTCCTGTTGTTTCTGTCCGTCAGCAGCTAGTAGTCTCAGGATCAATGGCACCACACAGAGCACGCTGAGAGTCTTGTTGAACTGTGTGAATAAAAGTACTGAATAGGAGCTGTGTTGGGCACAGAGAAAATGGCATTTTTTTGTAGGGGGAAGTAAAGTACCGTGATGTTTTCCCAGTTCCTCTTGGTTCTCTGCAGGGGCAGAGATAGGGGTGTGTAGCCGCCTTGGGTGCCAAGTGTCACCTTATCTGCACAGATGCAAATATCACCCATATTGCAGCCCTGTCAGAGCTGGGCAAATAAGAAATGTAGATGATATTGTACCTGCAGGGAAACAAAACTACTAATATATAACTGACAGGTGAATGGGATTTGTGTGCAGCTGGATTGTGCAGTAATAAGAGTAATATCAGTACTTTTGAAAATTATGTTTTGACCATGATTCATTGTAGTTTGCTTGGTCAGTAATTCTCTGGAAACATAACCAATATGGGTGTGTTATGAGTAGGCTAGGAAGCCACAGATTTTTATTTGGTAAATGTCAATAAACATTGATTTCACCGGATACACACAAACCAAAGAAAAAAAATATTTCCATTGGTAATAATCAAAATTTACCAACAGGCAAAGTAAGAAAAATGCTGCTTGAGAACTTATTAGAGGTTGGTTTAAGGATCTTTACTTTGTATATTTTGACAGCTGATACTGGCAGCTGTGTTGTAATGGTTATAAAGCTTTAACTTTTTGAATCTCAACGTCTACTGTTATTAAATAATTATTGTCTGCCCCTCCCTGTTGTGTTACCCCCCCTAATTTCCCACAACTCTGAAAATTTAAATAGATAAAAATAAATGTTTAAACCCCATAACTTTGTGCAACTGTGAAAGTTTAAATTGATACAAATAAAAATGATTAAAAATAAACATTGATATTAGCCATCAAAATTACAAAACCAACCCCTAAACTCAAATTCTGCCAAGCCTTGCTGTGAGGAAATAAAATGGGCTTGAAACCAGTGTGGATTCTAGCAGAGGACATTCAGGGGCACAAAGCCCACACGGAAGGGGTTGCAGAGGAGCACTATTCCCACAAAACCCACTATGCTGAGGGTCCCAGAGCCAGCCAGAATAGCTTTAAAAGTGTGTGGTGCTGGCCAGAGTGGAAATGTACTGAGGGAGCCTGGAGCTGTACTGATTAAACACATCCCATGGGTAGCCTCAGTCATGAATTAAACCCTGTCCAATTACTTTAGAGAGGATATGGGTGACCACAGAGTTCTTTAGTCTCCCAGAATACTACCAGCAGCATGGACGATGTACTCCGAGTACACATTTGATTGCAGACAACTCAGAATTATTTCTCCCAGCTGCCCATGATCCATTTTCATTACGTTAAAGGGTCTCCCTGTTACCTTTAATCGTCTCAACACGTGTGTAATACAGGACACAAAGGGACAAATGTTTAAATGCTAGAGCAGGGGTCGGCAACCTTTCAGAAGTGGTGTGCCGAGTCTTCATTTATTCACTCTAATTTAAGGTTTTGCGTGCCAGTAATACATTTTAACGTTTTTAGAAGGTCTCTTTCTATGTCTATAATACATAATTAAACTATTGTTGTATGTAAAGTAAATAAGGTTTCTAAAACGTTTAAGAAGCTTCATTTAAAATTAAATTAAAATGCAGAGCCCCCCAGACCGGTGGCCAGGACCCGGGCAGTGTGAGTGCCACTGAAAATCTCGGGTGCCGCCTTTGGCACACATGCCATAGGTTGCCTACCCCTGTGCTAGATCACTATAAAAACCAGCAGCAACATTTCCTCAGCAATTCTGTTGTGTAGCTTCTTGATAACTATCCAATGACAACTGCATGCCTTTTTGTCCTAGGTTTCAGGAGAAAATGCTCCAATGGATAGCCTCCAGAAATTTATTCCAGTCACTTTTATCCTATTTGCCTCACTAACAGGTAGGACACTGCTAATTCATTAAATGACTCATAATGGAGACCATTTATAAACTAATTTTAAAGCACCGTAAATATCTATTACAGGCAGTATCAAATGTATGTTTCACAGTAATGCTTAATAGTGAATGAATTTATTAAATATTCTTAGAAGGGATTGCTTTACCTTTGAAGCCTGAAAATACATCATGAATTTGGCTGGACCACAGTACGAAGGTGTTAGAAAGGGTTACAGTGGGGAGGAGGGGAGAGGGAGAAGGCATAGAGGAGTCAGGGAAGCAGATGCAAGGAAGATCGTGGCAGAGGGAAGGCCTTAGTTCCTCTAAAAGCAAAGTGTTCCCCATCCATGCCCTCTCCAGAGGTTGAGGGAACTCAGCTCCTCATAGAGTCCCCCTCCTTCTGCCTCTGCACTGCCGGGGGAAATGACACATCAGGCAGCAGAATTTCAGTTGGGAGCAACAGGGAGCTGTACCTGTCTGGGGAATGTATGAGGCTTCAGGTCTTTCCACCAGCAGGCGAAGCAGCACCAATAGCTGAGGGGAGAAGAAGAATAGTCCAAGCTGGGAATCTCCTAGCTACCTCTACTGCATTTTTTTCTACAGGACGATATGTCTCCCTGCTGGTTCTCCCTAGGGGACTGAAAGGGAAAGAGGCAGACCTTGCTACTTCAAACTCTCCCTCCCCTCCAGGAAAAATGAGAAACCCTTCCCCTCTCCTTGACTGAGTCAAGGAAAAAAAGAATGGCCCTGTCAGGTCTCTCTGCCCTCCGAGCTTTCCATAGTGGGTGTGTGTTGGTGGGGAGAGGATAAGGCACACACAGGTTGTTCCCACAGCACCACATTTACATGCTCTCACTCACTTTGTTTGGCACCTGCTTGGGGACATAGACACCTTTGACGCACATTTATTCCCTTATCACCCCTATGTCCTGTCTCTCACACAAGTCACTACGGTGTCATTTCACCACATGTCACCCTCTATGATGACATAAAGCCACCAGAATTGTGGAGCACCTCCCTCCCACTTTGATCTGCTTTAACCTCTGGTTACCTTACTCAGTTATCTCATAGAGGCTTGAGCTTCCACAGCAGCACAGCCAGCTAGGAGTGCTGGCCTAGCATGACCAGGCTTACAAAGTGAAAACCAAGGACTGCTACACAGCAGGAAGGAGGAAGGGGAGAAAATAAGGTACTTTCCCCTGCTAGGTGACCAGTTGATAAAATACAAAGACCAGCCCCACCTCACCAAAATGCCTTCCCTCTGCCAGGATCTTCCTCCCATCTGCTTCTTTGACTCCTCTACTTTTACCCCCACAGCCTCAGTGCTCCTAACTCCTGGGCCCCAGACATTCCCACTCCTTCCTACTGCCCTTGCTCACACACTCATCCTGACAGGCCCAGGTCCTGAACAGGTGAGACTGAAGCTCCTCCTCACTTGTCATCATCACACACAGCTTCCAGCCTGGGCCAGCAGAGTAATGTGCTCCTTTTCCTCTCTCAGCTCCCTCTCTCCCTCTCTCTTCTTTCAACCCCATCTCAAGCAGCCACATCCAATCAGCTGGCT